>NC_059217.1:31326205-31657455 GCF_020615455.1 Coregonus clupeaformis | reverse complement strand
TTCCTTTTTAAAATGTTTTATTCAAAAGAAACATTGAACATCTAATAGTCAAATCAGCAGGTGAGCTGGTTCAACTCTTTGACCATTTTCTGGTGTTTTGTAGTGGAAATCTGAGTTGGACGAGCATAACACATCAACCTTGTTACCCATAGATAGGCAGGCTAGAAATGTTTTACAAATGTCTTTTTTTTTTTAAAGCTTGCATTCAATTGCCCCTCCAGTTGCACACAACAAGCTTCCATTTCCCCCGTCATAAAATAATTTATGGCTGATTTTAAGATGAAATCATCAATCCTGTTACGGTCAACCCTATTACTTTATTTGGCACTTAAAGCGGCAATGTATAACTTTTGGTGCGACCCAACAATTGACATAGAACGTTGAGTTAAAGATCTTTCATAAGTTTCATTTTTGCGTCTTTTACTTTCGGTTTTGTACACCAGCTGAAAATACAATATTTTTGGGTATGGAAAACAGCGGTTTAGATGGTGCAATGAATCTCTACATGCTTGTTTTGTCACTAACTGAAATTAGGCAAACTATTCGAATTTTAGCAACCAGGAAATGGCAGAGCGATTTCTGCATAGTGCACCTTTAATAGGCATTAATAATACTATAGTCTTGTTATTTTTTATTGTAAAAAATGTGCTCTTTATGACAGAATGTTAAAATTAAATTTAATCAAATGTTATTTGCCACATGCGCCGAATACAACAGGTGTAGACATTACAGTGAAATGCTTACTTACAAGCCCTTAACCAACAATGCAGTTACAAAAAAAAGTGTTAAGTAAAAAATAGATAAGTAAGAAATAAAAGCAAATAACTAAAGAGCAGCAGTAAAATAAAATAATCAAGTCAATGTGCGGGGGCACCGGCTAGTTGAGGTAATTAGGTGACATTTTGAGAAGTTACTCATCTCAAAAGGCACCGACGTGGTGGAATGATCCCTTTTATTAAATTATATGGTTTATGACATGTCTAGACAGTCGTTCATCTCCATATCAGGATTGAGACGTATTTTCTGAGCTGGAAAGTCATTTATGTACTCCAACATTCTGACAGTTTCTGTCAATTTATTCAGCATATGAGGCTAAAACTAGCATGACAGTTAGGATTAATACACCTGTGGGACCTAAACACCCTAACCCTTTTATCATTATGGTCCAGTGTGTGGAGCGGCTGGACCTGGCTGGGATGGACTTTATCTGGCGCATCGCCATGGAAACGCCTGACGAGGAGATCGCTAATGAGGCCATCCAGCTCATCATCACCTACAGCTACACCAACCTCAACCCAAAAATGAAGAAGGTGTGTGTGTGCAGGGTTTGATGGCGGATTACTTTTATTTATTTTTATTTAACCTTTATTTAACTAGGCAAGTCAGTTAAGAACAAATTCTTATTTACAATGACGGCCTACCAAAAGGCAAAAGGCCTCCTGCGGGGACGGGGGCTGGGATTAAAAATAAAAATATAGGACAAAACACACATCACGACGAGAGACACCACAACACTACATAAAGAGACCTAACACAACAACAGCATGGTAACAACACATGACAACACAGCATGGTAGCAACACCACATGACAGCAACATGGCAACAGCACAGCATGGTAGCAACACCACATGACAGCAACATGGTAGCAACACAACATGGCAGCAGCACAACATGGTAGCAGCACAAAACATGGTACAAACATTATTGGGCACAGACAACAGCACAAAAGCAAGAAGGTAGAGACAACAATACATCACGCGAAGCAGCCACAACTGTCAGTAAGAGTGTCCATGATTGAGTCTTTGAATGAAGAGATGGAGATAAAACTGTCCAGTTTGAGTGTTTTTTGAAAAATTATCAGTTACTGATTAGAGATTACATGACAGTAAAAGTAATTAGTAATATATTCCATTGGAATACTCAAAATGAGTAACGCAGTCTGAATTATTTTTGGATTACTTGGTTAGCCATTATCTGCCGCCTCAGTTTATGCTGCAGACTGATGAGTCCCCTCTCTGCCCACCCAACTCCTCTCTTGCCCACACAACTCCCCAGCATCTTTGGGCAATTGCTGGCTCAGGTGCCTGTTGCATCTTATTGATGAAATGGCATCACTGCTAAAAAGTCAGCTTCACTGCCAAGTTCTAGGGAAAGCATTCCCAACTCTCGTTATTTGGTTGTCCAGTTATAGACCTACTACACCCAGCCACCCAGTAAAAGAGGAAATTGTCATTTGAATGTCTGGCCCACTTTTAACATAACAGTCTAGAACAATAAAGTCTTCAATAGACATACAGTGGGGGAAAAAAGTATTTAGTCAGCCACCAATTGTGCAAGTTCTCCCACTTAAAAAGATGAGAGAGGCCTGTAATTTTCATCATAGGTACACGTCAACTATGACAGACAAAATGAGAAAAAAAAATCCAGAAAATCACATTGTAGGATTTTTTATGAATTTATTTGCAAATTATGGTGGAAAATAAGTATTTGGTCAATAACAAAAGTTTCTCAATACTTTGTTATATACCCTTTGTTGGCAATGACACAGGTCAAACGTTTTCTGTAAGTCTTCACAAGGTTTTCACACACTGTTGCTGGTATTTTGGCCCATTCCTCCATGCAGATCTCCTCTAGAGCAGTGATGTTTTGGGGCTGTCGCTGGGCAACACGGACTTTCAACTCCCTCCAAATATTTTCTATGGGGTTGAGATCTGGAGACTGGCTAGGCCACTCCAGGACCTTGAAATGCTTCTTACGAAGCCACTCCTTCGTTGCCCGGGCGGTGTGTTTGGGATCATTGTCATGCCGTCCTGGTCCCTTTGCAGAAAAACAGCCCCAAAGCATGATGTTTCCACCCCCATGCTTCACAGTAGGTATGGTGTTCTTTGGATGCAACTCAGCATTCTTTGTCCTCCAAACACGACGAGTTGAGTTTTGACCAAAAAGTTCTATTTTGGTTTCATCTGACCATATGACATTCTCCCAATCCTCTTCTGGATCATCAAAATGCAATCTAGCAAACTTCAGACGGGCCTGGACATGTACTGGCTTAAGCAGGGGGACACGTCTGGCACTGCAGGATTTGAGTCCCTGGCGGCGTAGTGTGTTACTGATGGTAGGCTGTGTTACTTTGGTCCCAGCTCTCTGCAGGTCATTCACTAGGTCCCCCCGTGTGGTTCTGGGATTTTTGCTCACCGCTCTTGTGATCATTTTGACCCCACGGGGTGAGATCTTGCGTGGAGCCCCAGATCGAGGGAGATTATCAGTGGTCTTGTATGTCTTCCATTTCCTAATAATTGCTCCCACAGTTGATTTCTTCAAACCAAGCTGCTTACCTATTGCAGATTCAGTCTTTTTTTCTCAATTTGTCTGTCATAGTTGACGTGTACCTATGTTGAAAATTACAGGCCTCTCTCATCTTTTTAAGTGGGAGAACTTGCACAATTGGTGGCTGACTAAATACTTTTTTTCCCCACTGTATGTAACAGATCCAAGATGAAATGGGGGATGATTTAGTTCTCAGTAAGCGGGGGTCTGATGTTTTTTATTTAAAGACAGTTTCTGTAGAAACAACCAAGGAAAGCAATTTGGCAGTCTTGGAGATTTTAAATAGATTCGAACAGAAGAGAGGAGTTTCCACTAAAAGGTGACTCCATTTCCACTAAAAGGTGACTTACGCTCAGCACTGCTTTCAAAAACCTGCAATTTCAATGTGTTTGAGGCAAACAATTGCAGCCCACTTATTGATATTAGATGAAGTAATCAGCTGTTTTTAAGAATATAACAGTAATTCGATTCCACCTATTTTTTATTTCTTTTAAGCAATCTGGGCTAATAGTTAATTCATTTTTGTAATCTGATTACGTAATCCCTGTTACATGTAATCCATTAGTACTCAAACCTGTGTGTGCGGGGCATGGCTACGGTCTCTGCTATTGACTCTGTGTGTCTCTGTAGGATTCTGTGTCTTTACACAAGAAGTTCATCGCTGATTGTTACAAACGACTGGAGGCAGCCAGTTCAGCTCTAGGAGGCCCCACGTTGACTCATGCTGTTACCAGGGCAACCAAGATGCTGACGGCCACCGCCATGCCGACTGTTGCTACGTCTGTCCAATCACCTTCCAGGTCCACCAAACTGGTGATCATTGAGAGGCTGCTGCTATTGGCTGAGCGTTACGTCATCACTATCGAGGTAAGACCTCACACTGACCAAAATATGTAACACAGCATTTACAATTTTTGTTTAATCGTTAGAAACGACTTTCACCTATGGTATGTCGTTATAAACCATTTATATTTGGGTGACGAGAGGGGGATGAGAGCGTGACATGGAAAGATAGATAAATGACTGTGGCTGCGTGTGTGTATAGGACCTGTACTCTGTGCCTCGTACCATTCTACCTCACGGAGCGTCGTTCAATGGCCACCCTGTCTCTCTGCACGTCACCTATGAGTCCACCAAAGACACCTTCACCCTGGAGGCCCACAGTAACGAGACTATAGGCAGCATCCGCTGGAAGATTGCTGAGCACCTCAGCTGTCCAGTCGACAACGTCCAGATCTTTGCCAATGACAGCGTGGTAAGTGTGTGCATCATTTGTGTCTGTGTGTGCCTTGTTGACTGAACATAGTGTGTGTGACAGAATAGTAAGCCCAAATTTGGAAGATTGTGTGTGTGACTGTGTATCATATGTAAATGTGTGTGTGTGTGTTTTGTTTAACTCTCTCCCTCTGTCTGTAGTTGACAATGAACCGGGACCAGAAGCTGCTGTCCCAGCTGGGGTTCAGTGATGAGCAGTCTCTGACAGTGAAGAGCTCCGGCACCGGCACGCCCTCTGGTGGCAGCTCAGAGTCCTCTGCCTCCGCCTCTTCCTCGAGCTCTGCGGTCTTCAACTCAGCCTACGCTATGGAACAGGTATACCACACACAATCACACACACACACACACACACACACACACACGTACAGTATATACAAACACATTGAGTTCATGTTTGAGTCTGATTATGTGCTAATGGTGTGTTTGTAGGAGAAGTCCCTTCCAGGTGTTGTCATGGCGTTGGTGTGTAACGTGTTTGAGATGCTTTACCAGCTGGCCAACCTGGATGAACCCCGGTGAGTCTTACACTAACACACACAGATCCTCTGAATCCTGAATGGTCCAAAATGTATAACGTTCTGTGTGTGCGTTCCAGGATAACCCTGCGTGTGCGTAAGCTGCTGCTGCTGATACCAACAGACCCAGAGGTTCAGGATGCTCTAGATAACTTTGTTCCCAAAGAGTCCAGTGTATGGAGTCACCAGGTACATTTACATTAACTAGTTCTATAGCTACTAACCCTTAGTACTATTATAATCTAACCCTGTACTAGCAAACATCAGGTCAAGCGCAGTGGGTTAGTTTGTGTTTGTGTTGAAATGATGAGGAGAGTTCAACCCCTCTGACCAGAGCCAGTGTGACAACATGTATGTGTTTCCTGTGTGTGTCTCCTGTAGAAGACGCTGTTCACTCTGGGTCAGGGGTCAGGCTCTCGCTCTCCGTCTCTGGGTTCTAAGCAGCAGCACCAGCCCAGCGCCGCCTCCATCTTGGAATCACTCTTCAGGTCCTCTGCTCCCGGGATGTCCACCTTCAGAGTCCTCTACAACCTAGAGGTACACACACACACACACATTTGTGCACGGACACACTTCACACATTTCTTTCTGTGACCTCTCACTTTATCTTCTTTCTTTCTTTCTTTCTTTCTTTCTTTCTTTCTTTCTTTCTTTCTTTCTTTCTTTCTTTCTTTCTTTCTTTCTTTCTTTCTTTCTTTCTTTCTTTCTTTCTTTCTTTCTTTCTTTCTTTCTTTCTTTCTTTCTTTCTTTCTTTCTTTCTTTCTTTCTTTCTTTCTTTCTTTCTTTCTTTCTTTCTTTCTTTCTTTCTTTCTTTCTTTCTTTCTTTCTTTCTTTCTTTCTTTCTTTCTCTCTCTTTCAAGGTGTTGAGTTCTAAGTTGATGCCAACCTCAGATGATGAGATGGCTAAGACCAGTGTCAAGTCTTTCTGTGAGAACTTCCTGAAAGCTGGAGGACTCAGTTTGGTGGTGAACGTGATGCAGCGAGACTCTATTCCCTCTGAGGTGGACTATGAGACCAGACAGGGAGTCTACTCCATCTGTCTACAACTGGCCAGGTACACACCACACACACACACACACACACACACACGTTAAGATAAGTTGTTAGAGAGGTTGAATGTGATTGGATCTTTCTTTCCCCTGCAGGTTCCTATTGGTTGGCCAGAGTATGCCGTCGTTGCTGGATGATGATGTCATCCGAGAGGGCGACACGCTGTCTAGTCGGCCGTTCCGTAACGCGGGGCGACCGGGGAGGCAGCTGTCTCTGTGTGGAACACCAGAGAAGAGCTCCTATAGACAGATGTCTCTGTCTGAACGCTCCTCCATCAGAGTAGAGGAGATCATCCCTGCTGCACGTGTAGCTATACAGGTACATACACATACACACAACCCCCTAATGCATACCTAACACAAACATGCACCTAATACACACATCTAACACACACCTCTAACCCTGTCTCTCCTCTATAGACGATGGAGGTGGGGGACTTCACCTCGACTGTGGCGTGCTTCATGCGTCTCACCTGGGCAGCAGCCGCCGGCCGATTGGACCTCGTCGGCAGTCCACAGCCAATCAGACCTGAGCACAGCTCGCTCCTCCCACTCGGGGTCCGCACCCGTGTCAGCAGCACTGGTGAGACACACACACACACACACAAGGCACTGGCAGATTATATTGACACATATTTAACAACATAAACATCAGCCTGAATTGTGAGCAATGAAATTATTACAATATTCTGATTATTTTGCCTTATACTGAGGATTTCGCTCTCTCCTCTCTGTCTTTTTACATCTCCCTTTCTCTCTCTCTCTCTCTCTCTCTCTCTGTCTCTCTCTACAGGAAGTAACTGCAGCTCCAGCAGTGAGGGTGAGGCGCCGCCCACAGCGCTGCATGCTGGGATATGCGTGAAACAGCAGATTGTTTCTATTAAAGACTGCATCATCGCTAGAGAGGCCCTGTCTCTACTGGTCACCTGTCTACAGCTACGAACACAGCAGCTAGGTAACACACACACTCACACACACACACACACACACACACACACACACACACACACTGATCATTGACGACAATGAGACAGCCTAAAGGGAGGGGGTTCAGAGACCTGGCAGTGTGTTGCCAGAACAACATCCTCTCCCTCAACAGGAAACGGAGGGCTGAGCAAGCCCCCATTCACATCTACGGGGCTGTAGTAGGGCGGGTCGGGAGTTCCTCGGTGTCCACATCACTAAGGCTCTATCATGGTCCACACACACCAACACAGTCGTGAAGAGGACAGGACAACGCCTCTTCCCCCTCACAAGGTTGAAAAGATTTGGCATGGGCCCTCAAAAGGTTATACAGCTGCACCATTGAGATCATCTTGACTGGCTGCATCAACGCTTGGTATAGCAACTGCTTGTCATCTGACCGCAAGGCCCTACAGAGGGTAATGCGTACGGCCCAATACATCACTGGGGCCGAGCTCCCTGCCATCCAGGACCTGTATACCAGGCGGTGTCAGAGGAAGGCCATAAAAATGGTCAATGACTCCAGCCACCCAAGTCATAGACTGTTCTCTCTGCTACTGCACGGCGAGCGGTACCGATGCACCAAGTCTGGAACCAACAGGACCCTGAACAGCTTCTACCCCCAAGCCATAGGGACTGCGAAATAGTTAGTCTGAGTAGCTATTCTGTTATCTATTTAACTATCTGCATTTACCCTTTTTGCACTAACCTTTTCAGTCTTATCACATACGCTGCTGCTACTGTTTATTATCTGTCACTTTATTCCTAGTTATATGTACTTATCTACCTCAATTACCTCATATCCCTGCACACAGACTTAGTACTGGTACCCCGTGTATATAACCAAGTTATCGTTACCCATTGTGTATTTATTATTACTTTTATTATTACGTGTTTTACTTTTCTATTATTTCTCTATTTTCTTTCTCTCTGCATTGTTGGGAAGGTCCCGTAAGTAAGCATTTCACCGTTAGTCTACACCTGTTGTTTTACGACGCAAGTGACGAATATAATTTGATTTGGCACACAGACACTGTTTTATGAAGACATAATGCTAACAGTGTGTGTCTCTGTCCAGGCTCATTCTACATCCTCCCCTGTGTCAGCGACTTCATCATCGACATCCTGCTAGGATCAGCCAGTGGAGAGGTAACTAGGATGTGTGTGGGTGTGTGAGACGGAGTGTGTGCGTATGTTCTAACCCGTGTCTCTGTCAGATCCGGCGTGTGGCGTGTGACCAGCTGTATACTCTGAGCCAATCCGACACCTCTGCGTTCCCTGAGATCATCAAACCCAACGTGTTCCTGCTCCGAGTCGTCCTCACCTCCCAGCTGCCCCTCTGGAGCCCCACGTCTGTCATGAGAGGAGTCAACCAGAGGTACAGTAGTGGGAGGCAGTAGTAAGTTACGTTCGACAGCAGATGGCGCCAAACTATCCATGACCAATGATAGATGTATAGCATCATATAGCTATAGTTAGTTGTAAATGTATATGGATGTATAGTGCCACGAACAGTTTTGTTCCGTGTGTTTGTCCTGTCTGTTTGTCTATATCTGAGTGTAATATTGTTCTGTCTGTCCAGGTTGCTGTCGCAGTGTACTGAGTACTTTGACCTGCGATGTCAACTACTGGACGACTTGACCAGTGAGTTTACACACACGCACACACAAACTTGCGTGCGCACACACACACACCCCAACAGTTTTCCAACACTGTCATTGACACATGATGAATGCTCCTGCCCCCCTCCAGGTTCGGAGATAGAGGTGTTGTCAGTGAGTGCGGCGGCCATGTTGGAAGATGAGATCAGCTGGTTGGATAACTTTGAGCCCAGCTGGAGCTCTGAGATGGAGACCAGCGAGGCTGACAACATCCTGCAGGCTGGACACCTCCGCCTCATCAAAACACTACTGTCACTCTGTGGCACAGAGAAGGAACAACTGGGTGAGTACACACACATTCATATACTGTACACACACACACACACACACACACACACACACACACACAGCGATACATAAAGATCAGGTCCTTGTAAGGTTCCATTTTCCTAATGCTTTGCTGTGGTAGGGCTACAGCACAATTGCAAGTCAATTTCCTGTCTTCTACCATTACAAGACAGTCCAGGCGGTTCTGATTTCAAAGTTGCTAAATACAAGGCTTTCACATTTACAGCGTGTGTTTTTGCTCCGCAGGTCCCTCTCTGATCCAGCAGCTGTTAGATGACTTCCTCTTCCGAGCATCCCGCATCATCCTGAACACGTCTAACCCCGCCTCCAGCTCCCCCCCCAGCCACGACTTCCACCCCAAGTGCAGTATGGCTAGCAGCAGACTGGCAGCCTACGAGGTGCTGGTGATGCTGGCAGACAGCTCTGTGGCCAACCTACAGCTCATCACCAGAGAACTGCTGTCCATGCACCACCAGTCAGACCCCTCGCTCAGCAAGGAGTTTGATGTGAGTCTCACACACATTCTTGCACTCATGTGCGCACATACACAGATGTGTGCACAGTAGGGGTGTAACGGTTCACCAAACCCACGTTTCGGTACAGCAGGAAAATGATATGCCATTTACAATGTTCCTGGCATTGTCTGTTGTGACTGGATTGTTATGTTGGGCCTCAAGTTTCCACTCTGAGGCTGCATTTGTGGGAGGTGGGAGTTTACCAGTTGAGAAGTCGTAAATACCAGTTGGATGCGTTCATGTGATTTGAACTCGTTGAGAAACGCCGATTGGCTAATGGCCAACAAGCTGCGTCAACCATAAACTAAAAGAACAGGTATCATGCTTGCAAACAAGTTATAGAGTTAAATAGATTGCTTTTTATAAATAATGTTTTGTTGTTTCATTAAACTGCCAAAAATGCTGTTGTACATTTCCTTAGTAGGTGACGTCAGAGGTCAGCATGCGGAAGAGGTGGGTGCTAAGGATGATAGACTAGTTTCCCACTAGTAATTATGAGTTTGATGGCCGTTTAAGTGGATTTTTCCCAGTCGTATATGGTAAATTCCCTCTTCCATCTTGGTTACGAACGCACCATGACACTGCCTCCTTCAGTGCCAGATGCGTACTTGTGACTCTCATAAAGGGGGCGTGTCTGTAGCATGGTACATCTCCTTCCGAGGTAATGTGGTGGGCTTTAACTGTTAAGTAAGCACAACACAGTGTGCGAACTTTTGCTTTGGCTGGCTTATATAGAGTGGGTAGCCTACTACCTGTTTGCTGAAATGGTAGCAAGAGGGAAGTTCGTAACGTGGCTCGAGTACTTTCACAAGAAAAACCCTATTCTCAACCAATGAGAGTAGCCTACCTATCGCTCTTGTCATTTCTTTGGCCCGGTCACAATCAGCTGCCAAGGGCTGCTTGAATGCAGAGGGGAGACAATGTTGTGTTGTTTCTTTGCGTTTCAGTCTTGCGGCGGTATACCAGGGTGATGTCGGTGTAAATGTGTCGACATATTTGAGTGTTGCCAGCTGCATAGGCTATTCTCGTTGAGCGTGGTGACATACTGTTAACGCGACATACTGTTAACGTTTTATCCACAACTCTCTGTCCATCATCGTTGTAATCTACTGGGAAGCCAAAATGTTCCCAAACTGGAGATTTAAACGATGATGGTGGGAACCTCTAATTCTGGTTTATCGACCCCACCACTCGCCATAGTAGAACTAGTTCCCAGCTGCGCCTCACAAAAGGACAGTTTGAAATGCGGCAATTAAGATTTGAATTTGGATTACAACGTGTGCATAGACTCTAGTTGTTTTAACGGAATAGCCAGAAATATATTTTCAGCTCCGATTTACTCGAGGCATTGGTCTACCATGCAGCGTAGGCATAGCCTATAGGCCTAGTGTTTAAAAAATATATATATATATATTCTATCTGGTTCACAGTGCAGAATGAACGGGGTCCCCATACCGAAAAGTTCGGTACGAATACGTGTACTGTTACTCCCCTAGTGCATACAGACAACAAACACACACAACAAACAATAAACACACGTGAATGGAGAAATGCTTGATAGAACTGAAGCGTTTACAGGTATGTAATGTTTCTACCTTCAACGTGTCTAACTCTCTCTCTCCTTCTATTTCCTCCCTCCTTCCGTGCCCCTCTCCCAGTTCCTCCCGCCGGTGGACAGTCGTTCTGTGTCAGGGTTCGTAGGGTTAAAGAACGGTGGCGCCACCTGCTATATGAATGCTGTTTTCCAGCAGCTGTACATGCAGCCCGGCCTGGCTGAGGCCTTTCTGTCTATAGAGGACGACACGGAGCAGCCAGACGAGAGTGTGTTCTGTCAGGTCCAGTCTCTGTTTGGACACCTGATGGAGAGCAAGCTGCAGTACTACGTCCCTGAGAACTTCTGGAAGGTATCCGAACATGCACACACACATTCAAGTACACTACACAGTACATACTCAACAAACTACCCGTGTTTGGGTCAAAAATAATGAATGTTTGTGTTTCTGTAGATCTTTAAGATGTGGAATAAGGAGCTGTATGTACGAGAGCAACAGGATGCCTATGAGTTCTTCACTTCACTGGTGGACCAGTTGGACGAGCACCTCAAGGTAACACAGACTCCACTGTTCACATCTACTTAACACACACATTTATATTATAATGTAACACACACCTTTATTGTTCACATATTGAGATGTCTGTTTTGTTCTTTAGAAAATCGGCCGCGAGCAGATCTTTAAGAACACTTTCCAGGGAATCTTCTCTGATCAGAAGATCTGCAAAGACTGCCCTCACCGGTGAGCTCACGCATACACACACACACACACACACACACAGGCAGCCATCACTTCTAAACCTCTAACTATAACCTCTGACCTCTGACCGTAGATATGAGCGAGAGGAGACGTTTATGGCGCTGAACCTGGGTGTGACTTCCTGTCAGAGTCTGGAGATCTCATTGGACCAGTTCGTCAGGGGGGAGGTGCTAGAAGGAACCAACGCCTACTATTGCGAAAAGTGCAAGGAGAAGGTGTGTGTGTATTAATGAATGCATAAACAGGATGTGTATTAAGTCGCTGTCCAGTGTTAATGTACATGAATGTTAACTTGGTGTGTGTATCTCTCCAGCGTACCACAGTGAAGCGGACCTGCATAAAGTCCCTGCCCAGTGTTCTCTGTATCCATCTGATGCGCTTCGGCTTCGACTGGGAGAGCGGACGCTCGATCAAATACGACGAGCAGATCAGGTTTCCCTGGGTGCTGAACATGGAGCCCTACACAGTGTCTGGCATGGCTCGTCAGGATGGGGGGGCGGAGGGGGGAGACGGCCGGGGGGAAGTAGGGGGCTCACCCAGGAAGAAGGTCACTATCTCTGAGAACTACGAGCTGGTGGGAGTCGTAGTCCACAGCGGACAGGCACACGCTGGACACTACTACTCCTTCATAAAGGACCGGCGGTAAGAGACCAACACTTAAGTGTTATAAACAAATACCTCACTTTTAAGACAAGCAAAATACATTGATCACAAATAGTCATCTTACCATTCTGCTCTCTCCCATCTCTCTCCTCTCCTGTAGGGGAAGTGCTAGAGGAAGGTGGTATAAGTTTAATGACAACGTGGTCGAGGAGTTTGATATGAACGACGAGACTCTGGAGTACGAGTGCTTTGGAGGAGAGTACCAGCCTAAAGTCTACGATCAGTGTAAGCCCTATTTAACATGTAGACCAAGTAGTGGATGTCAATGGAACATTCTCAGCGCCAACACTTTTGGGGTCCCTCTGGGTAGTGTCCTCGGTCCCCTTTTTTCCCAGTTTATTCTATACATTAATGACAAACTCATAAAAGATCAAACATAACATCACTTTGTTTGTGTGTGTAGCTAACCCCTACCCTGACGTGCGGCGGCGGTATTGGAATGCCTACATGTTGTTCTACCAGAGGATCAGTGACCAGAACTCTCCAGTTCTCCCTAAGAAGAGCAGAGTCAGCGTCATGAGGCAAGAGGCAGAAGACCTCACGCTGTGAGTCACACACACACATAGCCTACATACACACACCTCATACACACACACTACTCACACTGTAACCCTCTCTCTTCCCTGTAGTTCGGCGCCCTCTAGCCCAGACGTCAGTCCCCAGTCTTCCCCTCGCCCCGCTAGAGCCAACAATGACCGTCTCTCTGTCCTGACCCGCCTCGTACGAAAGGGAGAGAAGAAAGGTCTGTTTGTGGAGAAGATGCCTGCTAGGATCTACCAGGTGACTACACTGGATTGGACTGGTTTGGGGGACCACGTTTTGTAATCAATCATCTTGCCTGAGACCTGAAGAATCTTTAAAAAAGCACCCTGTGTTCATACCTAGGCATTAGCTCAGATAGCTAATACAGTCTTGTGGCGCACAAACAAACTCCTCTCCCCTTCTGTCTCTCTCTCTCTCTCTCTCTCTCTCTCTCTCTCTCTCTCTCTCTCTCTCTCTCTCTCTCTCTCTCTCTCTCTCTCTCTCTCTCTCTCTCTCTCTCTCTCTCTCTATAGATGGTGAGAGATGAGAACCTGAAGTTTATGAAGAACAGAGATGTGTACAACAGCGACTACTTCAACTTCACCCTGTCACTGGCCTCCGTCAACGCGGTATGTGTTTGTGTGTGTAGGATAAACAGAGACGTGTCTGCATAATTCAAAGTTATGCCTGCCTCTTTTAAAACTGTTCTTATAAACAATGTGTGTGTGTTGCAGACGAAGCTGAAGCACCCAGCCTACCAGGCCATGGCCAGAGAGAGTCTCCAGCTAGCAGTCCACTTCCTGTTCCACACCTACCTCCACACCAAGAAGAAGCTGCGGGTGGACACAGAGGAGTGGATGGCTACGGTGGAGGTGCTGCTGTCTAAAAGCAGTGAAGCCTGTCACTGGATGGCTCAGTACCTGGTGGGACCTGAGGGAAAAGAGATCACCAAGTCAGTACTGCTATAAAACTACTATAATACTACTATTCTACTACTTAGAGGTGTTGCGGTGACCGTATTACCGCCACACCGGCAGTCATGTGTTATGACCGCAGTCAAATTCTATGTGACCGTTGAGTCATGGTAATCTCCTCTTATGTGCTCTGGACATGTGTTGGTAGTACCCAACACCAGGTCGCTAATGGCCTGGTACTCAGGGCTCTATTTTCCCTCTAACCACTCTGACATCAATGCAAATGCAATCAGAAATCACATCAAAACAGTATCATGCTTTTAAAACTCACCATTAGGCAAAAATTGTTTACCTCATTGTGATGATCAATTTGAAGAAAGAAGTTCAACAACAGGTTGAAACTGAGTGGAAAACGTGGTCGTTGTGGATGTTTCAAAGCCAAATGCAGCGAAATTGACGTAGCTTTCTAAGGTGATGATTAATTCAAAGTGTTTAAGACGTTGTATGTAGAACATCCATTCGCATATTAGAGCTTATGCTAACTTCTTCCCATTATATGTTCTGATTCCGAAGACAGACAGGTTTGTATCATTCACAACTAAAGTTGCCATATAACTCTAAATCTAGCGTATATAGGACCTGTTTCAAATTATCACTTTTACGCTCAACATAGCCACTTCATATGCGCACTCACTCCGGAATGGGGAAAAATATCCTTTCTATTTGATTCAATTATATTCTTCTTACTATAAAATCATATAATATAAAATAATGGCATGGAACTTATAAGCATATCTTATCTGCTAAATGAACAAGCCTACAGCCTATGGCATGGCGCATAGCCAGATAACATACATTAGGCCGATTCCTATTCTGTTATTCTGAAATATATTTTCTTCATATCATAATGTTTCTTTAGACCTGACTAAAATAAATAATGGATTTATTGTGATGGTATATATTAAATGGCTTTATTAGACTTTTTTTTGTGTAGATGTTCCAAAGGCGCGCATCAGCGGCTTGTATGCGTGGAGACCTGGAGATGCTAAACGTGTTTGTTAATTAATGGTAAATTACCAGCTGACAATTTAATGACCGCCACTGCCCTAATACTAACTACTATAATACTACTAGTCGCTCTGGATAAGAGCGTCTGCTAAATGACTAAAATGTAATGTAAATGTACTCTACACAGAACCACTGCAGTACTACCACAGTACCACTACTTATATCTTACATTACTACTCATCAATCTAACACATTTTCTCTTTCTCTCCCTCATCTCTTCTTTTTCTCTCCTCCCCCCTTCCAGAGTGTGTCTGTTGGAGTGTGGGGTGAGGGAGGTGAGGGTCGTAGTGGCAGCAATATTGGAGAAGACCTTAGAGAGCGCGCTCCACTTCGCTGACTCTGGATTGGACAGCCTGACCGACATGCTCCTCTCCCTTTTGGACAAAGACGTTCCTGAGAACGTCAAACACTGCAACCAATACTTCAGCCTCTTCAGCAACTTTGCTCAGAGAGGCTCTGGTCCATGCCAGTTGTTGTTGAAACACTCAGCGTATCGCAGGATGCTCATCTTCCTCCTCGGACCCAACAGACAGAACAACCAGGTACATGCACACAAACACTCAATTCCTACACCGCTGCATAGAAATGAATATGACAGGATGTTGTTGTTGGTGGTTCTGGACGCTCATTACCTTTTTCCCCTCTCCCTCTTTCTTGTTCCCTTTTCCTCTGATTCCTTCTCATTCTCTCATTCTAGAATCGGAGGTGGAGTCCAGCCCAGGCCAGAGAGTTCCTGCACCTGCACTCCACTCTGGCCCTGATGACTCTCCACTCAGACCTCAACACACAGCGCACACATGGTAACACGGACACACTCACCTTACCACAGTTAGGATGGTTCCATAATACGCTGATGTGTATAACCTGATGTGATTGTGTGTGCGCTTCTCAGATCAAGGTGTGTGTAAGCTGATTGTGAGCAGTGTCCCTGCCTCCTCCCGCCTCCTCCCCCTCAACGCTGACATCATGGCCTCGCTCTTCAGCCCCGAGGGACAGCCTTACCTGCTAGAGGTAACACACACATACATACATACATACATACATGCACACACACACACACACACACTCTGTCTGTAATAAAGCCCTATTGTGGGGGAAAACTAATTCTGATTGGCTGTGTCCCTGCCCAGTCATGTGAAATCCATAGATTAGGGCCTAATGAATTTATTTATATTGACTTATTTCCTTATATGAACTGTAACTCAGTAAAATCGTTGAAATTGTTTGTGTATATGGAAGTTAAAAAAAAAGTTTTGTGTGTGTGTGCCTGCAGGTGATGTTTGCGATGCGGGAGTTGTCGGGCCCTCTGACTGTGCTGATAGAGATGGCGATGTACTGCTCCTTCTGTAACGAACCCTTCTCCCTCGGAGTACTACAGCTGCTCAAGGTAAGAACTACAACTACCAGTTCTAAACAAATCCATTGCCACAGATGACTACAAATCCCAGCACCAAACACATCATTACCATTCTGATCTGTGTGTGTATATAGACGCAGTTGGAGACCGCTCCGCCCCATGAGTTGAAGAACGTGTTCCAGCTGCTGCAAGAGCTGCTGGTGAGTGACCGCTGACAATCAAAACTGTCTGTGCATTAGGGCTGAGCGATTAATTTACAGTGGCTTGCCAAAGTATTCACCCCCCTTGGCATTTTTCCTATTTTGTTGCCTTACAACCTGGAATTAAAATTGATTTTGGGGGGTTTGTATCATTTGATTTACACAACATGCCAAATATTTTTTCTTGTGAAACAAACAAGAAATAAGACGACAACCAGAACTTGAGCGTGCATAACTAGTCACCCCCCCAAAGTCAATACTTTGTAGAGCCACCTTTTGCAGCAATTACAGCTGCAAGTCTCTTGGGGTATGTCTCTATAAGCTTGGCACATCAAGCCACTGGGATTTTTGCTCATTCTTCAAGGCAAAACTGCTCCAGCTCCTTCAAGTTGGATGGGTTCCGCTGATGTACAGCAATCTTTAAGTCATACCACAGATTCTCAATTGGATTGAGGTCTGGGCTTTGACTAGGCCATTCCAAGACATTTTAAATGTTTCCACTCGAGTGTTGCTTTAGCAGTATGCTTAGGATCATTGTCCTGCTCGAAGGTGAACCTCCGTCCCAGTCTCAGATCTCTGGAAGACTGAAACAGGTTTCCCTCAAGAATTTCCCTGTATTTAGCGCCATCCATCATTCCTTCAATTCTGACTAGTTTCCCAGTCCCTGCTGATGAAAAATCCCCACAGCATGATGCTGCCACCACCATGCTTCACTGTGGGGATGGTGTTCTCGGGGTGATGAGAGGTGTTGGGTTTGCGCCAGACATAGCGTTTTCCTTGATGGCCAAAAACTTCAATTTTAGTCTCATCTGACCAGAGTACCTTCCTCCATATGTTTGGGGAGTCTCCCACATGCCTTTTGGCGAACACCAAACATGTTTTCTTATTTTATTCTATAAGCAATGGCATTTTTCTGGCCACTCTTCTGTAAAGCCCAGCTCTGTGGAGTGTACGGCTTAAAGTGGTCCTATGGACAGATACTCCAATCTCCGCTGTGGAGCTTTGCAGCTCCTTCAGGGTTATCTTTGGTCTCTTTGTTGCCTCTGATTATTGCCCTCCTTGCCTGGTCCGTGAGTTTTGGTGGGCGGCCCTCTCTTGGCAGGTTTGTTGTGGTGCCATATTCTTTCCATTTTTTTATAATGGATTTAATGGTGCTCCGTGGGATGTTCAAAGTTTCAGATATTTTTTTATAACCCAACCCTGATCTGTACTTCTCCACAACTTTGTCCCTGACCTGTTTGGAGAGCTCCTTGGTCTTCATAGTGCTGCTTGCTTGGTGGTGCCCCTTGCTTAGTGGTGTTGCAGAATCTGGGGCCTTTCAGAACAGGTGTATATATATTGAGATCATGTGACAGATCATGTGACACTTAGATTGCACACAGGTGGACTTTATTCAACTAATTATGTGACTTCTGAAGGTAATTGGTTGCTCCAGATCTTATTTAGGGGCTTCATAGCAAAGGGGGGTGAATACATATGCACGCACCACTTTTCCGTTATTTATTATTTAGAATTTTTTGAAACAAGTTATTTTTTTCATTTCACTTAACCAATTTGGACAATTTTGTGTATGTCCATTACATGAAATCCAAATAAAAATCCATTTAAATTACAGGTTGTAATGCAACAAAATAGGAAATACGCCAAGGGGGATGAATACTTTTGCAAGGCACTGTAAATTCTGTTTTTTGGGGGGGTTATTAAACAACTCATTGACCGACGTCGGTTCAATTACTTGAGTTCCATTTAGTTCTGTTTTTTTCTGAGCCCGACGCACCATTTGTCTATAGAGAAATTCATGAAAGAAATCAATTCAAAAAGTATGTGGGATGCTGGGCTGAAGGGAGTTGTAGTGTTCATTAAATAAATATTCAAGTTCAGCGCAGAAACTTGGTAATTAACTACAATGACCATAATCCATTGTGCCTGTTTACAGAGACGGGTACACTTTTATGCCTGCTATGTTAGGTTAGATACACAGACCGCATAGACCGCAAGAGAGAGGAATGTACACAACACAACTATGAGTGGGAAAGAGACCGTAAATGAAAGTATACCTTATCTACATTGAAGGATTAGTAGAATGATTTGCAGCATACTTAGGCAGGCTAGCCTAGCTAAATAGGATGACTAAAGACAGTACAGTATGGGGAGCACAGAGATAACGTTAGATGGTCTGGCTGGCTGACTGCTACTGCCTGAGCAGAGATGAGATGATGACAAAAAAACATCAAATACATTCTAAGTAATATACACAACTGGAATGTTTTATTATTTCATCA
Source organism: Coregonus clupeaformis (assembly GCF_020615455.1). NCBI lineage: Eukaryota > Metazoa > Chordata > Actinopteri > Salmoniformes > Salmonidae > Coregonus > Coregonus clupeaformis. The sequence continues at coordinate 31,638,543 of NC_059217.1, read as the reverse complement.
TCATTTCAAATTGTTCTATTTATGTCTACCCAATGTGGACCTGACAGAGAAAATTGAATGTTTTGGCAATTGAATGTTAACTGTTTTTGGCTTTGGAATTTCCATTAAAAAGCTCTAAAATCATTTTGTCATCATTTCATAATGCATTTAATGTTTTAAAAACAAATTATAGAAATCGAAAACCAGGATAAAAAAAATTATCATCGAACCGAAACCGAACCTACCTCAAAAAGCACTAATTGCTCAGCACTACTTGCTGTCCTTGAAAACACAGTGACTAATGTCAGCTCCAGACTGTGTGTGTAACGTGTATGTGTAATATATGTGTTAACATGTACACTGAGTATACTAAACATTTAAGAACACCTGCTCTTTCCGTGACATAGACTGACCAGGTGAATCAAGGTGAAAGCTATGATCCTTTATTGATGTCACCTGTTAAATCCACTCCAATCAGTGTAGGTAAAGGTGAGGAGACAGGTTAAAGAAGGATTTTTAAGCCTTGAGACAATTGAGACATGGCTTGTGTATGTGTGCCATTCAGAGGGTGAATGGGCAAGACAAAATATTTAAGTGCCTTTGAACGGGGTATGGTAGTATGTGTCAGGTGCACCAGTTTGAGTGTGTCAAGAACTGCAATGCTGCTGGGTTTTTCATGCTCAACAGTTTCCCGCGTGTATCAAGAATGGTCCAGCACCCAAAGGACATCCAGCCAACTTGACGCAACTGTGAGAAGCATTGGAGTCAACATGCGCCAGTGGAATGCTTTTGACACCTTGTAGAATCCATTTCCCGACAAATTGAGGCAGTGTAATACATGTGTAACGTGTGTGTTCTCAGGTGGTGGAGGACCCTCTCCAGACCCAGAGACTGAAGTACGCCTTTGAGTCAGAGAAAGGCCTGCTAGGTAGGCTATCTTCCACCTTCCGCTGGTAGGGTGTGTGTGTGGAGAGTGTGTGTATTTGCAAGGCATGTGGAGAGTGTGTGTAAAGGCGTCAGCATGCTTCAGTTTGTCTGGTGCCTTGCCGAACTCGGCTAGCCGAACCAACGAGTGTGCTTGCATACTCCCTTAAAATACTTTCTCTTAAAAACGAGAAAAAAGCGGCAATAGTACTGTTTGTCCATTTTCAGACGCCGTAGCCTCAAAATAGTCAAATTTAATCTAAAATAACTCTAGAAATCTATCATTGATTTTGACGTTTTTGCCAAGGAGATCTTAGTCGCGCAATTTTACATCTAACTAAGGTGTTTGGTGCAGTATTTCTCAATTAAAAATGTTTTTCAATGAAAACGAGTCGTCTCTCATTGAATGACAAAGAATACTTTATTGAAGAATCCCTACTGTTGACCAATCACCGATGAAGGGGCGTGGACTTCGGCTCCGAACTTCGGCTTGCCTCTAGAAAAAAAATGTGGTTGCCCGAACAGCCGGGGAAAAAAACTCACCGAAGTCCGAAACGAACAAAAAGTCACAAAAAGTCATCATAATATATGCACGAACTGTTTCGGCTGGGAAGCATGCGGACGCCTTAAGGCATGTGGAAAGTGTGTGTGTGACTCTTCTCTTGTTTGCAGCATTGATGCACCAGAGTAACAACGTGGACAGCAGCCGCTGCTACCAGTGTGTCAAGTTCCTGGTTACCCTGGCACAGAAGTGAGTTCCTCCAGAGACCGGGAAATATGTTCATGTCGCCACCATTTTCAGTAAAAACCTCTCATTTCATACTTCCTGGTTTCACAAAGTGTTTGTGTCTCTTTACTCCAGGTGTGCCCCTGCTAAGGACTATTTTAAAGATCTGTCTGGTCACTGGAGCTGGGCAGTGCAGTGGCTGCAGAAAAAGGCAAGCATCAAGCACAATATAACACCCACACAATTTCAGACCTGTATGTATGTATGTGTGTGTGTACAGTTGAAGTCAGAAGTTTACATACACCTTAGCCAAATACATTTAAACTCAGTTTTTCACAATTCCTGACATTTAATCCTAGTAAAAATTCTCTGTTTTAGGTCAGTTAGGATCACCACTTTATTTTAAGAATGTGAAATGTCAGAATAATAGTAGAGAGAATGATTGATTTATTTAAGCTTTTACAGTGAGGGAAAATAGTATTTGATCCCCTGCTGATTTTATACGTTTGCCCACTGACAAAGAAATGATCAGTCTATAATTTTAATGGTAGGTTTATTTGAACAGTGAGAGACAGAATAACAACAAAAATGCATGTCAAAAATGTTATACATTTATTTGCATTTTAATGAGGGAAATAAGTATTTGACTCAGAAAGATTTCTGGCTCCCAGGTGTCTTTTACACAGGTAACGAGCTGAGATTAGGAGCACACTCTTAAAGGGAGTGCTCCTAATCTCAGCTTGTTACCTGTATAAAAGACACCTGTCCACAGAAGCAATCAATCAGATTCCAAACTCTCCACCATGGCCAAGACCAAAGAGTTCTCCAAGGATGTCAGGGACAAGATTGTAGACCTACACAAGGCTGGAATGGGCTACAAGACCATCGCCAAGCAGCTTGGTAAGAAGGTGACAACAGTTGGTGCGATTATTCGCAAATGGAAGAAACACAAAAGACCTGTCAATCTCCCTTGGCCTGGGGCTCCATGCAAGATCTCACCTCGTGGAGTTGCAATGATCATGAGAACGGTGAGGAATCAGCCCAGAACTACACGGGAGGATCTTGTCAATGATCTCAAGGCAGCTGGGACCATAGTCACCAAGAAAACAATTGGTAACACACTACGCCGTGAAGGACTAAAATCCTGCAGCGCCCGCAAGGTCCCCCTGCTCAAGAAAGCACATATATAGGCCCGTCTGAAGTTTGCCAATGAACATCTGAATGATTCAGAGGAGAACTGGGTGAAAGTGTTGTGGTCAGATGAGACCAAAATCGAGCTCTTTGGCATCAAATCAACTCGCCGTGTTTGGAGGAGGAGGAATGCTGGCTATGACCCCAAGAACACCATCCCCACCGTCAAACATGGAGGTGGAAACATTATGCTTTGGGGGTGTTTTTCTGCTAAGGGGACAGGACAACTTCACCGCATCAAAGGGACTATGGACGGCGCCATGTACCGTCAAATCTTGGGTGAGAACATCCTTCCCTCAGCCAGGGCATTGAAAATGGGTCGTGGATGGGTATTCCACCATGACAATGACCCAAAACACACGGCCAAGGCAACAAAGGAGTGGCTCAAGAAGAAGCACATTAAGGTCCTGGAGTGGCCTAGCCAGTCTCCAGACCTTAATCCCATAGAAAATATGTGAAGGTTCAAGTTGCCAAACGTCAGCCTCAAAACCTTAATGACTTGGAGAAGATCTGCAAAGAGGAGTGGGACAAAATCCCTCCTGAGATGTGTGCAAACCTGGTGGCCAACTACAAGACACGTCTGACCTCTGTGATTGCCAACAAGGGTTTTGCCACCAAGTACTAAGTCATGTTTTGCAGAGGGGTCAAATACTTATTTCCCTCATTAAAATGCAAATCAATTTATAACATTTTTGACATGCGTTTTTCTGGATTTTTTTGTTGTTATTCTGTCTCTCACTGTTGAAATAAACCTACCATTAAAATTATAGACTGATCATGTCTTTGTCAGTGGGCAAACATACAAAATCAGCAGGGGATCAAATACTTTTTCCCCTCACTGTATTTCTTTCATCACATTCCCAGTGGGTCAGAAGTTTACATACACTCAATTCGTGTTTGGTAGCATTGCCTTTAAATTGTTTAACTTGGGTCAAACGTTTCGGGTAGCCATCCACAAGCTTCCCACAATAAGTTGGGTGAATTTTGGCCCATTTCTCCTGACATAGCTGGTGTAACTGAGTCAGGTTGTAGGTCTCCTTGCTCGCACACGCTTTTTCAGTTCTGCCAACAACTTCCTATAGGATTGAGGTCAGGGCTTTGTGATTGCCACTCCAATACCTTGACTTTGTTGTCCTTAAGCCATTTTGCCACAACTTTGGAAGTATGCTTGGGGTCATTGTCCATTTGGAAGACCCATTTGCGACCAAGCTTTATCTTCCTGACTGATGTCTTGAGATGTTGCTTCAATATATCCACATCATTTTCCTTTATCATGGTGCCATCTATTTTGTGAAGTGCACCAGTCCCTCTTGCAGCAAAGCACCCCCACAGCATGATGCTGCCACCCCCGTGCTTCACGGTTGGGATGGTATTCTTCGGCTTGCAAGCTATCCCCTTTTTCCTCCAAACATAACGATGGTCATTATGGCCAAACAGTTCTATTTTTGTTTCATCAGACCAGAGGACATTTCTCCAAAAAGTACGATCTTTGTTCCCATGTGCAGTTGCAAACCGTAGTCTGGCTTTTTTATGGCGGTTTTGGAGCAGTGGCTTCTTCCTTGCTGAGCGGCCTTTCAGGTTATGTCGATTATAGGACTCGTTTTACTGTGGATATAGATACTTTTGTACCTGTTTCCTCCAGCATCTTCACATGGTCCTTTGCTGTTGTTCTGGGATTGATTTGCACTTTTCGCACCAAAGTACGTTCATCTCTAGGAGACAGAACGCGTCTCCTTCCTGAGCGGTATGAGGGCTGCGTGGTCCCATGGTGTTTATACTTGCATACTATTGTTTATACAGATGAACGTGGTACCTTCAGGCATTTGGAAATTGCTCCCAAGGATGAACCAGACTTGTGGAGGTCTACAATTTTCTTTCTGTGGTCTTGCCTGATTTCTTTTGATTTTCCCATGATGTCAAGCAAAGAGGCACTGAGTTTGAACGTAGGCCTTGAAATACATCCACTGGTACACCTCCAATAGACTCAAATGATGTCAATTAGCCTATCAGAAGCTTCTAAAGCCATGACATAATATTCTGGAATTTTCCAATACACAATCAACTTAGTGTATGTAAACTTCTGACCCACTGGAATTGTGATAGTGATTTATAAGTGAACAATTGTTGGAAAAAGTACTTGTGTCATGCACAAAGTAGATGTCCTAACCGAGAAATTTGTGGAGTGGTTGAAAAACGAGTTTTAATGACAACCTAAGTTTATGTAAACTTCCGACTTCAACTGTGTGTGTGTGTGTGTGTGAGAGAGAGAGATTTGTGTAACAGTGTGTGTTTCTCTGTCAGATGTCGGAACACTACTGGACCCCTCAGAGCAACGTGTCCAATGAGACGTCAACAGCCAAAACATTCCAGCGCACCATCTCAGCCCAGGACACGCTGGCCTACGCCACAGCACTGCTCAACGAGAAGGAGCCGTCTGGCAGCAGCAACGGCTCTGACGGCAGCCCAGCCAACGAGAACGCAGACCGCAGCCTCCGACAGGTACACACACACAGTCCGGCAGTGTGTTTCACAGAGACATAGCAAGTATGAAGAGCTCAGTAACGGTCCTAGAATAGGGGTATTGTCACTTCTCAGGACTGGGCTGGGCTCTAATCTTGGCTGGAGAGTTTTGTATGAATCGGTTTCATAGAAACTCTATAAAGATCTCTTTACTCTGAAATGCCACGTCTCCTGTAATCTCTCTCTCGCCCCACTCTCTTTATCTCAGGGTTCCGAGTCTCCCATGATGCTCGGTGATTCAAAGAGTGATCTGGAGGATGTCGACCCTTAGCTCCTCCCACCAGACACAATCCCTCCAATGGAGAGAAGGCTCCAGACAGCCAATCAAAAGACTGCTTTTCACCTCTGATTGCCAAGAGTATGGAGGGAGTGGCCCGCTACAGCCTGGTCGGCGGAGCAACGAAGGATGCGTGAAAAATCTTGAGTGACTTCCGGCCAGACTAATGGAATCAGAACTGGAGGAGAGTTTAGAGACGAGACTAATGGGTTACAGAACAGTTTATTCTTCTCTTACTGGCTGAGTTGGAAATGTCACCCTATTGCCTATGTAGTTCACTACTTTTGACCAAAGGTTCAGTGACAGAGCTAGTGTACTATACTATATAGGCATAAGGGTGTCATTTTAGATGTAGCCACTATTGTCTCACAAGGAAGGGACGGGTTGGTTTGTTTTGTAAGTTGTTGCTCATATTTGCCAATGTAACTAAACAGACATATTCATTATTGTAAAGATCTGTTCCATAGCTGAAATTTGAAATGTAAGATAATATTTTAAAGTGTCCTGTGCTCCACTCTGTAGAGGTGTGTATGTGTGAGGCCACGGTATAACCTGCTCTGGAGGAACTCAGACACACACATACGTTTAACAAGGGTTTTTAAGTATGCACTTTATAGTCCACCCCAGTCTATAGTGGAGTAGAGCAATAGTGATCAGGTCCGCTAGAGCATCTTAACCATCCTCCACACATACACCTATCTTTCTTTTGGTTTTAGCGCTTTACACACACATACATACAGTACACACAGCCAATGCCACTGTAGAGAACGCGCTGCTATGTCTGTTGCTCCAGTAACCACAGTGGTATCTAGGCTAACGCAGTCTACGGAGGGTTCTAGAACACAAACGGAACCAAGCCAACCAACCAATCAGCGCTCTCTCCTCCCCTCCCCTCCCCTACATTGAATCACAGCGCTGGATTTTAGGTATTTTAATTTATTTGTTTCTGGTTTCTCCTGACATCACTGTACTCATGCCTTATGCCACCACAGCTGCCCTGTGACACACACACACACACACACACAACATCAGAGATGGGGTCATCGTGCCAAGGAGAGATCAGGAGCAAGTTTTACTTTGGGTGCCAATGAAATACACACACACACACACTGTTTCCCCCTCTTATACACACACGTACACAGCGTACCCTCTGTGCTTTATCATTATTATTTGCCCGCTGGGTTTCTCGTTTTTTGCCTTTGTTTATATTTGTCTGTTCATGTCTGCCTTTGGATACACAGAGGGGCATAACCTCTGACCCCTAAGCTCTGACACCAAACTCCACCCCACCTGGACCTCTGACCACTAACCTCTTGACCTAACCCAACTCCTGGGAGAATTCAAGTGCCTTCATCTCCCAACTCCCCTCACCTCTCTCATCCCTCCTCCCCATCACACTTCTCATCCTTGTCCCTCCTCACCCCAATCCCCTACCTGGCAACAGATTACTTGCTTTAATGAACTGTGTGTGAATGTTAACATGCTGCATATTGACCAGCAGACTGACCGGGCCCTCGTCCTTGTCTTAGAAGGCTGTGTCAGAGCTTTCAGGTGTGTTCTAGGTCTGGTGTGCCAGTGACACAGCACTCCTCACTCACAGAGCTTACTGCTCAGTTTGACTCTCAACTGCACCTGTAGTACTTCTCAAAACAGTACCAACCAATCAATCATTTATTTGTATCTGTGGTGTGTAGGGAGGGGGTTAAGGGAGTGTGGGGAGGGAGGGAGGGAGGGTAAGGAATGACATGGATCCAGGTTTTTATTCTGTCTGTCATTCTGCTTTGAGAATCACTCCTGCTGAAGGCCAGTCCGTCGAGACAGGACCATGCATGTTGAAACCCAGTTTTCATTTGTACATCAGAGTTTGATTATGGGGAAATTTGATATAAAATAAACTGGAATGCACAACCTTTTGTAAACGTTCTTGTTCTTTGTGTCTGTGTGAAGCAGGAGTGATCACAGTAAAATATGAAATCCATAAAATGTTTATTTCAGGTCAAGCCAGGTGTAGTATGGGACAGCTGTGGGAGGAGTGGAGCTGGAGTACCAGAGGGACAGAAACAGACAGGGCAGGGCCACGTATGCTGACCTTGTTATCATGGAAACTAGCAAGTGAAACACTGAAAGAGAAGGGGGATAGACGTCAGTCTCCAGAAAATTATCATTTCTCTCAACGCTCCACATCAATATACAGTCATGATCACATTACTTCCTAGTAATACTACATATTAGTGTATTACTGGAGTCTGAGTGTGTGTATACAGTACCTGGTGTTTATCTCCCCTGCAGCAGCATCCATGCTGTCCTCTGCTCCCCTCTCCTCCAGGCTCTGAGAGATCAACACCACCTGACACACAGAAATACACAGGTGTAATGACCCTGTTTGATTATTCCATGCGCACTCATTCTGTGTTTATTATGGCTCTGGGAGAGACAGAGTGGAGACAGACGACACACACTGCTGCTATACTGAACAAAAATATAAATGCTACAATTTCAGAGTTACAGTTCATAGAAGCAAATCAGTAAATTCAAATAAATTCATTAGGCCCTAATCTATGGATTTCACATGACTGGGCAGGGACACAGCCATGGGTGGGCCTGGGAGGGAGTAGGCCCACCGACTGGGGATCCAGGCCCAGCCAATCAGAATTAGTTTTTCCTCACAAAAGGGCTTTATTATAGACAGAAATACTCCTTAGCACCCCCCCTCCCCCTCCGCAGGTGAAGAAGCAGGATTTGGAGGTCTTGGGCTGGCGTGGTTACACGTGGTCTGCGGTTGTGAGGCCGGTTGGATGTACTGCCAAATTCTCTAAAATGACATTGGAGGCGGCTTATGGTAGAGAAATTAACATTTAATTATCTGGCAACAGCTCTGGTGGACATTTCTGCAGTCGGCATGCCAATTGTACGCTCCCTCAAAAATTGAGACATCTGTGGCATTGTGTTGTGTGACAAAACTGCACATTTTAGAGTGGTCTTTTATTGTCCCCAGCCCAAGGTGCACCTGTGTAATGATCATGTTGTTTAATCAGCTTCTTGATATGACACACCTGTCAGGTGGATTGATTATCTTGGAAAGGAGAAATGCTCACTAACAGGGATGTAAACGTGCATATGGAAAATTTCGGGGATCTTTTATTTCAGCTCATGAAACATGGGACCAACACTTTACATGTTGCGTTTATATTTTTGTTTCAGTATAAATCACAGTTGTCCAAACCACCATCCTGTTCAACACACACACACTAACACTTTATCTATTTCATACACAGATGTAAGGTGGTTCAGTGATTGCTTGATGGGTAACCTTACCTGAGACCTGAAGACTTGCATTGGCTGGCTCCCCAAGGTAAATTTAAACTTGAACATACACACACACACACACCAGTCCTTACCTTAGGGTAGCACTGGCAGAGGCTCCATGCGGTGCCGAGGATGATCATGGTGATCCCCAGAGAGCAGACTGTTGCGTAGATGTGAGGTCGCTCCTGAGTCATAACGAACAGACCGACTAACAACACACACATCCCCGCCGCGATCAGACCATACCGGTACGGCTTACCCTCCGCCATGCTGCTACCCTAACCCTGACCAATGAACTCTGACCCAAACCCACTCTACCTTAGTATGTAGCTTAGCTAAGGCTAGGTTATGCTCTGGGTCAGATACTACTGAAGGTGAGGGAGAGAAGGAGAAGGAGGAGGAGAGAGGGAGGTTCAAGATTTGTAATTCAGCAACGGTGTTCCACTCTGCTGGTTATTACAGCCTGCAGACAGAGTAAGGTGTGTGTGTGTGTGTGGATGTGTTTAACTATACTTGTACCAGAAGTCCCCACAAGAATAGTAAACAATCAAACATTTGACCAACTGGGGACATTTTGTTAGTCCCCACAAGGTCAAATGGTATTTCTAGGGGGTTAAGGTTAGAATTTATGTTAGGGAATGAATTGTTTGTCCCCACAAGGTCAGTTATACAAGACTTTGTGTGTGTGGTTTTACTATCCTTGTGGTGTAGTTAAACAAATACAATTCTGACAAGTGGGGATATTTCGCCAGTTCTCACAAGGAAAAAGGCTATTTTAGGCTTAGGGGTTAGGTTTAGGGTTAGGTAGGGGTTAGTGAAAATATGATTTTGAATGGGAATCAATTGTTTGGTCCCCACAAGAATAATAAAACGTGTGTGTGTGTGGTGGCCAGTGGTGGGTCACCTTGTCCTACCTCCAGTTCTACTTGAAGTAAATGCTTTCTCAAGGAGAGAGATGAATGGGAGAAGTCTCAAAGGGTGCCTCTGCTAGGAGGCCCACAGCTCCTCATTCTCCACCGTCCTATTTTCCTCTCCCCTTCATCTCACTCTCCTTGATAAAGCATTTACTTCAAGTGTAACTGAGGTTAGAACAGAACAAGAAACTGAGCAAATTTACAGTGCATTCGGAAAGTATTCAGACCCCTTCACTTTTTCCACATGTTGTTACGTAACAGCCTTATTCTAAAATTGATTAAATTAAAATGTTTTCTCATCAATCTACACACAATACCCCATAATGACAAAGTGAAAACTACACAGAAATACCTTATTTACATAGGTATTCAGACCCTTTGCTATGAGACTCTATGGTCCTCTGTAGCTCAACTGGTAGAGCACGGCGCTTGTAACGCCAAGGTAGTGGGTTCGATCCCCGGGACCACCCATACACAAAAATGTATGCACGCATGACTGTAAGTCGCTTTGGATAAAAGCGTCTGCTAAATGGCATATTATTATTATTATTATTATTAGACTCAAAATTGAGCTCAGGTGCATCCTGTTTCCATTGATCACCCTTGAGATGTTTCTACAACTTGATTGGAGTCCACCTGTGGTAAATTCAATTGATTGGACATGATTTGAAAAGGCACACACCTGTCTATATAAAGGTCCCACAGTTGACAGTGCACATCAGAGCAAAAACCAAGCCATGAGGTCGAAGGAATTGTCCGTAGAGCTCAGAGACAGGATTGTGTTGAGGCACAGATCTGGGGAGGGGTACCAAAAAATGTCTGCAGCATTGAAGGTCCCCAAAAACACAGTTGCCTCCATCATTCTTAAATGGAAGAAGTTTGGAACCACCAAGACTCTTCCTAGAGCTGGCTGCCCAGCCAAACTGAGCAATCGGGGGAGAAGGGCCTTGGTCAGGGAGGTGACCAAGAACCCGATGGTCACACTGACAGAGCTCCAGAGTTCCTCTGTGGAGATGGGAGAACCTTCCAGAAGGACAAACATCTCTGCAGCACTCCACCAATCAGGCTTTTATGGTAGAGTGGCCAGACGGAAGCCACTCCTCAGTAAAAGGCACATGACAGCCTGCTTGGAGCCTGCCAAAAGGCACCGAAAGGACTCTGACCATGAGAAATAAGATTCTCTGATCTGGTGAAACCAAGATTGAACTCTTTGGCCTGAATGCCAAGCGTCACATCTAGAGGAAACCTGGCACCATCCCTACGGTGAAGCATGATGGGGGCAGCATCATGCTGTGGGGATGTTTTTCAGCGGCAAGGACTGGGAGACTAGTCAGGATCGAGGGACAGATGAATGGAGTAAAGTACAGAGAGATCCTTGATGAAAACCTGCTTCAGAGCGCTCAGGACCTCTGACTGGGGCGAAGGTTCACCTTCCAACAGGACAACGACCCTAAGCACACAGCCAAGACAACGCAGGAGTGGCTTCGGGACAAGTCTCTGAATGTCCTTGAGTGGCCCAGCCAGAGCTCGGACTTGAACCCGATCTAACATCTCTGGAGAGACCTGAAAATAGCTGTGCAGCGACGCTCCCCATCAAACCTGAGAGTTTGAGAGGATCTGCAGAGAATGGGAGAAACTCCCCAAATACAGGTGTGCCAAGCTTGTAGCGTCATACCCAAGAAGACTTGAGGCTGTAATCGCTGCCAAAGGTGCTTCAACAAAGTATTGAGTAAAGGGTCTGAATACTTATGTAAATGTGATATTTCCAGGGGGGGTTTTTATACATTTGCAAAAATGTCTACAAATCTTTTTTTGCTTTGTCATTATGGGGTATTATGTGTAGATTGATGAGGGGGGGGGCTATTTAATCCATTGTAGAATAAGGCTGTAACATAACAAAATGGAGAAAAAGTCAAGGGGTGTGAATACTTTCCGAATGCACTGTATGCTATAACAATACTTTAACACTCACAACTGAGACACAAACCACTCAGAGATCTATGGATATTAATTTACTAAAGTTGATCATGACATCACATTAAAACATGAAGTGCAACATTTGATAGAAACATGCAGCAGTGTGGCAGAGAGAGAGAGAGAGATAAAAAAAAACTGTTACAACAAGCATCTACTACTGTAACAACAAGGCACTTCTGGTTGAAATCATCTCTGTCCTGATGTTATTACATTGTCAAAAAAGAGAATCAGTGGTGCATACAAGACCACAGAAGCACACACACACACTTGCTCTATCGCATGCACACACATGCACTCACTCCCACATACACACACACAAACACACCTTCTCACTCACACTAGGGAATGAGACTTAACTCCCTCAACATTCACAGCACACACAGCTAATGGAGTCCAAGGCCGCAAGAAAGTCAGATTGGGGTTTTAAAGGCTGGGTTCTCCATTGAGACTGGTAGTGAAGGCTTAGTGCTGGCGGGGTGCTGGGCTCGTCGCCTGGTGTAGCACGATGCCACAAAGTCAAAATATATGGCTGCTGGGCGGTCTTATGGTAAAAAGTGACAGCAACAACAACAAATGGCTATAGGAGCACAGTGTATTACGCTTTAGTAGTCTTAATAGTAGCATTATAAGACACTCCTTCAAACAAGTATGTAAACAATGTCGGTGGGCTCAACCCCTTACAGCCTCTGCGATCCCCTCCATTCCAGAACAATGTCTCTCCCAGCACAAGTGTGCTTGATTTAGCTCATTGTGTAATGGCAGCAAGGGAATAGTCCATAGACACAGAACAGTAGTCCCATCCTAGCCCTCAGAGGTCAGAAGGACCCCGGCTCTTCATGACAGAGTCGTAGGAGGGGGGTGCCTCCAGGTCCCAGGGAGGAGGGGTAGGGGGCAAGGGGAGGTGTAGAGAGGGGGGCACACGCACAGAGTCCTCTGACATCTCCCTACGTATCCGGTCTAACCTCCTTGGGAGAGAGAGAATGATTATAAAGTATTTCGACATATAGTGACAAACTCCCATGTTGCTCATATTGCATTCTTTCCTTGTTTCCTAGAATCCTTTCCTAGTCTCCTGTCCATCCTGTCCACTGTAATTGACTGTTAATTAACATAAACACGTTTAGCATCTCCAGGCCTTCACACATACAAGCCGCTGATGCGCGCCTTTTGAACATCTACATTTTTAAAAGTATAATAAATCAATTTAATATACACCATCGCAATAAATCCATTATTTATTGTAGTCAGGTCTAAAGAAACATTATGATATGAAGAAAATATATTTCAGAATAACAGAATAGGAATCGGCCTAATGTACAGTGGGGAAAAAAAGTATTTAGTCAGCCACCAATTGTGCAAGTTCTCCCACTTAAAAATATAAGAGAGGCCTGTAATTTTCATCATAGGTACATGTCAACTATGACAGACAAAATTAGGAAAAAAAATCCAGAAAATCACATTGTAGGATTTTTAATGAATGTATTTGCAAATTATGGTGGAAAATAAGTATTTGGTCAATAACAAAAGTTTCTCAATACTTTGCTATATACCCTTTGTTGGCAATGACACAGGTCAAACGTTTTCTGTAAGTCTTCACAAGGTTTTCACACACTGTTGCTGGTATTTTGGCCCATTCCTCCATGCAGATCTCCTCTAGAGCAGTGATGTTTTGGGGCTGTCGCTGGGCAACACAGACTTTCAACTCCCTCCAAAGATTTTCTATGGGGTTGAGATCTGGAGACTGGCTAGGCCACTCCAGGACCTTGAAATGCTTCTTACAAAGCCACTCCTTCGTTGCCCGGGCGGTGTGTTTGGGATCATTGTCATGCTGAAAGACCCAGCTACGTTTCATCTTCAATGCCCTTGCTGATGGAAGGAGGTTTTCACTCAAAATCTCATGATACATGGCCCCATTCATTCTTTCATTTACACGGATCAGTCGTCCTGGTCCCTTTGCAGAAAAACAGCCCCAAAGCATGATGTGTCCACCCCCATGCTTCACAGTAGGTATGGTGTTCTTTGGATGCAACTCAGCATTCCTTGTCCTCCAAACACGACGAGTTGAGTTTTGACCAAAATGTTCTATTTTGGTTTCATCTGACCATATGACATTCTCCCAATCCTCTTCTGGATCATCCAAATGCACTCTAGCAAACTTCAGACGGGCCTGGACATGTACTGGCTTAAGCAGGGGGACACGTCTGGCACTGCAGGATTTTAGTCCCTGGCGGCGTAGTGTGTTACTGATGGTAGGCTTTGTTACTTTGGTCCCAGCTCTCTGCAGGTCATTCACTATGTCCCCCCGTGTGGTTCTGGGATTTTTGCTCACCGTTCTTGTGATCATTTTGACCCCACGGGGTGAGATCTTGCGTGGAGCCCCAGATCGAGGGAGATTATCAGTGGTCTTGTATGTCTTCCATTTCCTAATAATTGCTCCCACAGTTGATTTCTTCAAACCAAGCTGCTTACCTATTGCAGATTAGTCTTCCCAGCCTGGTGCAGGTCTACAATTTTGTTTCTGGTGTCCTTTGACAGCTCTTTGGTCTTGGCCATAGTGGAGTTTGGAGTGTGACTGTTTGAGGTTGTGGACAGGTGTCTTTTATACTGATAACAAGTTCAAACATGTGCCATTAATACAGGTAACGAGTGGAGGACAGAGGAGCCTCTTAAAGAAGAAGTTACAGGTCTGTGAGAGCCAGAAATCTTGCTTGTTTGTAGGTGACCAAATACTTATTTTCCACCATAATTTGCAAATAAATTCATTAAAAATCCTACAATGTGATTTTCTGGATTTTTCTTTCTCAATTTGTCTGTCATAGTTGACGTGTACCTATGATGAAAATTACAGGCCTCTCTCATCTTTTTAAGTGGGAGAACTTGCACAATTGGTGGCTGACTAAATACTTTTTTTCCCCACTGTATGTTATCTGGCTATGCGCCATGCCATAGGCTGTAGGCTTGTTCATTTAGCAGATAAGATATGCTTATAAGTCCATGCCATTATTTTATATTATATGATTTTATAGTAAGAAGAATATAATTGATAATAGCTGAATAAAATAGAAAGGATATTTTTCCCCATTCCGGAGTGAGTGCGCATATGAAGTGGCTATGTTGAGCGTAAAAGTGATCATTTGAAACAGGTCCTATATACGCTAGATTTAGAGTTATATGGCAACTTTAGTTGTGAATGATACAAACCTTAGAATGTCTTAGAAATCAGAACATATATGGGCTGCATGATGCGACTATAGGCTATTGATGATTTGAGAAAATTACAAAAAACGCTTGTGCTCTGTTCCTTGCCTCAGGCTGCACACTGTTCTCTCATCTGTATGTTTTTCTGCCGTGCGTAATATGCAGTAGGCTATGTATTGTATAACGAACGGCACAATCATTATTTTAATTTGGGGGGGGGTTCAGGCTTGGGCTCATATATAGGCCTATGTGTATGCATAAGCTCTAATATGCGTATTGGTGTTTTGAATTAATCATCACCGTAAAAAGGGCTGTCCATTTTGTTGTGTTAAGCTTTGAAACCACATCCACAAGAACCATGTTTTCCACTCAGTTTCAACCCATTGTTGAACTTCTTTCTTCAAATGTATCAATCACAGTGAGGTGAGTTTTAAAAGCACAATAATGTTTTGATGATGAGTTTGATGTGATTTTCGATTGCATTTGCATTGATATCAGAGTGTTTAGAGGTACAATAGAGTACCAGGCCATTAGGACCTGATGGTCGTTAGTGTGTTGGGTCCTACCAATGCATGTCAAATCAAATCGAATCAAATACAATGTTGTTTGTCACATGCTTCGTAAACAACAGGTGAAGACTAACAGTAAAATGCTTACGGGCCCTTCCCAGCAATGCAGAGAAACACCCCCAATAAATAATAGAAAAATAGACAATAACACAAGGAGTGCATAAGAGGAGATTACCATGACTCAACGGTCACGTGGAATTTTACTGCGGTAATGACTCATGACTGCCGGTGTGGCGGTATTACAGCCCGTAACAGCCCTGTGTGTGTGTGTGTGTTTACCTCTGGATGGCCAGGGCCTGGTGTGGGCTGTAGCGTGTTCCTGTGCGGGGGTGTAACAGGAAGTGTCCAGGTACATCCAACACCTGTAGCGTTGTCATGACAATACAGAGTCCCGCGATGGTCAGTGTTGCTCCGGTAACAGCCATCAGCACCCCCAGCCAGAGGGCTGGACCTTGCAGAGTCAGGAACCCCCCTACTACCTACACACAGTAGGCCGTTATTGTAAATAAGAATTTGTTCTTAACTGAATTGCCTAGTTAAATAAAGGTTAAATAAAAGAAATAAAACACACACACACACACACACAGTAAGCCAGGACACCATCTACATACAACTTAGTTAACATGTTATGTTGGTAATAAACACACACACAGCTAGAATGCTGCACCCTCCTACCATCATCACCAAGCCTAGAGATAGCAGCACACCCTGGGGAGATGGCCTCCTTCTCTCCCCCTGTCTGCCTGGGGCTACCCCCTGACTTGGCTCACACACACCTCCACACTCCTCCACCAACACCATCACACCATCATACACAATCTGCAGGAGAGAGAGAGCGAGAAAGAGATGAGTGAGTGTAATGTTTACTGTTCATTTTTTATTGTTTATTTCCCTTTTGTTTCTTGTCAATTTCACTTGCTTTGGCAATGTACACATGTTGCCCATGCCAATAAAGCCCTTTAAAGTTAATTTAAATTGAGAGAAAGATAAAAATGTAAATGAAAAAAAAAGATCAAAGAAGAGGGGTAGAGAGTTATCAGATGATCACTTGTTGATTGAACTAGGCGCATACCATCTCACTACTTTACCTTCTGAAGAGGCTTCCAGCTGCCCAGCCGGGGATAAAGGAAGGAGATGATTATTTAGTTTCTAAACCTCTCCGTTGTCTTTTTACTCCTCTATTCCTCAACTAGTTTCACTTCCTTTATGCTTTCCATGTGGCATGCTGGGTTGTGATTGTTATCTAAACAAAAATTAAGAATCTCAAGAATCAAAATATTCTACTCGACCGAGACTATCATTTAAAACTCATCCCGCTTGCTTTGCCAGAGGTAATCCTGATAGATCCTTTAAATCCGTTATAACGTTACATCACGGTCGACATTGAATTTGTGTTGGGTTGGGCAGGGCAGGGCAGGACACTCGCCCCCGGTAGTCACACAGCCCCGTTCTGCGCGTGGTCAAAGGAAGTCGGTTTCTGAATTTTATTCGGTGACGGTAAGAGTAAAGGAGAAAGACAGAGAGAGGGGAAGGGAGACAGGGAGGGGGTGGGGCAGGGCAGTGGCGGAGAAGAGAAAGATCTGGATATCGTCAGTGTTTTGTCAGAGGTCTGGCTGTTGATTTAACTAGACGACGCTGTGGGGGGAGAGATGCCATTCCTATTGTGTGGTGTAATTAATTATCCATAGACTAGTTTTAAATTAGTTGCACAGTATGTTATTATCTCTGAAGCAGAACACTTTGGTTCAGCATGTTTCAGTGAACAAGCAAACCTATAATTTTAAATGATTAAACTGTGATGATTGACTGGCCAGTCAGTTTTTATTACCAGCATGTGTTGTTCGAAAGATAGCCTAACCTGGGGCCTCATTTATCAATGTTGCGTAGAAACTATTCTAAAATACTACTTACGAACGGAATTTAGAACGTTCATACGCATAGGAAAAGTGTGATTTATCAAACAATCCTACGAGCGTTATACGCACACCAGTAAGAGATACCAGGAAAACATACCAATTGTTCTTTGCCTCTGCTTGTGCACGACCTTGGCTAGTTGCATTTCGAACCGCCCCTAATTAACCATATATGGTCAAAATCATCCCTTTATAGCCCATGGGGAATATACAACGTCGTGCCATTAAATACAACACGCAACCAAAAAAAGCGAAGAAAAAAACAACTTTTCCTAGACTGAAATAAATGTGCTAGTGTAAGAGATTGAGTTCAACCAAAATGTTTTATTTGGCTCGCTCAGTTGTGGCTTGACCAGTAAAAATAAAAACATGCTAACATTGCTGTTCTGTAGAATGAACGAGTCGTGCGTTCCACCTGGCGACCACATTCAGCAGCGTCTTTTTGCGCGTAACATAACCTATCACCTAAGCGTGGAAACCCTCTGTTCACATAGTTTAAATCGTTTTGGGATATATTTTATGTGGGTGCCGTCTATTGCTCTGATCATATTTGGGAACCCATCGATGGCATCATGGCAAAGAAAACCCCTCTTGACTTCAACCTGTTGTGCGATGGTGTATGCAAATGGGATGTGTTACTGTTCGTTTTGCTGATGATTGCATACAAAACATTGGCTCATCGCGGCTGTGAGATGCCTATCAGCAAGCTCCCGCTGAAAAGTGCCTGTTGTGGATAGCACTTGGATGTGCACCGGAATGGCATGCGTTTGCCTTTTTAAAGTAGGTCTTAAATCCCAGCAAAAATTCTATAAAATTGGTTTTGGGAAACGATGTCTGATTAGCCAATCTGTATTTTGCAGAAAGACTCCCACCAGTTTCTAAAAACGAGCTCTCTGAGAAATGCAGCGTGTGCCAAATCTTCCAACAGCAAGATCAACCATCTCTCATTCGATTTCCCATTATCTCAGTATTTTATAGTATTTCAACAATGGTTTCAGTTTCACACACAGGCCTACCCCTAACAAATTACCTATTTTATATGGATTATTATCTAAACAAATGCACTGATGTGGTCAAATTATAGCCTATAGCAGGACAATATACACTATATATACAAAAGTATGTGGACACCCCTTCAAATTAGTGGATTGGCTATTTCAGCCACACCTGTTGCTGACAGGTGTATAAAGTCGAGCACACAGCCATGCAATCTCCATAGACAAATATTGGCAGTAGATTGGTCTTACTGAAGAACTCAGTGACTTTCAACATGGCACAGTCATAGGATGCGATGCCACCTTTCCAACAAGTAAGTTCATCTAATTTCTGCCCTGCTAGAGCTGCCCCTGTCAACTGTAAGTGCTGTTATTGTGAAGTGGAAACTTCTAGGAGCAACAACGGCTCAGCCGGGAAGTAGTAAGCCACACAGCTCACAGAAAGGGACCTCCGTGTGCTGAAGCATGTAGCGCGTAAAAATAATCTGTCCTTGGTTGCAACACTCACTACCGAGTTCCAAACTGCTTCTGGAAGCAATGTCAGCACAAGAACTTCGTCAGGAGCTTCATGAAATGGGTTTCCATGACCGAGCAGCCGCACACATGCCTAAGATCACCATGCGCAATGCCAAGCGTCGGCTAGAGTGGTGTAAAGCTCGCTGTCATTGGACTCTGGAGCAGTGGAAATGAGTTCTCTCGAGTGATAAATCACGCTTCACAATCTGGCAGTCCTGGTTTGAGCTAGACATGGTTCGGGCTAGGCCCCTTATTTCCAGTGAAGGGAAATCTTAATGCTACAGCATACAATTACATTCTGCGCTTCCAACTTTGGCAACAGTTTGGGGGAGGCCCGTTCCTGTTTCAGCATGACAATGCCCCTGTGCACAAAGTGAGGTCCATACAGAAATTGTTTGTCGAGATCGGTGTGGAAGAACTTGACTGGCCTGCACAGAGCCCTGACCTCAACCCCATCGAACACCTTTGGGATGAATTGGAACGCTGACTGCGAGCCAGGCCTAATCGCCCAAAATCAGTGCCCAACCTCAATAATCCTCTTGTGGCTGAATGGAAGCAAGTCCCCGCAGCAATGTTCCAACATCTAGTGGAAAGCCTTCCCAGGAGAATGGAGGCTGTTATTTTTTTTATATATTTTTTTTATTTAACCTTTATTTAACTAGGCAAGTCAGTTAAGAACAAATTCTTATTTACAATGACGGCCTACACCGGCCAAACCCGGACGACGCTGGGCCAATTGTGCGCTACCCTATGGGACTCCCAATCATGGCCGGTTGTGATACAGCCTGGAATCGAACCAGGGGGTCTGTAGTGACGCCTCAAGTGCTGAGATGCAGTGCCTTAGAGCGCTGCGCCACTCGCAGTAAAGGGGGGACCAACTCCATATTAATGCCCATGATTTTGGAATGAGATGTTTGACGAGCAGGTGTCATGGGGCTCCCGAGTGGCGCAGCAGTCTAAGGCACTGCATCTCAGTGCTAGAGGCTTCACTACAGACCCTGGTTTGATTCCAGTCTGTATCACATCTGGCTGTGATTGGGAGGGCGGTGCGAACCCACTACCCTGGCGTTACAAGCGCCATGCTCTACCAATTGAGCTACAGAGGACCACGGGTTTGGCCGGGGTAGGCCGTCATTGTAAAAAAGTATTTGTTCTTAACTGACTTGCCTAGTTAAATAAAGGTAAAATAAAAAAAATGTAGTGTATGTTGCATGAATTCACAATGGAAATACAATGAAATTGAAAAATGATTTAATGATTACTCTCCTAACTTCACACATTTTCAACATATATTTCCCCATTCTACGCTTGACAAGCAGTTCCCTTATTCCACCGATTGGCACTGTGCATATGCATGGTCATGGCTGTGCTTAAATTTGTGAACACTCAATCCAACTTTCATATTGATAAATCTCACACTTTGCGTGGAAATGATCCCACACATGGTTTACGCACATATTTGTGCCTATGCATTATTGATAAATGAGGCCCCTGGAATCTAATTCCTAAATTCATAGTCTTAAACAACCAAATTGCACAGAATAACAATATGTGCATTTATAAAGTACCATCATTTAATCATTAATCAGCCAAGGAGATAAATATCTGGGCTGATTGTGTATGTGGAGCCTGTTTCTACACACTACATTCTCCTTGTGGCAGAACAGGTGGATCATCAGGTGTTACAGATTGACCATGCAGAGCCTTTAAGGGTCATGTCTAGATGGGATACAGCTTTTGTCAACTCTGACGTCAAAAGTGAATATTGTTTTTTGTATTTTAGCTAACCCTTTTCCTAAACTTAACCAAATTATCACAACCTGCAACATTAATGATCCTAAACCGCTGCGTAAATTCTCCTAAAAGCATATTTATGCTTGATCTGAAAATGTGGTAGGAGACACCATATGGAGGGTTTGACGCAATGCGGGCCCTCCGGAGTCATGCAGAGGCAAAATTGAGCTCCATACCGCATCGCCATGCGCCTCCCAAATGTTGTAACGTGGAGGGGGGTCCATATAGCGCTGTATAGAGCTATGCATTGACATGATTGGTTGACGGTAGGTGCGGGCGGGAGGTCCTGTATAAACACAAACTCACTTCCTTGACAACTTACTTCATAACAGCTCTAAGCTGCTCTGCGCAGCACAAGAAGTAGGAATGCCCTGATTTCGGCAGAGGCCGTATCACCGTAAACGCTGCACGGCAAATGCAGACGACAGATGTACCATGCAGCGCCTTTAAACCTGCTAAGAAAAGTCCATTTGGACTAAAGCTGTAGCCCTTCTAGACAAAAACCCTTCAGAAGGGGCGGGATGTGGTATTTGTAGGGTTTTAGTTGTCTAGCATGTCGACTGACCACTAGATGTCCTCGTAGACACATTAATGTATCACATTTGGATTTCTCACATCTTGATTTCAAAAGGACTACTAGATGACATGACATCAATTCAAGTATTCAAACTATTTTTATTTAACTTTTATATTCTGTTACACATGCATATACTGTAAAGAGCTAGCGGAGACAGGGAGAGGCACTGCGGACATTGAGTGTGGTTTGCACTTTTGAGCTATTCCATCGGTTCCTTTGCACCAGTCAAACTCAAGCAAGCACAGGTAAAGTATTTGAAATATTTGAAAATGTGTTTGTCTCATTTAGAAGGCAGCTTGTGAAAACATGCTAAACTACAGGTTGTTGAAGACAGACAGATATATGCAGGGCTTTAGGGCCATCTCATATTCCTGCCTTTTCCTCTGGGCTGACAGTTGATTGGAAGAGCCTGAGTGAAGGGTGTGGCCACAGTATTCCTCCTCCAGTGTGGTGGGTGGAGGCAGTGTGTGGGCCTGTCTGAGGTTATGTCACACCTCAAAGCTGATCTCCCGTGATCGGCCAAACAGGGGTTCCGAGGCCAGGTGTGTGTCTGAGTAGGCGCGGCGCAGGTGGGTGGAGCTACAGGTGGTCTTTATGGCGACCTCGTAGGGAGGTGGGGGGCCCAGCCCGGGGGGGTAGCGGGAGGGGGGGCTGAGTGGGGGGTAGTCCACATCATTAGCCCCATACACACCTTGCTGCTGGTGCTCGGTCCTAGACACAAACACACACACACACACTTACAGGACATGCACAGTGCGTTGTAACCTTTAATTGACCTTTTATGCACTTGAAATTCAACAATAACAATTCAAGAGGGATGTGTTACCTCTGCAGTAGGGCTGACTGGGACTCTGGGAAGCGTCCAACAGGACCACGGGGGCTGAAGAGGATGTGTCCCAAGTCAGGATGGGTATACCGGCCAGGGTAGTTGAGGTCTGGGTGTGGGTAGGGATAGTTGGGGTGTTCTCCCTGGTGGGGGTATTGGGGGAAGTTGGGGTACTCTCCCTGGCTGTACTCGACGTGGTGCTTGTTACTCATGGCCCAGAGAAGCCCCAGGATCAGCATGACTGCTCCCAGCACCACACAGCACAGAGAAAACGCCTGCAGGCGGCTCTGTAATAATAATAAATAACATTATTTTAATATTAACCATAATCATAACAGTAATAATAATAGATTGTACATTGTATTTCTTTATAGTACCCACCTGTGAGGAGGTGAGAAAGGCAGTGGAGCCGCCTGTCGCGATGAGAAAGACTCCGAGGAAGATGGCTCCGTGGTGGAGGGAAGGCATCGCTCTGGGACCCCCGGGGATGAGGTTTGTGTGTGTGTTAGTTTCTGTGGTTCAGGGAAGGCATCTCCCTCTCTCTGGGACCCCCGGGGATGGTCTTCCCGGTGGAGTTACCCCCTGGTAAATAATCCTAACCCCTGTTAGCGTGCTCTGTCCCGGTCAGTTCCATGGGACCAGGTCCCATTCCAAGTGTGGTTCCCAGGTCCGCGTGGGTTATTTTGATTCAAGAAGCAAAGATGACGAATGGATTTGAAGTTAAAGGAGAGTTAAAGTTTAAAAACTTCCCACAGAGTCCCATTATCTTCAGGTACAGTAGTAGAAATAAAAATAAAATGGATGAAACGTTGGTTTTCTTTTGTCCCTTCCAGACAGGATGATGAAATTAAGACAAAAGATGAGGTGATCTCTATCCATTTCTTTTAGAATAATAGAGACCCATTTTCAAATGATATCCAGAGGCTCACATAAAAAATTGTCAATATCATACAGTTTCTTAGATGAAGACACTGAAAGCAGGAGAGAATCGTCCGGGAGTGCTGAGTGAGAGTGAGAGTGAGAGAGAGAGAAAGAGAGAGAATTAGTGTGTGGTGTGTGTGTTCCGGGCTGGAGAGACGGATGAGCTGACAGCAGAGCCCATTAATTACTGGCGCCCCACCCTCTGTCTAATGTGTGTGTACAACTCACCAGCCTAGTAATGCTCCATTCATGTGTGTGCATGTTTGCATGCCTGGGTGTATGTGTGTTCCCATGTTCACTCCTTTTCATATGACCCAACAATTGAAAGTGAATTAAACTGAAACCAATCAGTCAGAATTCCCTCCTGTGCCAGTGCTTGACTTGGACTGAAATAGGTGCCGGTACTCATTTTTGGGTGCCGGTACTGTTTATATTTAGGTGCAGGAGCTCCACAATACTTTTGAGATACTATTCTATAAGAGGAACAGGAGCTCAAGCAGTAGAACATTTGAGGTGCCGGTACTCAGCTCCGGTGAGCTCCTCCTGCCCAAGTCAAGCACGGCTCATGTCACTGTGACAGTTCATAGATGTGGCTAAAGCTATGTATCCAAACCTACCTCACTGTATGGATAGGGTATATGGTATTATTTATCCAGTTTGATTTCAGAGTAATAGTTAACTATGGATATTTAAGGATGTATTCACACTGTATTCACACAGGTTTCATGTATCCTAATAATCTGTATATTTTTATTTCCTGGCTATATGATAGTTATAACTACTAACCTCTCTTTCATAACGTCTGAGATCCCCAGAGATTGGAAAGCTGCCGCGGCCATCCCCCTCTTCAAAGGGGGTGACACTCTAGATCCAAACTGCTACAGACCTATATCCATCCTGCCCTGCCTTTCGAAAGTATTTGAAAGCCAAGTTAACAAACAGTTCACCGACCATTTCGAATACCACCGTACCTTCTCCGCTATGCAATCCGGTTTCCGAGCTGGTCATGGGTGCACTTCAGCCACGCTCAAGGTCCTAAACGATATTATAACCGCGATTGATAATAGACAGTACTGTGCAGCCGTCTTCATCGACCTGGCCAAGGCTTTCGACTCTGTCAACCACCGCATTCTTATTGGCAGACTAAATAGCCTTGGTTTCTCAAATGACTGCCTCGCCTGGTTCACCAACTACTTCTCAGATAGAGTTCAGTGTGTCAAATCGGAGGGCCTGTTGTCTGGACCTATGGCAGTCTCTATGGGGGTGCCACAGGGTTCAATTCTTGGGCCGACACTTTTCTCCGTGTATATCAATGATGTCGCTCTTGCTGCTGGTGACTCTCAGATCCACCTCTACGCAGACCGACACCATTTTGTATACATCTGGCCCTTCATTGGACACTGTGTTAACAAACCTCCAAACGAGCTTCAATGCCATACAACACTCCTTCAGTAGCCTCCAACTGCTCTTAAACACTAGTAAAACTAAATGCATGCTTTTCAATCGAACGCTGCTGGCACCCGCCCACCCGACTAGAATCACCACTCTTGCGGGTCTGACCTAGAGTATGTGGACAACTACAAATACCTAGGTGTCTGGTTAGACTGTAAACTCTCCTTCCAGACTCACATAAAGAATCTCCAATCCAAAGTTAAATCTAGAATCGGCTTCCCTATTTCGCAACAAAGCCTCCTTCACTCATGCTGCCAAACATGCCCTCGTAAAACTGACTATCCTACCGATCCTTGACTTCGGCGATGTCATTTACAAAATAGCCTCCAACACTCTACTCAGCAAATTGGATGTAGTCTATCACAGTGCCATCCGTTTTGTCTCCAAAGCCCCATACGCTACCCACCACTGTGACCTGTACGCTCTTGTTGGCTGGTCCTCACTACATGTTCGTCGTCAAACCCACTGGCTCCAGGCCATCTATAAATCACTGCTAGGCAAATCCCCGCCTTATCTTAGCTCATTGGTCACCATAGCAGCACCCACCCGTAGTCTGCGCTCCAGCAGGTATATCTCACTGGTCATTCCCAAAGCCAACACCTCCTTTGGCCGCCATTCCTTCCAGTTCTCTGCTGCCAATGACTGGAACGAATTGCAAAAATCTCTGAAGCTGGAGACTCTTATCTCCCTCACTAACTTTAAGCATCAGTTGTCAGAGCACCTTACCGATCACTGCACCTGTACACAGCCCATCTGAAATTAGCCCACCCAACTACCTCATCCCTATATTGTTATTTATTTTGCTCTTTTGCACCCCAATATCTCTATTTGCACATAATCTCTTGCACATCTAGCATTCCAGTGTTAATACTATTGTAATTATTTTGCACTATAGCCTATTTATTGCCTTACCTCCATAACTTGCTACATTTGCACACACTGTATATATATTTTCTGTTGTATTTTTGACTTTATGTTTTTTACCCCATATGTAACTCTGTGTTGTTTTTATCGCACTGCTTTGCTTTATCTTGGCCAGGTCGCAGTTGTAAATGAGAACTTGTTCTCAACTGGCTTACCTGGTTAAATAAAGGTGAATTTTTTTTTTTGCAATTATATGGAAGTTATAATAGTTTGCTATAGTTTAATTAATATAATGTTTTTCATACAGTTTAATAATTGTATCATGCATACAATAGGATATTGAAACACTGTAGGCCTAGTTTAATATTAGTTGAGTTTTTTGGTTTATTAGTTTTACAAAGTTTTATTGACTTATATCATGTATCCACTGTATTAGCCTTTCACGGGGCCCGTGTAGCTCAGTTGGTAGAGCATGGCGCTTGCAACGCCAGGGTTGTGGGTTCGATTCCCACGGGGGGCCAGTATGAAAAATAAATAATGTATGCACTCACTAACTGTAAGTCGCTCTGGATAAGAGCGTCTGCTAAATGACTAAAATGTATTACTTAACTGTTGTATGGTAATGAAGGCATGGGCAGGGAGGGAATGGTGTGACGAGCTTTCTGCTCTCTGATTGGACGAAGCGCTCCGACACAGCAACTGGAGTCATCCCGATTGACGCGTTGTTGGCCAATGAGCGCCGGCCAGAGGCGGGGCTAGCCGACCATCCAGCCAGACTCGCATATCAGAGAAAACGACAGGAGTGGCTGGATTCTAACTTCAATATTTACACACCTATTTATGTGTGTAAGTGTTGGCATAAATAATCTGTATTGGATTTTAAAAGCAGAAGCTTAGAAATCTTGCATCGCTCGCAATCAACTAAAGGTCATAGAAGATCGATTGTTCGTAGAAGGGCTTTTCTCTCTGGAAAAGTCCCACTAGACCATCATCAGGCCCGTAGACCAACAGAGCAGGAAGGATGGATCCTTTGCTGTATCTTGGTGGACTGGTAGTCCTCTTTCTGTTGTGGATCAAGGTGAAAGGCTTAGACTACGTGATCGTTCATCAGAGATGGATTTTCGTTTGTCTGTTTCTGCTGCCGCTCTCAGTCATATTTGATGTATATTATTACCTGCGCGCGTGGCTCATCTTCAAGATGTGTTCCGCTCCTAAACAGCACGACCAGCGCGTGCGGGACATCCAGAGACAAGTAAGGGCACGCGGCTGAATATCAATTATGCATGCACTCCTATGATTATACTGTATTCAAATAAGTAGTTAACATTAAAGGTCACGAACAGTCATTCTGATTCCCATGTAAAATAGCATCTTGAGTGACTAAAGTATCACCCATAATATTTGTTTTGGATAGAAATGGTAAAACTTTTAGAAAAATTACTTTTTCTTTCATGGCTAAAGACCAGGAAGTTTGAAAAGACAGGGTGAGTGGGCAGGGAGCTTATATTCATGAGCTTGCCTTGACTGACAGCTCTAAAACGCCTATGTCAAGCAACTTGGATGCAGTGAGCAGTGTTGCAGTAGTCATCAAGCACATTTGGTGATACACAAAGCAACTCAAATTCAATCAAAATGATGTCAGCTTTTTTTCATACATCTCCCATGTGGCATGTCTCTTGTTATGTGGTTCACAGCAACACTGATGTATGTGTGGACTTGACAACTGAGTCTGAGTTTTGAACGACCCTCCCCCCTTTTGTTCCATGCTGGCTGAAGCCCTAGCTAGCCAGTAACTAGCTAACACCAGACACAGATGAAAGGGGAAACATATAAGTATCTTTGCCATAGATGAATAGGGGAAACTTTTAATTATATTTGCTAACACCCTACAGTAAAATGTTGGCACCAGTAGAGTAGCTATCTAGCTATATAAACCACGCCCCTCTGCAGACGGAAGACAAGAAGCAACCACCTGTGCTAATTAGTTGTCTAGCATGTGTGTAAGCGTAACTCAGGAAGTGTAGCAGAAGTGTAGTTTCATCGGATGGACACACCCATAGCTGAATGGATCTGTGCAAACACTAGCTGTAGTAGTTATCTTTTTCATTTGGAGTATTTTTTTTCGCTGATGAAAGATAAGGGCCATATGACTCGAAAGCCGTATCGCAAGCAAAAATGCGTAGGCCTACTGTCTTAATAAAACGCAATCCATCACCATTTCCGGATGTTGCACACCGCGTTCAGACAATCAGGTTGCAGCAGTCTGTTGTTTACCGCTGGCTGAACGCAGTGCAGCAACATCAGGAAGTAGCATTAGCCACTCTAGCATGGTGGTGGAAAATGTTGTTTTATTAAGACCGTACGCATATTTTCCCAGTTCTTCTAGGTCGGTGGGCCATTAAATCGAGTTAAGGAGGAAACCGACGCCTTTGCAGCCTGAATGAAGGATGTTTTATTTACGAGCCGGTCACAGGTGGACACAATTGTATATCCGGCTGGGCACATTGAAGTCAAACGCAGATTAAACAACATAGAAGGAATAATAGAGCCAGATAGTGCCATCTGGTGGCTGGTTGGGCCGCTACCCTACATGCAAAGGCCCATTGGTTGATAACGTGCAGTGATATTACAGTCT
The DNA here is from genome assembly GCF_020615455.1 of Coregonus clupeaformis. NCBI lineage: Eukaryota > Metazoa > Chordata > Actinopteri > Salmoniformes > Salmonidae > Coregonus > Coregonus clupeaformis. The sequence goes on along the minus strand of NC_059217.1, from coordinate 31,610,468 downwards.
AAATTCTAAATCTAGCATGTTATGTTATCTGGACCTTCACACAGGTTCCCGATAATATCCCCAGATGTGTGTGTGTGTGCCTAAACACAGATCCCTGATAACACCAGATGATAACAGATCAAATGATAAAACAGTTTGTGTGTGTGTGTGTGTGTGTGTGTGTGTGTGTGCGTGTGTGTGTGTGTATGACTGTGCTGTGAAATTCCTGGGGTGAGGGACTTTAATCCCTCTCTTCCTAAAGAGAATTTGGAAATGGAAGAGAGAGAACAAATTGTGCAGGGTTCACTGCGTAGGTCTCGGAATGTGTGTCAGTGTGTGTGTGTATTCTGGGAGCTCAGCATTTCAGCATGGTATCAGATACCGTATTTCACTTGTGTCTGTTCAAAGTAGAAATTCTTGCTTCCATGTGTAATGTTCTGTAGGGATTAATTTACCGTGAACAGCAGGAGTAGGGCTTTAACGAGTGTTAACAAGTGCATTACCTATCTATCTTCTATGCCAGACCTTTAGGCAGAGGCCATAGCGTTTAGAGTGGTTCGAGGGGCAAGCCAGCAACCGGAGGGTTGCCAGTTCGAATCCTGGGTCTGATGGGAAAAAATCTGTCGGGAAGTGAGCTGGCATCCGGAGGGTTGCTGGTACCAAATCCTAGAGGCCATTGCCTGCCGTTGTGCCCTTGAGCAAGGTACTTAACCCCCCACAACAACAGCTCCCGGACCCCAGTGTGGCAGCCCCCCCTCACCTCTCCAAAACCTGTGTGTGTGTCTTTCGAAGGGTTGGGTTAAAAGCGAAAGTCAAATTTAGGTTGGACCTTGTGTGCAATTGACCAATAATTTGATCTTAATCTTAATCTACAGTATGATACTGTGTGTGTGTGTTGCAGGTGCGTGAATGGAGGAAGGAGGGGGGGAAGACCCACATGTGTACAGGTCGTCCAGGCTGGCTGACTGTCTCTCTCAGAGTGGGGAAATACAAGAAGACCAATAAGAACATAATGATCAACATGATGGACATACTGGAGGTGGACACACAGAGACAGGTAGGAGATCACACACACACTGTAGCTCTGTATGTAAAAGTATGTGTGTGTGTAAACCCGTATGACCTGGACATGTATATGTATAACAGGTGGTTCGTGTGGAGCCCCTGGTCAACATGGGCCAGATAACAGCTCTCCTCAACTCCCTTGGCTGGACTCTGCCTGTGCTGCCAGAACTGGACGACCTCACTGTCGGTACGCTACGCATCTCGTTACCATATCATCTGCATATCATCAGCATATATTGTTGTATATGGCTCAGGTTATATTGTATGGTGGTATATGTTATTGTATATGATTTGGGGTTATAATGTAGTATATATTGTTGAATGGCTATGTTATATGGTATATATTAGAGCTGTGACGATAAACCAAAAATTATCGCCACTGACCATAACACTTATCGCAGGTATTTTGCTGATATCGTTCATTACTATATGTGGCCTATACTAGAAACATTTGAAATGTGAAATGAAATACATTTGCTAATATGGGTGATTGTTGTAGCCACTGATTGAACTGGACTTAACAAGTGACATCAATAAGGGATCATAGCTTTCACCAGGATTCACCTGGTCAGTCTATGTCATGGAAAGAGCAGGTGTTCTTAATGTTTTGTACACTCAGTGTACATACTAGAGCTGGGTGATATGGACATAAATCCATATTGTGATAAATTGCCTATATTGATGCGATAACAATAAACAGAACAATAATTTTATAACAATGTGCACCACAGTTTTTTTTATTACCCTTTAAACTACTACTACTAGTTGATTTTTAATGGGACAGTTTTTTTTATTACCCTTTAAACTACTACTACTAGTTGATTTTTAATGGGACATTAAAAATCAACTAGTAGTAGTAGTTTAAAGGGTAATAAAAAAAACTGTCCCATTAAAAATCAACTAGTAGTAGTAGTTTAAAGGGTAATAAAAAAAACAGTCCCATTAAAAATCAACTAGTAGTAGTAGTTTAAAGGGTAATAAAAAAAACTGTGGTGCACATTGTTATACACTGAGTGTACAAAACATTAAGAACACCTGCTCTTTCCATGACATAGACTGACCAGGTGAATCCTGGTGAAAGCTATGATCCCTTATTGATGTCACTTGTTAAGTCCAGTTCAATCAGTGTAGATGAAGGGTAGGAGACCGGTTAAAGAAGGATTTTAAAGGCTTGAGACAATTGAGACATGGATTGTGAATGTGTGTCATTCAGAGGGTGAATGGGCAAGACAAAATATTGAATTGCTTTTGAACGGGGTATGGTAGTAGGTGCCAGGTGCACCGGTTTGTGTCAAGAACTGCACCGCTGCTGACTATTTCACACTCAAGTTTCCCGTGTGTATCAAGAATGGTCCACCACCTAAATGGCATCCAGCCAACTTGAAACACAATCCAAATCTATGCTGATTTGAAGTGGATTTAACAAGTGACATCAATAAGGGATCATAGCTTTCACCTGGTCAGTCTATGTCATGGAAAGAGAATGCCCAGAGTGTGCAAAGCTGTCATCAAGGCAAAGGGTGGCTATTTGAAGAATCTCAAATATAACATATATTTTGATTTGTTTAACACATTTTTGGTTACTACATTATTCCATATGTGTTATTATATAGTTTTGATGTCTTCACTATTATTCTACAATGTAAAAAATAGTAAAAATAAAGATAAACCCTTGAATGAGTAGGTGTTCTAAAACTTTTGACCGGTAGTGTAGTAAACAACCAAAAACACATATGTGTCGTGACGTGACTTTCATTATTGTGATGACTATAATGTATTGAATAATTAATTACCTACTATGTTAAATTGTTACTAGATTAAATGTATCATGTAACAATTAACTCATTAGGAATTTGGGGCACCACAGGAAAAGTTGTTTAACGAGTTACCGTTTCCCGAATTAACTCTAAAGATATCTAGATATCTCTTATCATTTAACAGTCATTTATTAATCTGTTACCTCATATCAGTCTCATTCTGAAAGTCGTAGACTCTTTAAGTCTGCACGAACCCGGGTCTTACTGATCACTCCGTACCACCCAAATTGATTTAATTAATTATTTATTTACTAACTAATTAAAATGATAACACAAGATACAAACACGTACACGGTATAGGTAGGGATTAGAAACTTAATACAATGAAAACGGGTCCCAAGAGGACTAACACAATATGACACTTATTACAAAAGATGGCGAGTTAAGAGAGAGAGAGAGAGAGAGAGAGAGAGAGAGAGAGAAAACTTGGATACACATGGACCTATGCTCACAGTAATCCTAATACTTTGCCCCGAACTGCCGCCCGTTTGGTAAGAAGTAATGCATGTATTTACGTGTTTGAGGTCTTCGTCGTGTATCTCTGTTGGACCCAGGCCTTCGTGGGAAGGGGTCGATTGGGCCTTCTTTTTCGGATGGCCTTTTAGATGTAATGCTCTGATTGTCCACGAGGTCACAATGTACTTCTTCTTAGTTGTCTGTTTACTGTCACTCGTTCTGGAAATGGTCTTCTGAGGACGGCTAATCAGCCGTGTCGATGATGCCCTGTGGGGTGATGAGAGCAGTGTAGTAAACGATGGTTTGAAGAGAGTAACAGGATGGTCCCACTTAAATTCACCTTCTTAGATACAGTACTTAGAACAGCTACTTAGCTGTAACATTGATTGTTAGTGGAGGCAACTTTGTCGTCTTCACCTCGTGTTGATTTTCAGGGTTGGGACCAATATGGACCTCGCTGCAGCTTGAGGTCCGTCTGATCTGATAATTCTTAACTCAATCTTTATGCACTCTGAGGGTGCATAGAGGGGCGTTTCCGTCATACTGACACACTCTCTGAGCTCCCTCGGGCGTGGCTAGTTACGAGGCAAAAGTATTATCATCACTATGATTTTGTTAGAAAGCTAAAATCACATTCCTATCTTCACGAAAACATTGTCTTCCTCCTTGATATTTTCTACACAAGGTAAAGGATGTAAACCTGATATCCACAGTGTAAAAGCTCTTCAAGTCACAATGTTTTCGTTATAACGCCTTGATACCATTTTGTATTACATCACAAAATAGACATACATTTTCCATATTCCATTTCTCATCATTCCCAACATTTGGATGTTGAAATATATTGTCCCAATGTTCATTGTTGTATGTTGAATTTTTTGGGCTGCAAAAAGTATCTGAAACAAAGGCATTCCTTTCACATACTAGAGGGTCAGAGATAGATTCTCCTCCTCTCTAATTTATGGCAGTGTTAAGGTGTCAAGACCGGCACAGCCATCCACCCCCGTCCCGTGTGAGGCCTTTGGTCCTCACCCAAGGAGAGTCATGACATATCTAAATTTAGCTTTCTTAATCAACCAGAAAATCAGTAGTTATTTCTGGTTGTTTATCAAAGTTAGCTGGCTAACTCATCGTTTCCATGGCATTTCATCCATCAGGGTTGTTTATTTCCTGTTGGGATAACCATCACACTCTCTTATTGGATTAGAGGACAGATGGTTTATAGATGGTAGAGTTCCGAGTTGAAACTCAGAAGAAATGGTTTCGGAGTGCACAGCGCCCCTGGATCAGATTTCAAAATGGTTTTCCGGATCCATGAACGTTAGATCAACAGTTTAATGTTTTCCCATCAGCACGCTGTAGATTAATCTGGATTTCCACAGAGACTCTTTCACACACTCACACTCACTCACTCACTCACACACACACAACCGAGGAACTGTTTGTGTTTACCCTACTCTCTGCTTTTTCACCTGTGTCCTCACTTTCGTCAGTGTTGTTTTTGTTGTCATGTGTGTCTGTGTGTCCTTTGCTGTTGTATTTCTTTTTTTATTCAATTAATCGGCAGAATAAACAGCATTAGACAAATGACAAATACCTTGTCAGTGCACGTCCATATCACATGATAATCATTACATGCTTATCAGTAACATAAGGTGCATTCATAATACATGTAAGCAACAATGATTGCTATGCTAATTGATCCCACCATTACAAGTAAAACAAAAAATAGAATGAATTAGAATATAAACCCAAAATTCAACCTACCCCATCCCACCCGAGTGACCCTTTTGATTTAACTCCTCATAGCAAGAGATCTTACACTTTCAGCTGCATTTGACCACATTAATAAGGTTCTTTCATTGTCACCTTGAGAATGAGCAGTGGACAATTCCAAAATAACAATATCTAAAAACTAGAAGAGCCATGCCAGTGTATGTGGGGGCTTCCATCTTAAGGCAAGCTACTGTTGTATCTTGACTGTTCCTGAGCGTTAGTATTCCCCCATTGTCTTTTGTTTACTAAATAATCAATCCCTCACCTTCTCTCTCTCTCTCCAGGAGGTCTGGTGATGGGTACAGGTATTGAGTCGTCCTCTCATATCTACGGACTCTTCCAGCACATCTGTGTTGCCTTTGAGCTGGTGCTGGCTGATGGCAGCCTGGTTCACTGTACTGAGGTGAGCAGAGCTCTCTTTACTGTTTGACTCTTTGAGAGAACCTTGTAGTCGGAGAAGAGTAATACCACAGACCTCCAGTTCTATAACTAGGAGTAATACCACAGACCTCCAGTTCTATAACTAGGAGTAATACCACAGACCTCCAGTTCTATAACTAGGAGTAATACCACAGACCTCCAGTTCTATAACTAGGAGTAATACCACAGACCTCCAGTTCTATAACTAGGAGTAATACCACAGACCTCCAGTTCTATAACTAGGAGTAATACCACAGACCTCCAGTTCTATAACTAGGAGTAATACCACAGACCTCCAGTTCTATAACTAGGAGTAATACCACAGACCTCCAGTTCTATAACTAGGAGTAATACCACAGACCTCCAGTTCTATAACTAAGAGTAATGCTACAGACCTCCAGTTCTATAACTAGGAGTAATACCACAGACCTCCAGTTCTATAACTAAGAGTAGTGCTACAGACCTCCAGTCCATTAGTAAACACCAGCCAACACCAACCTACAGCTAATCTGGAAACAAAGGTTCCACAGTACAACTAGAGAGAGAGAGAGAAGGAGGATTGTTTCTGCACTCTGCTATGTGGCTCTCTTACAGGAGGGGAACTGTTGTTTTGTGTGTGTTCCCTAACAGGAGGAGAACTCTGACCTGTTCCACGCGGTTCCTTGGTCCTGTGGTACTCTGGGGTTCCTGGTTGCTGCAGAAATAAAGATTGTCCCTGCGAGGTTGTGGGTTCGTTTGCAGTATGAGCCAATCAGAGGGCTGGAGAACATCTGCCGTCGGTTCAGTGAGGCGTCTGAGGACAAGAGTAACACATTTGTAGAAGGACTGCAGTACTCTCTGGATGAAGCTGTTATCATGACTGGCACTATGACTGACACCGCTGAACCCAACAAGGTGAGAGAGGGAAAGCGAGAAATAGAGGATGACCGGGTACACTGAGAAGGACAAGAGAGGAGGAGAGTGCTGTCTGTCAGCAAGATCTAACCATAACCCTCCACTGTGTGTATGTGTGTGTTTCAGATCAACCGGATCGGCCTGCACTATAAGCCGTGGTTCTTCAAGCACGTTGAGAGATATCTGACAGAGAACAAGAAAGCAGTAGAGTACATCCCTCTACGCCACTACTACCACAGACATACACGATCCATTTTCTGGGAGCTCCAGGTACACACACACACACACACACACACACACACACACACACACACACACACACACACACACACACACACACACACACACACACAGTGCATTAGACAGATGATACAAAGTGACCCTTTTATCCTGCAGATTTCAGCATGTCATCATCTTCTCCCCCAGCACATGCATTAGCCTCCCTAATGCACACACACACACACACACACACACACACACACACACACACACACACACACACACACACACACACACACACACTGCCATTAGGAAACCGTGTGGTTTGCTGGTAATTGTTTCTTTCCAAACCTTAAATGATGTTATAAATAATGTAGTTGTTGTTGGGGAAGGAGGAGAGGAGGGGTAAGGTGGCAGTTTTACAGCTTCCTGCTATTCTATCCTTATTGAGGGTCGTGTTCAGTAGGGCGTACATTACAATAGCTAAACGTTCTGAAATGGAAAACAAAAATGTGTTTCAAACGTTTTCTACGTACTGGACACCACTGCACTGCTGGAAAGCTGATTCCTGTCAACATGAATGTGTGTGTGTCTCCAGGACATCATCCCGTTTGGTAACCACCCAGTGTTCCGGTGGTTGTTTGGCTGGATGGTTCCTCCTAAGATCTCTCTGTTGAAGCTGACACAGGGCGAGACCATCAGACAGCTGTATGAGCAGCACCATGTTGTCCAGGACATGCTGGTCCCCATGAAACACATCCAGACCGCTATCGCACGCTTCCACCAGGACATCCATGTAAGACACACACATTGCATGCTTCCACAGCGTCACATATACCCTAATAAATTAGACAAACTCAAGTGTGACTGAGTTGGTAGATCTCGTTTTAAGGGTGTGACTGAGTTGGTACAGTATGTCTCGTTGTAGGGGTGTGACTGAGTTGGTATGTCTCGTTGTAGGGGTGTGACTGAGTTGGTATGTCTCGTTGTAGGGGTGTGACAGAGTTGGTATGTCTTGTTTTAAGGGTGTGACCGAGTTGGTATGTCCCTCCCTGCAGGTGTACCCTCTGTGGTTGTGTCCGTTCGTGCTCCCCCCGGGCCGGGGGATGGTTCATCCTAAAGGTGAGGAGGCAGAGCTGTATGTGGACATCGGTGCGTATGGAGAACCCAGAGTTAAACACTTCCAGGCTAAAGCCTCATGTAGACAGCTGGAGCAGTTTGTCAGAGAGGTGCACGGGTGAGTTTCTGTACACACACAAACATACCAACCTTTACACACACGCACCCCAACAGGCTATAGAGGGTGCGGAGTTAGGGTTCAGATTGTGCTGACGTGTGTGTGTGTGTGTCTCCAGGTTCCAGATGCTGTATGCTGATGTATACATGGAGCGCAGTGAGTTCTGGGAGATGTTTGATGGAACGTTGTATCACCGTCTGAGGAAGGAGCTTGGCTGTCAGGACGCTTTCCCCGAGGTCTACGACAAGATCTGCAAAGCTGCACGACACTGACTACTAACCTCTGATCCTTTCAACTCTGCCATCCCACCAGCAACAATATGAAGATGAGAGCCTTTGAGTGTTTGCACCGTGTTCTCAGCCTGTTTGTATTGTAAAGCCCACTGAATGTGAATGTGCTGATGAAACACAAACAGCCCTAACACCTGTCTGTTTTTATGTCTAACCTCTGACCCCTAACCCCAACACCAGCCTGCCCTGACCTCTAGCTCCTAACCCTAGGAGAGACTTGTGCTGTCATTGTTTATTTTACCATTCCTTAATTTGACTATCAAGGGGTATATTTCCTTAGTTCAAATGACTGGACATCTTACAGACTATGGCTTTAATGATGTAATGCCCTCTGCCTGTTATACAACACATATCCAGTCTGCTATTCTGTCTATCATGTGTTTAGAATCTATCCTGACATTTAGAGCATGTTTCTTTGTGTCCACTGTGATCACATCACTCCGCCTTAAACTCATCTGATGATTATTGGTGCGCACATCATCTGTAGAGTGTTCAAACAATCACATTTTCCTCTGGCTTGTGGAAGAACAGTCACCTGTTCTCAGTCAGTCCGTGTGTGTGTTCTGGCAGAGAGAAAGGACGTCAATGCCTTTGTCCAAATAAATGTTTTTGTTGATGTATGATAATAAAGTTTGATTTGTCAACAGCAAATATCTCTACTACTTTCTACGGTACCAAACATAGACATCTCATGTTGATCAATATAGATTTTAATAGAGTTGAAAAACTAAACTTTGAAATCTGATGGGTTGTATCCTGAGTCTGGGCTTGCTGCTTCTGTGTGTGTTGTGTGTCTAAGCTGCTGTCATCAAGCGTTCCTTCTGGGCGGCACCAGGAAACTGTCTGTCCACCGCAGCCTCTCCTTGAAACACACACGCTCTGTCAGAGAGTCTGTCATTTCAGGTCAGGTATTACTGTGTGTTTGCGTGTGTGTGTGTCTTACTGTGTGTGTTTGTCTCTGTCAGAGAAGTTCACAGGACTAGGAATGTCTGAGGGGAGAGGAGAAGAGAAGGGTATTATATTTTTTCTTCCTCCATTTGGGTCGGGTTGGATGTTACAGGTTACATAGAATGGTTGGAGTGCATTGGGGCAGGGTTAGGGGTCAGAGGTTAGGGTACTTGCGGCAGGTCAAGGGCATTGGGACAGAGTACTGTGGTAGATTCTCTCTGTTGGCATGGCTGGAACTGATCCAACATTCCAAACACACCGTGGTTCTGCTTCCCATGACGACACAGCTTCTTTCCAAACCCCACATACATACCAGGGTACTCCCCTGGAGTCAGGTTCACACGCTTCTACACACTGCACGCGAGAGAGAAAACGGTTGGTGGTGGTCACTCGCAGTTTTATATGTTCTGAGGTGTGTGTGATGGGAAATTGTGTGTGTGAGCCAGGATGTAAGGGTATGATTTGAGTGTCCGTGTGTGTTACCAGGGCAGCGCGTATCCAGCAGTGATGGGTTTGTCCAGTGAAGAGGTCATATGTACCTCTCCTGCTGCTGCCGCTGGCCAACAATGCCTCTGTACTGATCTTCAGAGTATAGGTACAGGGACTCAGCCCACAGTCCTAGACACACACACAGTTAGATGTAGTATAGTGTAGGTGTCACCTATACCTTGTTGTCCTCAATTAGAATAGTTGTAGTGTTGTGTGTGTGTCATGTGTCATACCGTAGTGTTGCCTTCTGGGAAACGTTGCCTGTGAGGAGCTGAGGTTCATGATGGGAGCTCCATTTGACCCCGCCCTCTTCTCCAGCGCTGCCCATAGAACACTCCCTTTACCATAGCAGTAACTGGCATCCAGCTCTGTACACACAGATTTTGAGGCGGAGTTGTGGTGTAAGGCACTTTGAGCATCACAGAGAAATATTGATTTAAATCTAATCTACCCTTGATTGTAGGTAGTTGATACCTGCTATTAACATGGTATTAACATGTGGCCTATCCTCCAGTGTGCTGAGTATAACATAGTGTTATTTTGCCCTCTAGTGGTGTACTGTGGTACCTCTGTGTGTTTGAGTTGTGTGTTGTGGTACCTGTGCGTTTCTGAACCTCTCTTCCCTGCTGTCACACACTCCTCTCACGCTGCCTGGTTTCTTCTGCTCTATAAAGTCTGCTGTTCTGTAGGTTCCTGGACCCACTTTTGTTTTCTACGGGACAGACAGACATATAGACAGAGGTTATGGGTCAAGTGTGTGTGTGCGTGCGTGTGTGTGCATGTGTGTGTGATTGTGACCCACCAGGAAGCGTTTGTTCTCCCAGGCCTCCCTGTAGAGGAGGTGGGGTATGGCTGCCAGCCTGGTGGTCTACTGGGCCCTGTGCCACCCCTGCCCTTTGGCCCGCTATGCCACCGACCGTTCACTGAAGTCCCCAGGGCCTGCAGCATCATATGACCCCGGGCCCAGCCGCCTCTACTGACATAAACAACACACACATCATTAAGGGCAAACTCAAACAAAACTTAAGTGCCATGTTTGTTATGATTATGAAACATTTATTGATAGATAGATAGAGTGCATTCGGAAAGTATTCCGACCCCTTGACTTTTTCCACATTTTGTTACGTTACAGCCTTATTCTAAAATGGATTAAATCGTTTTTATTTTCTCTCATCAATCTACACACCCCATAATGACAAAGCAAAAACAAGTTTTTAAAATTGTTGCAAATATATTAAAAACAAAAAACTGAAAAATTACATTTACATAAGTATTCAGGTCCTTTACTCAGTACTTTGACGAAGCACCTTTGGCAGTGATTACAGCCTCGAGTCTCCTTGGGTATGACGCTACAAGCTTGGCACACCTGTATTTGGGGAGTTTCTCCCATTCTTCTCTACAGATCCTCTCAAGCTCCGTCAGGTTGAATGGGGAGCGTCGCTGCACAGCTTTTTTTAAGTCTCGCCAGAGATTCGATCGGGTTCAAGTCCGGGCTCTGGCTGGGCCACTCAAGGACATTCAGACACTTGTCCCGAAACCACTCCTGCATTGTCTTGGCTGTGTGCTTAGGGTTGTTGTTCTGTTGGAAGGTGAACCTTGTGAATACTTTAATACATTTGCAAAATTTCTAAAAACCTGTTTTTTATTTGTCATTATGGGTTATTGTGTATAGATTGATGAGGATTGTTAAAAAATATATATTTTAGAATAAGGCTGTAACATAACAAAATGTGGAAAAAGGGAATGTGTCTGAATACTTTCCGAATGCACTGTAGATTGATAGATGCTAATCTATCAGTGGTTAGCATTTTTGGGGGGGTATGATATTTATGCCTCTGTAACTTTCTCACTCATCATTAATCACGATTCATTCAGGATTATCCATAATCATGGTAACATCCTCATTAATCCTAATTAAACTGACTCCGCCCTCCAGCCCTGAGGAGGTCAACCTGCATGTCTCAAACTCTGGGCCCTTCTCCAGCCCTGTGGAGTCCGAGCCATCGCCACCCTCCAGCCCTGAGGCAGCCACCCTGCTGTCCTCTAAATCTCAGCCTCCTTCAGCCCAGTGGAGGCCGAGCCAAAGCCGGCCTCCCCATTGAAGCAGTCAACCTGCTGCCCTGTCAAGCTGAAGGGGATTCCAAGGAGATGCCACTGCCTCCTTGGCCCAAGGTGTCCTCATGTCAGGCATGAAAGCCAGACTGAGTCTGGCCAATACTTCCTGTGAAACCAGAGGTGCCATCAAAACTACAATCCCTCGCTTTGTCACAACGGGCAGTGCCCATACTGCAGTCCCTCGCAGTGCCACCAGGGGTACCACCCAAACTGCAGTCCCTCGCAGTGCCACCAACGGTACCGCCCAAACTGCAGCTCCAGCAACGCCTCCAGTGCTGAAGCCACAGCCACAGCCTCTCTCACTACCATCCCTACCTGGCCTCCTGCTAGGTGGCTTGCCCTTATTGGCCAACCACACCTTTGACCCAGGGGGATAGGTGGCCGTAGAATTGCCAATCTTCAGTCAGCCGATGGCCTCCATTGAGGAAAGAAGTGTGGTGCTGTAAAAGGCAAACCCTCTTACCATGCCCTTTCAACAGTTTAGTAAGCTGCTGCTGCTCACATTCAGGGAGAAAGGACTGGAGTCAATAGCAGACAAGTTGGGGGCTAAAAGACATTCAGTTTAAGAGAAACCTCAGTTAACGAAGTTATACTTTAAGTAACTTATTCTTGAGCATTTCTGTTTGTAAAATGATCAGACTACAGGAGGCTGTTGAGGGGATGACGGCTCATAATAATGGTTGAAACGGAGCAAATGGAATGGCATCAAACATCTGGAAACCATGTGTTTGACGTATTTGATTCCACTCCAGCCATTAACACGAGCCCGTCCTCCCCAATTAAGGTGCCACCAACCTCCTCGTCAATGTCAACTCATTGCCTAATGCTTGTTTGAATATTTTAATTATCTTTATGGAGTCAGATAAAAATTTGAATAGGCTAATTGCTTAGTCTTATTATGAGTCGCATGTGAGGTATTTATAATATCATATACAGTGCCTTGCAAAAGTATTCATCCCCCTTGGCGTTTTTCCTATTTTGTTGCATTACAACCTGTAATTTAAATGTATTTTTATTTGGATTTCATGTATTGGACATACACAAAATAGTCCAAATTGGTGAAGTGAAATGAAAAAAATAACTTGTTTCAAACAATTCAAAAAAATAAATAACGGAAAAGTGTGCGTGCATATGTATTCACCCCCTTTGCTATGAAGCCCCTAAATAAGATCTGGTGCAACCAATTACCTTCAAAAGTCACATAATTAGTTAAATAAAGTCCACCTGTGTGCAATCTAAGTGTCACATGATCTTTCACATGATCTCAGTATATATACACTTGTTCTGAAAGGCCCCAGAGTCTGCAACACCACTAAACAAGAGGCACCACCAAGCAAGCGGCACCATGAAGACCAAGGAGCTCTCCAAACAGGTCAGGGACAAAGTTGTGGAGAAGTACAGATCAGGGTTGGGTTATAAAAAAATATCAGAAACTTTGAACATCCCACGGAGCACCATTAAATCCATTATTAAAAAAATTGAAAGAATATGGCACCACAACAAACCTGCCAAGAGAGGGCCGCCCACCAAAACTCACGGACCAGGCAAGAAGGGCATTAATCAGAGAGGCAACAAAGAGACCAAAGATAACCCTGAAGGAGCTGCAAAGCTCCACAGCGGAGATTGGAGTATCTGTCCATAGGACCACATTAAGCCGTACACTCCAAAGAGCTTGGTTTTAAGGAAGAGTGGCCAGAAAAAAAGCCATTGTTTAAAGAAAAAAATAAGCAAACACGTTTGGTGTTCACCAAAAGGCATGTGGGAGACTCCCCAAACATATGGAAAAAGGTACTCTGGTCAGATGAGACTAAAATTGAGCTTTTTGGCCATCAAGGAAAACGCTATGTCTGGCGCAAACCCAACACCTCTCATCACCCCAAGAACACCATCATCGGCAGGGACTGAGATACTGGTCAGAATTGAAGGAATGATGGATGGCGCTAAATACAGGGAAATTCTTGAGGGAAACCTATTTCAGTCTTCAAGAGATTTGAGACTGGGACGTAGGTTCACCTTCCAGCAGGACAATGACCCTAAGCATACTGCTAAAGCAACACTCGAGTGGTTTAAGGGGAAACATTTAAATGTCTTGGAATGGCCTAGTCAAAGCCCAGACCTCAATCCAATTGAGAATCTGTGGTATGACTTAAAGCTTGCTGTACACCAGCGGAACCCATCCAACTTGAAGGAGCTGGAGCAGTTCTGCCTTGAAGAATGGGCAAAAATCCCAGTGGCTAGATGTGCCAAGCTAGAGACATACCCCAAGAGACTTGCAGCTGTAATTGCTGCAAAAGGTGGCTCTACAAAGTATTGACTTTGGGGGGGTGAATACCACCCATACACAAAAATGTATGCACACATGACTGTAAGTTGCTTTGGATAAAAGTGTCTGCTAAATGGCATATTATATTATTATTATAATAGTTATACACGCTCAAGTTTTCTGTTTTTTGGTCTTATTTCTTGTTTGTTTCACAATAAAAAATATTTTGCATCTTCAAAGTGGTAGACATGTTGTGTAAATCAAATTATACAACCCCCAAAAAATCAATTTTAATTCCAGGTTGTAAGGCAACAAAATAGGGAAAATGCCAAGGGGGGTGAATACTTTCGCAAGCCGCTGTATATCAAATATTACCCCACTACAGTAAATGGTGACCCCGACATGATATATCATTAGGAACTTGTGCATTGATAACTTTGGAGGTACAGTAAGTGGCGACTTCCGACGTGATATATCTTACAGAGACTTTGGATAAAATTTGAGTTTATTCCATTAGATTCCCCGATATATAACGAATACGTAGCTTACGTGATGGTGAATATGCAAGCAACAGATATTTTTGAATTACGGCAATCATCTCACATTAATGATTTGGTAAACATTGCCTCATTTGATTAGACTAGGGATGAAATAATTGATTACTTGCACACAATTGGCATGTAAAAAAAGGAGGCAGAGAAAAAAAGAATTCTAGAGGTTAGTGTGCATTTGCTGTGCAAACACCAAAACAGGGAATTGAAGAGAAATATATGCATTTTGGAACTCTTCTCTGACGAGATGCGTTAAAAAAAAGAAAGTGGGAAAAGAAACATGAGCAAAATGTTGAAAATGTTGCCTCCTTAAAGCCAGAGGTGACACTTTTGAAGCAGCATTGTAAAGTGCTAGAAAAAGAGTGTCAAGACACTGCACACCGGGCCCACAGCTCTGCTTTGAGGCAGACCATTCAGGCACTGATGATGTTTCAGACACTGATAGTGGTGTTGGCTTTACAGGCGAGAGCGCAGCCACACTCCAAAACTCACATTCTGCCACCCGCATATTTGAACTCCCAGCTGTTGTCGCACTCCTCATAGACTTGCGAGTCCATTTAGGGCAATAGCAGCTCATGTTTCAGTCATTAGGACATTGACAAACAATGCAGGCGCATTGTCATTTCGCGCAGGTTAACATGCAGCGAGACCACCTCTCACTTAAATGATATTGGAACATTCCCAATGAAAACTCCATTCACACCATGGTGGGAACGGGTAAAGACCCAGTAAATGTGTATAGTCTTGAAATGTGAGATATATGGCAAGTATTTTGCTCTCAATTCCAAGTGAAATTGCCCACAGAGCCACTGATGATTTTATGGGTGGCACAATTTTTATTTTACCTTTATTTAACTAGGCGAGTCAGATAAGAACAAATTCTTATTTACAATGACGGCCTACACCGGCCAAACCCGGACGACGCTGGGCCAATTGTGCGCCACCCTATGGGACTCCCAATCACGGCCGGTTGTGATACAGCCTGGAATCGAACCAGGGGGTCTGTAGTGACGCCTCAAACACTGAGATGCAGTGACTTAGACCGCTGCGCCACTTAGAGCGCTGCGCCACAATGAAACCAATGCAGAGTGGCTCAAAGTAAACTTGTTCGCTCTTCAGGGTCCGTCTCATGGACTAAGGTCATGGCCTGTAAGCAGAGCACAAGAGAACCTTTCGAACAGTATGCAGAGTGACTGTGGAAACGTTTCTATGAATATTCTCGCCATAAAACCCCATCATGTGACAATGACATGCTACGGACAATGATAACACGAAACACAGGCTCTCACCTGAGTAAAGCATTTGATTGGGGGGGGATAACACATTCCAAGGAATTGTTACATGGGCCACTAACATTGAATCTAGGACAGGATATCCTAACCAGGCATGCATCTAATTATGTTATCCCTAAACAGCACAATAAACAGTGCACTCACAAAGGAACGGGACATGTAGTGAAAACTTGTTGGGATCTGGGGAGGGGTAGTGCTCCCAGGCATTTCAGCAAGGGTGTAGACTCTTACACTCCTAGGACGGGTCATCTAGCATCGAAGTGTTGGAACCTTGGATTCCGGAATACACCTTTCTTTATTCTTCTTAAACTAGACACAAAGCAAATGTTTCAGACTTGAATAGGACTCGTCTGTAGCCTACCTGATGGACAACCAGACAGGCCAAGCTACAGAGCTCAGCCATTTTTCCTATTCATTTCAACTCTAATTAGTATTTTTTTTTTTTTTACATGAATAGCAAGTTTTAACCAACAACATGATCATTGGACAAACCGCAGTGTTTTTGGGAAACATGCAAGTTTATTAGGCTGTGGTTGTCTTGGTTGCTCATAGGACAGGTTTCAACTTTAGTGTGGTGTGAGACGGATAATAATAGAGCAACTCTTTGATAAATATCCTGACTTGTTTGGGAAACGGTACAAACTCTACCCCAATGTTTTAAACCCCAAATGTAGTTGCGTGGAGCTCAGACTAACTGTAAATGTAACATAGCCCGGTAGGCTGCAACAATGTAGTCTCAAACATATGTTTGTAACATTTAACCCTTATAATCATGTGTGGTAATCAGTTGTGTTAGACTTCTGAGTGCGATTTCTATTCCTATGTGTATTGTGCATATAGCCAAGTCCATCTGATATGTGAAGATGTGTGTGTGAGTTATGTGTTTTTCCCACCCCTCTGCTAGCCAGTGGCTGGCTGGCTGGCTGTTCATTGATAGGCTACACAGGATGTTTACATTTATTTGCTTGTTGTTAGAATGATGATTGACTATTTTCCCTTACACAGAAAATATGACATGTCCGACTGATTCGATTCCAGATTTCTTTTTATTATTCAAACTATGGATGTTGATAATTTTTCTAGTATTTTACCTAATCACATGATGGAAAGCTGATTCCTTGGATGAATTACTATTTTATTTTGTATTTTTTTAGGGGGTAGATCAGCTTCAATATTGCAGATAGATTGTACATTTCATCAATGTAATTGTCTGCATCACTTCCAATCCCCCATATGTTTTTTTTCTCTCGCAAATATATATACAGTGGGGAGAACAAGTATTTGATCCCCTGCTGATTTTGTATGTTTGCCCACTGACAAAGACATGATCAGTCTATAATTTTAATGGTAGGTTTATTTGAACAGTGAGAGACAGAATAACAACAAAAAAATCCAGAAAAACGCATGTCAAAAATGTTATAAATTGATTTGCATTTTAATGAGGGAAATAAGTATTTGACCCCTCTGCAAAACATGACTTAGTACTTGGTGGCAAAACCCTTGTTGGCAATGACAGAGGTCAGACGTTTCTTGTAGTTGGCCACCAGGTTTGCACACATCTCAGGAAGGATTTTGTCCCACGCCTCTTTGCAGATCTTCTCCAAGTCATTAAGGTTTCGAGGCTGACGTTTGGCAACTCGAACCTTCAGCTCCCTCCACAGATTTTCTATGGGATTAAGGTCTAGAGACTGGCTAGCGAGCCACTCCTTTGTTGCCTTGGGCGTGTGTTTTGGGTCATTGTCATGCTGGAATACCCATCCACGACCCATTTTCAATGCCCTGGCTGAGGTAAGGAGGTTCTCACCCAAGATTTGACGGTACATGGCCCCGTCCATCGTCCCTTTGCTGCAGTGAAGTTGTCCTGTCCCCTTAGCAGAAAAACACCCCCAAAGCATAATGTTTCCACCTCCATGTTTGACGGTGGGGATGGTGTTCTTGGGGTCATAGGCAGCATTGATCCTCCTCCAAACACAGCGAGTTGAGTTGATGCCAAAGAGCTCGATTTTGGTCTCATCTGACCACAACACTTTCACCCAGTTCTCCTCTGAATCATTCAAATGTTCATTGGCAAACTCCAGATGGGCCTGTATATGTGCTTTCTTGCACAGCGGGCACTGCAGGATTTCAGTCCTTCACGGCGTAGTGTGTTACCAATTGTTTTCTTGGTGACTATGGTCCCAGCTGCCTTGAGATCATTGACAACATCCTCCCGTGTAGTTCTGGGATGATTCCTCACCGTTCTCATGATCATTGTAACTCCACGAGGTGAGATCTTGCATGAAGCCCCAGGCCGAGGGAGATTGACAGTTATTTTGTGTTTCTTCCATTTGCGAATAATCGCACCAACTGTTGTCACCTTCTCACCAAGCTGCTTGGCGATGGTCTTGTAGCCCATTCCAGCCTTGTGTAGGTCTACAATCTTGTCCCTGACGTCCTTGGAGAGCTCTTTGTCTTGGCCATGGTGGAGAGTTTGGAATCTGATTGATTGATTGCTTCTGTGGACAGGTGTCTTTTATACAGGTAACAAGCTAAGATTAGGAGCACTCCCTTTAAGAGTGTGCTCCTAATCTCAGCTCGTTACCTGTATAAAAGACACCTGGGAGCCAGAAATCTTTCTGATTGAGAGGGGGTCAAATACTTATTTCCCTCATTAAAATGCAAATCAATTTATAACATTTTCGAAATGCGTTTTTCTGGATTTTGTTGTTGTTATTCTGTCTCTCACTGTTTAAATAAACCTACCATTAAAATTATAGACTGATCTTTTTTCCCTCACTGTATATATATATATATATATATATATATATATACATACATACAGTGGGGGAAAAAAGTATTTAGTCAGCCACCAATTGTGCAAGTTCTCCCACTTAAAAAGATGAGAGAGGCCTGTAATTTTCATCATAGGTACACGTCAACTATGACAGACAAATTGAGAAAAAAAAATCCAGAAAATCACATTGTAGGATTTTTAATGAATTTATTTGCAAATTATGGTGGAAAATAAGTATTTGGTCACCTACAAACAAGCAAGATTTCTGGCTCTCACAGACCTGTAACTTCTTCTTTAAGAGGCTCCTCTGTCCTCCACTCGTTACCTGTATTAATGGCACCTGTTTGAACTTGTTATCAGTATAAAAGACACCTGTCCACAACCTCAAACAGTCACACTCCAAACTCCACTATGGCCAAGACCAAAGAGCTGTCAAAGGACACCAGAAACAAAATTGTAGACCTGCACCAGGCTGGGAAGACTGAATCTGCAATAGGTAAGCAGCTTGGTTTGAAGAAATCAACTGTGGGAGCAATTATTAGGAAATGGAAGACATACAAGACCACTGATAATCTCCCTCGATCTGGGGCTCCACGCAAGACCTCACCCCGTGGGGTCAAAATGATCACAAGAACGGTGAGCAAAAATCCCAGAACCACATGGGGGGACCTAGTGAATGACCTGCAGAGAGCTGGGACCAAAGTAACAAAGCCTACCATCAGTAACACACTACGCCGCCAGGGACTCAAATCCTGCAGTGCCAGACGTGTCCCCCTGCTTAAGCCAGTACATGTCCAGGCCCGTCTGAAGTTTGCTAGAGTGCATTTGGATGATCCAGAAGAGGATTGGGAGAATGTCATATGGTCAGATGAAACCAAAATAGAACTTTTTGGTAAAAACTCAACTTGTCGTGTTTGGAGGACAAAGAATGCCTAGTTGCATCCAAAGAACACCATACCTACTGTGAAGCATGGGGGTGGAAACATCATGCTTTGGGGCTGTTTTTCTGCAAAGGGACCAGGACAACTGATCCGTGTAAAGGAAAGAATGAATGGGGCCATGTATCGTGAGATTTTGAGTGAAAACCTCCTTTCATCAGCAAGGGCATTGAAGATGAAACGTGGTTGGGTCTTTCAGCATGACAGTGATCCCAAACACACCGCCCGGGCAACGAAGGAGTGGCTTCGTAAGAAGCATTTCAAGGTCCTGGATTGGCCTAGCCAGTCTCCAGATCTCAACCCCATAGAAAATCTTTGAAGGAAGTTGAAAGTCCGTGTTGCCCAGCGACAGCTCCAAAACATCACTGCTCTAGAGGAGATCTGCATGGAGGAATGGGCCAAAATACCAGCAACAGTGTGTGAAAACCTTGTGAAGACTTACAGAAAACGTTTGACCTGTGTCATTGCCAACAAAGGGTACATAACAAAGTATTGAGAAACTTTTGTTATTGACCAAATACTTATTTTCCACCATAATTTGCAAAGAAATTCATTAACAATCCTACAATGTGATTTTCTGGATGTTTTTTCTCGTTTTGTCTGTCATAGTTGACGTGTACCTATGATGAAAATTACAGGCCTCTCTCATCTTTTTAAGTGGGAGAACTTGCACAATTGGTGGCTGACTAAATACTTTTTTCCCCCACTGTACATACATATATATATACAATGCTCAAAAAAATAAAGGAAACACTAAAATAACACATCCTAGATCTGAATGAATGAAATAATCTTATTAAATACTTTTTTCTTTACATAGTTGAATGTGCTGACAACAAAATCACACAAAAATGATCAATGGAAATCAAATGTATCAACCCATGGAGGTCTGGATTTGGAATCACCCTCAAAATTAAAGTGGAAAACCACACTACAGGCTGATCCAACTTTGATGTAATGTCCTTAAAACAAGTCAAAATGAGGCTCAGTAGTGTGTGTGGCCTCCATGTGCCTATATGACCTCACTACAACGCCTGGGCATGCTCCTGATGAGGTGGCGGATGGTCTCCTGAGGGATCTCCTCCCAGACCTGGACTAAAGCATCCGCCAACTCCTGGACAGTCTGTGGTGCAACGTGGCGTTGGTGGATGGAGCGAGACATGATGTCCCAGATGTGCTCAATTGGATTCAGGTCTGGGGAACGGGCGGGCCAGTCCATAGCATCAATGCCTTCCTCTTGCAGGAACTGCTGACACACTCCAGCCACATGAGGTCTAGCATTGTCTTGCATTAGGAGGAACCCAGGGCCAACCGCACCAGCATATGGTCTCACAAGGGGTCTGAGGATCTCATCTCGGTACCTAATGGCAGTCAGGCTACCTCTGGCGAGCACATGGAGGGCTGTGCGGCCCCCCAAAGAAATGCCACCCCACACCATGACTGACCCACCGCCAAACCGGTCATGCTGGAGGATGTTGCAGGCAGCAGAACGTTCTCCACTGCATCTCCAGATTCTGTCACGTGCTCAGTGTGAACCTGCTTTCATCTGTGAAGAGCACAGGGCGCCAGTGGCGAATTTGCCAATCTTGGTGTTCTCTGGCAAATGCCAAACGTCCTGCACGGTGTTGGGCTGTAAGCACAACCCCCACCTGTGGACGTCGGGCCCTCATACCACCCTCATGGAGTCTGTTTCTGACCGTTTGAGCAGACACATGCACATTTGTGGCCTGCTGGAGGTCATTTTGCAGGGCTCTGGCAATGCTCCTCCTGCTCCTCCTTGCACAAAGGCGGAGGTAGCGGTCCTGCTGCTGGGTTGTTGCCCTCCTACGGCCTCCTCCACGTCTCCTGATGTACTGGCCTGTCTCCTGGTAGCGCCTCCATGCTCTGGACACTACGCTGACAGACACAGCAAACCTTCTTGCCACAGCTCGCATTGATGTGCCATCCTGGATGAGCTGCACTACCTGAGCCACTTGTGTGGGTTGTAGACTCCGTCTCATGGTACCACTAGAGTGAAAGCACCGCCAGCATTCAAAAGTGACCAAAACATCAGCCAGGAAGCATAGGAACTGAGAAGTAGTCTGTGGTCACCACCTGTAAAACCAGTCCTTTATTGGGGGTGTCTTGCTAATTGCCTATAATTTCCACCTGTTGTCTATACCATTTGCACAACAGCATGTGACATGTATTGTCAATCAGTGTTGCTTCCTAAGTGGACAGTTTGATTTCACAGAAGTGTGATTGACTTGGAGTTACATTGTGTTGTTTAAGTGTTCCCTTTATTTTTTTTTGCAGTGTATATACATACATACTGTGATGTCACGAGAGGCTGTGTCCTGGAGGGACGTTACATCCCCCGGAGGTGGCTGCAAACCCAGACAGCTATGGCTCCATCTGCTGGTATGGTCGGGAACTCCAACCCTCTATGGCCAATCTTCCCACGCAGCTGAAACCAATCAGGAGCTGATGAGCTGAAGGTTTGTTGAAGGGAAGAGACACACTGGGGGTGAGTGTGTGGGGGTGAAGAGACACAGTCTCCAAGCTGGGCTCTCTGGAGGACAAGAGTGCTGCACGTCCACTTCCATGAGGAATATAAGGATTTGGAGATACTTACCTTTGGGAAATACTCACCTTTGGATATATGCACCTGTGGAAATACGTGTGGGACATTTGGAAGGACGTTTTGCTGGGTTGGCCACTAGCTGCAACGTGGAAGACAGTAAGACTGGGGAAAAGTTATTTGAGCGAGGGAGAGTTATGATTTTGGATGTGGAAGAGACATCCCTGAACTGTTAACCCTTAAGAGCCACCAGAGAACAGAATTGTGTTATACTTTCGTTAGTTTCCCAAGACCTTTAATAAAATCCTTGTTTTGATTGAACCTGGTCTCCTTGCACTACTTGAGCAATCCCGCTGAAAGCTGTGTAGCCTCTCGTGACATCACAATACATATATGTATACATACATATACACATACATACATATAAATACATATACATACATATACATATCCTTTAAAAAAATATATTTCCTTTATTACTTTCCAACCCCACCACCCTTTCCCTAATTGGAGTAAACTAGTGAACAACAATGCTTAAGCCTCTACTTCCAGCTTATACATACTATATACATTTTATGGACACAGTCAATTTTACAATAATTCTATTTTGTTTGTTTTTACTCCTGAACTTCCTCTACCCTCAACCTCTCCGATCATTTTCATGATGTCCATCTAGTTTGCTTCTATATGCCATATCTTTCTAACTGTGCTCTTTCACAAAAGCTCTCAACCTATAACCTATATACTTATTATGGACACAGTATGCGTTACATTAGTTATCTTGTTGTTATTAGTTGTTGTTAGTTGTTATTAGTCCCATCCTTCAACTTCATTCAACACCACCCATCTATCTCTTAACACCATCCATATTCGATTTCTATTTGCCATATATATATATTTCAACTGTACTGTGATGTTTTACAAAAGTTCTGAACCTTTCTATTCTCATTGTTTCTACAGATTGTAAATTGAAAATAAACACTTTTGCTAAAAGTATTATTATATTATTGATCGATTGACTATGACTTTTCAGATCACCCAGTAGTGCTATCTGCAGGGTTAGCTCCAGGTAAATATTGCAATCCTTTAGCCATTCCTGGACCTGTGTCCAAAAACAAGCTACAAATGGACAGTACCAAAACAAATGATCTAATGATTCTGTCTCTTCGCAGCAAAGTCTGCAGAGCTGGGAAGATTGTATCCCCCATATAAATAACATTCTATTGGTAGCAAGAATTGTATATAATAATTTAAATATAAAAATTATAAGTTTTGAATCCGGCGTCATTTTGCGTATCAGTTCATAAACACTATGCCATGGAATCGGTATGTCAAAAATCTCTTCCCAGCTATTTTGCAATCTATATGGGATGGATGTCAATCCTTTGGTCCTTAAATGAAACTGGTATACTTTTTTATTTATCAACTTTTTTGTTTAACCAATTATGTTCTTTAATGCAGGGCCTGACAGACAAGTTCTTTACTTTTTCCCCCTTCCACTTTCCTCTTCCATTTTTGCGGTAATGCTGCAATTATTTGGTTGTAATTTTGGGTAGAGCAGACATTTCCATATGTTATTGTTAGCTGCATGTGCGACATAACTCCACCAGTCCTACCTATGATATCATTTACGAAGATTATACCTTTTTTAAAAAAAAATTTGTATATTTGAGTTTAACCACAATATTTGTTGCATTATTTGTTCTGTTGTTTCTGGAAGATTAAATTGAAATTGCAACCAACTTTCTGGATGAATTTCTTAGCTTCGGCACGACACCCCTTTTATGTGTAGGATAAAAGGGAATCACGTCGGCCTTGCTGGTTTTCCATACCAAACTCAGCTCTGAATATGAAACAGTAGATTTGAATGCGTTTTTAATGGGAGATTATGATTATCCCACATTTGAACTGACTCTGATAGAAGTCCTTGTCCAAGGCGACTCCTTCACTTTGTCCCATATAGGCCTATGTTCATCTATGATATGTGTTCCATGACTGTTATATGTTCCACGTCTTACTTGTTGAATGTTTCTGTCCTGTCTTGAGAATAACCCAACATTTTGCTCAAGACTTATACTGACAAGCTTACTAACACACAGCTAACATGTCTTGTTTTAGGTTTTGCCGAAACAATTCCAACCCTTGTGAGGTGGCCACATTAAATGTAACTCTTCTCACTTGTCACACACAATGCTAGACAAAATGGCTTATGTGGCTGTGCAAGGGATCAGATTAATGTTGATGTGGTGAATATGGTTAAATCTTCCTGTTGACGACATCCAACTCTATGGATGTGTGTGTGTGTTCAAGGGGGGGCTCAGATTGGGTTTATAAACGACTGAATTATTCATATTTGAATTACACAAGCACTGGGTGAGCTTTGGATCTCACTCCCAAGTTTTATTTGGAATTTTGCGATCATCCTCATCTGATAGAAGGTGACTTGCTAAAGATAGCATCGTCTTTAAATGAATCTTTGAATGTGATTTTGTAAGGTTTTAAATAAATTTGGTTAAATATGACAGCTCTGTCTCCAGAGACAGAACAGTGACTTAGTCACATACCATTTAATCCATGTTTAAAGATGCAGTTAAGTCTCTACTTCCTGATTGGGTCTAAAATCATTTCAACACATTTACTTTGCAGACCCTCTGCTGGTTTAGAAACCAGTTCGAAATTGCAATTGCTTTTATGACCTGTCGGTGGAGAACAATACATTCGTTTTTTTCTTCAATTCTAATATTGATTGATGCTAATTCTTACTACATATAGGCATATGTGTCACTACCTTACAGAAAATGTTATTGCTTTGTGCCTTTAACATGAGGTGTTAGTATTATGTTCTGTTTCTATTCATCTAAGCTCACAAATTGATCTTCAGTATGAAAATGTATGCACTCACTAACTGTAAGTCGCTCTGGATAAGAGCGTCTGCTAAATGACTAAAAAAATAAATTAAATAAAAACATCTTGGGGTGATTTGTTTTCATAAATATGGTTTTCATATTTTCAAGGCAAAGTTCCTCCCAGAAGGCAGAGGCTATTTCAATTGAACTTTCTGTTTAAAAAAAAGTACAATTTAACACTTATGATAGTGTTACCTTAATTATGCATTTAATGGCCATTCCTTCAATTTGATATCCATCTGATTCATACTTAATAAACTTTGAGAATACCATTGACCAAGCCAACCAATCTGATCAACACACAAAGCCAAACAGTAACTAGCAACTCTTGACCGTAATAATGCCTCATCAGAAGTGTTGATAACTGATTGAACTGATGTAATCTTTCTGCCGTTAACAAAGAATGACGTTTTATTGAGCTTGGTTGAAGGAATATGTACCTAGGGACATTTGCATGTCTAAAGTGCATTGTCAATGATCCCCCGGAAGACACTCCTGATGTCATGGGCCCAAGACTAGAAGTTGGGTTCCATAAATTGGACTGAAGATTCAAGAAGGGACTCTCATGTGGTGTGGCAAAATCGGCAGTGAGAGTACTGGCTTACTCTCACTCGGAGAGTACGACCCTGCCTTACACAGGAAGCGGCACAGGTCCTAATCCAGGCACTTGTCATCTCCCGTCTGGACTACTGCAACTCGCTGTTGGCTGGCCTCCCTGCCTGTGCCATTAAACCCCTACAACTCATCCAGAATGCCGCAGCCCGTCTGGTGTTCAACCTTCCCAAGTTCTCTCACGTCACCCCCCTCCTCCGCACACTCCACTGGCTTCCAGTTGAAGCTCGCATCCGCTACAAGACCATGGTGCTTGCCTATGGAGCAGTGAGGGGAACGGCACCTCTGTACCTTCAGGCTCTGATCAGTCCCTACACCCAAACGAGGGCATTGCGCTCATCCACCTCTGGCCTGCTGGCTCCCTTCCTCTGCGGAAGCATAGTTCCCGCTCAGCCCAGTCAAAACTGTTCGCTGCTCTGGCACCCCAATGGTGGAACAAGCTCCCTCACGACGCCAGGACAGCGGAGTCACTCACCACCTTCCGGAGACATTTGAAACCCCACCTCTTTAAGGAATACCTGGGATAGGATAAAGGAATCCTTCTACCCCCCAATTGTAAAGTGGTTATCCCACTGGCTATAGGGTGAACGCACCAATTTGTGAGTCGCTCTGGCTAAGAGCGTCTGCTAAATGACGTTAATGTGCCCTTGAGCAAGGCACTTAACCCTAATTGCTCCTGTAAGTCGCTCTGGATAAGAGCGTCTGCTAAATGACTAAAATGTAAATGTAAAAAATGTAATGTAAATGTGTGGGTCGTTTCTTCCTGAGTTGGACACAGGCTGTCCATGTACAGGAACACAAGGAAAGCACAAAGGACAATGCCTAAGGACTAGTCAGCCCTTCCTCCTCTGAGGGGCCAAAATGTATCTCTGTTACAGTATCCAGAGGACCGACTATTGAATGTGATAGAATAATGTTATAGTATTCACATCTGGTATATATCTGCAACTTGTCCCCTAAAGAGGACTCTGAAGCTATCTATATACAGTGGGGAGAACAAGTATTTGATACACTGCCGATTTTGCAGGTTTTCCTACTTACAAAGCATGTAGAGGTCTGTAATTTTTATCATAGGTACACTTCAACTGTGAGAGACGGAATCTAAAACAACAATCCAGAAAATCACATTGTATGATTATTAAGTAATTAATTTGCATTTTATTGCATGACATAAGTATTTGATACATCAGAAAAGCAGAACTTAATATTTGGTACAGAAACCTTTGTTTGCAATTACAGAGATCATATGTTTCCTGTAGGTCTTGACCAGGTTTGCACACACTGTAGCAGGGATTTTGGCCCACTCCTCCATACAGACCTTCTCCAGATCCTTCAGGTTTCGGGGATGTCGCTGGGCAATACGGACTTTCAGCTCCCTCCAAAGATTTTCTATTGGGTTCAGGTCTGGAGACTGGCTAGGCCACTCCAGGACCTTGAGATGCTTCTTACGGAACCACTCCTTAGTTGCCCTGGCTGTGTGTTTAGGGTCTTTGTCATGCTGGAAGACCCAGCCACGACCCATCTTCAATGCTCTTACTGAGGGAAGGAGGTTGTTGGCCAAGATCTCGCGATACATGGCCCCATCCATCCTCCCCTCAATACGGTGCAGTCGTCCTGTCCCCTTTGCAGAAAAACATCCCCAAAGAATGATGTTTCCACCTCCATGCTTCACGGTTGGGATGGTGTTCTTGGGGTTGTACTCATCCTTCTTCTTCCTCCAAACACGGCGAGTGGAGTTTAGACCAAAAAGCTATATTTTTGTCTCATCAGACCACATGACCTTCTCCCATTCCTCTTCTGGATCATCCAGATGGTCATTGGCAAACTTCAGACGGGCCTGGACATGCGCTGGTTTGAGCAGGGGGACCTTGCATGCGCTGTAGGATTTTAATCCATGACGGCGTATTGTGTTACTAATGGTTTTCTTTGAGACTGTGGTCCCAGCTCTCTTCAGGTCATTGACCAGGTCCTGCCGTGTAGTTCTGGGCTGATCCCTCACCTTCCTCATGATCATTGATGCCCCACGAGGTGAGATCTTGCATGGAGCCCCAGACAGAGGGTGATTGACCGTCATCTTGAACTTCTTCCATTTTCTAATAATTGCGCCAACAGTTGTTGCCTTCTCACCAAGCTGCTTGCCTATTGTCCTGTAGCCCATCCCAGCCTTGTGCAGGTCTACAATTTTATCCCTGATGTCCTTACGCAGCTCTCTGGTCTTGGCCATTGTGGAGAGGTTGGAGTCTGTTTGATTGAGTGTATGGACAGGTGTCTTTTATACAGGTAACGAGTTCAAACAGGTGCAGTTAATACAGGTAATGAGTGGAGAACAGGAGGGCTTCTTAAAGAAAAACTAACAGGTCTGTGAGAGCCGGAATTCTTACTGGTTGGTAGGTGATCAAATACTTATGTCATGCAATAAAATGCAAATTAATTACTTAAAAATCATACAATGTGATTTTCTGGATTTTTGTTTTAGATTCCGTCTCTCACAGTTGAAGTGTACCTATGATAAAAATTACATACCTCTACATGCTTTGTAAGTAGGAAAACCTGCAAAATCGGCAGTGTTTCAAATACTTGTTCTCCCCACTGTATATGTATGAGCTCTGTGGTAACTTGTATATGTACAGGGTGATTTCCTCTATGCAAAGGGGTTTTAAGGTCCTCTCAGGAATTCTGCCTTATTTACATTGGTCTCTTCCCCCACACAGCCTTTAGATGCTGTGACACCATGTGGAGATTGGGCCTGGTGGTCAGGTTACTCTGTAAACTTGGTATCGTTTGATTGGTCAATGGTGGTTGGTTTTGGGTTGAAAGAGTTACACCTTCAGATGTTATAAATGGAATTAAATGCCTTTGTTCTCTCTCTTATCCTGTATCCAGTCCATGGAGGAAGGTTGTATGATACATTCTCATTTCCTAGGCGTCTGGCCTAGCAGGCATCTCTTTGTTTATGCGTTGTCTTGTAAGTTAACCATATAATCTATATGCTTTGAATAATGCCTTGTAATGCTTGTTAATGCTTATAACTTAAGCTTTACGCCTTGTATGTGAATCCATTCATTGTACAAAGTTAATTAAATATCTGCCTTTGATATAGACAATTCTCAGACCAATTCTTGCTAGTCAACGTCAACTCATTGCCTAATGCTTGGTTGTATATTTTAATTATCTTTATGGAGTCAGATAAACATTTTAGTAGGCAAATTGCTTAGTCTTATGAGATATACAGTGAGGGAAAAAAATATTTGATCCCCTGCTGATTTTGTACGTTTGCCCACTGACAAAGAAATGATCAGTCTATAATTTTAATGGTAGGTTTATTTGAACAGTGAGAGACAGAATAACAACAAAAAAATCCAGAAAAATGCATGTAAAAAATGTTATAAATTGATTTGCATTTTAATGATTGACCCCCTCTCAATCAGAAAGATTTCTGGCTCCCAGGTGTCTTTTATACAGGTAACGAGCTGAGATTAGGAGCACACTCTTAAAGGGAGTGCTCCTAATCTCAGTTTGTTACCTGTATAAAAGACACCTGTCCACAGAAGCAATCAATCAATCAGATTCCAAACGCTCCACCATGCCCAAGACCAAAGAGCTCTCCAAGGATGTCAGGGACAAGATTGTAGACCTACACAAGGCTGGAATGGGCTACAAGACCATCGCCAAGCAGCTTGGTGAGAAGGTGACAACAGTTGGTGTGATTATTCGCAAATGGAAGAAACACAAAATAACTGTCAATCTCCCTTGGCCTGGGGCTCCATGCAAGATCTCACCTCGTGGAGTTGCAATGATCATGAGAACGGTGAGGAATCAGCCCAGAACTACACGGGAGGATCTTGTCAATGATCTCACGGCAGCTGGGACCATAGTCACCAAGAAAACAATTGGTAACACACTACGCCGTGAAGGACTGAAATCCTGCAGTGCCCGCAAGGTCCCCCTGCTCAAGAAAGCACATATACAGGCCTGTCTGAAGTTTGCCAATGAACATCTGAAAGATTCAGAGGAGAACTGGGTGAAAGTGTTGTGGACAGATGAGACCAAAATCGAGCTCTTTGGCATCAACTCAACTCGCCGTGTTTGGAGGAGGAGTAATGCTGCCTATGACCCCAAGAACACCATCCCCACCGTCAAACATGGAGGTGGAAACATTATGCTTTGGGGGTGTTTTTCTGCTAAGGGGACAGGACAACTTCACCGCATCAAAGGGACGATGGACGGGGCCATGTACCATCAAATCTTGGGTGAGAACCTCCTTCCCTCAGGCAGGGCATTGAAAATGGGTCGTGGATGGATATTCCAGCATGATAATGACCCAAAACACACGGCCAAGGCAACAAAAAAGTGGCTCAAGAAGAAGCACATTAAGGTCCTGGAGTGGCCTAGCCAGTCTCCAGACCTTAATCCCATAGAAAAATCTGTGGAGGGAGCTGAAGGTTCGAGTTGCCAAACGTCAGCCTCGAAACCTTAATGACTTGGAGAAGATCTGCAAAGAGGAGTGGGACAAAATCCCTCCTGAGATGTGTGCAAACCTGGTAGCCAACTACAAGAAACGTCTGACCTCTGTGATTGCCAACAAGGGTTTTGCCACCAAGTACTAAGACATGTATCGTATATGAAGATTATGACGTTGTTAATGTTTTAAGTGGAACCGGAGAGGACGTTGATTTTAGTATCAAGAGGGAATGTTTTAGTGTAACGCCACATACAACAGACAGGAAGTGTGTTGTAGACAGGGGATTGGACAGTAGAGGGAGCCACCCACATCTTGGGGAGATTATATATACTGGGGGAAAAACGAAGGAGGGGTCAGAAGCATTCAGATTAATTTGGGAAGGTGCTTCTCCGGACACCGCGGGTCTGTAACTTATGCTGTAAACGTGTGATATTAATAAAAGCCTCTAATCACGGTGCAGCCTAAGTGGACTCTTTGTTGACAGCAATAACCACCAGCATTCGACGCGATACCACACATGTTTTGCAGAGGGGTCAAATACTTATTTCCCTCATTAAAATGCAAATCAATTTATAACATTTTCGACATGCGTTTTTCTGGATTTTTTTGTTGTTATTCTGTCTCTCACTGTTCAAATAAACCTACCATTAAAATTATAGACTGATCATGTCTTTGTCAGTGGGCAAACGTACAAATTCAGCAGGGGATCAAATACGTTTTTCCCTCACTGTATAGAAATTCATATACAAATATTGAAAGCACTTCATGATTCAACTAAATGTGTCCACCATGAAAATATTGTCCCATTTACATTGTGTAATTTATTGACGGCCCATAATTAGCACCAGAGATTACACTATCCAATTTCAAACCAATTTTGCCACAGCCGCACAACAGCCGGCTGAAGCTAATTGGCGAAAGAAGTTGGCTAGCACTAGCTAGCCTAGACGACTTCAAGACACAAGAACTGGATAGACTGTTTCTAGTTATCTAAAAGGTTGAGTGACTGTACTGTTTTGGCAGAGTGAATGTACAAACTCTTGCCACATGTGAATACACACACAAGAGACACCCACATTAAACCACCCCTCCAAGACAACCCACGTTTGGCTTCAGTCATGGCCACTTCACTTATTAAAGACCAAGCAGAAAAACAAGGCCAAATCAGGAAGTAATGATGACCCTGTAATTAGCGCCAATGACTGCCCTTTATCTACTTCACCAGAGTCGGATGAACAGGAACAGCTGGCATGCTTACTGTTCCTGTAGACTTCTAGTCTAGACTTCTGTAGACGCTAGTTAGCATTGGCTCATGAAACAACCTCTAACTTCCTTCATACTGGATGCAGAGACATAAAGATTGTATCCACAATGATATTCTGTTGTAGCTAGCGATATTCATAAAATCATTATTTTTCACTTAAAAAATCCCACTAAATATTTAACAGTTTGAAGCTAATTGTTGTTTATAGCCGGCAATCAGTAGATCCTTGACAGGCAGACCAAGTGTAATGTGTAAACCCATGTTTCTCATGAACAATCAATTATTGAACTAAAGATGGTGTTGACAAAAACCTTCACTGGTGAAAAATGTACCACATTATAGGTAATGTATCCAGGGGAGTGTGAATGGTTAATCATAACACTTTGCCTGAATCGTAAAAGTGTCATGTTACTCTAGGTATACCTTCATGGCACTGTAGAAGAATTCCTAAGACAGATACGGAGGGTGTTTCCCAAATGGTACCCTATTCCCTATAGGGCTCTGGTCAAAAGTAGTGCACTATGTAGAGGATAGAATGACATTTGGGACATACACTGACACTCATATAAAAGGTATTAACTATTAACAACCAGAAGAGAAGTGCTATCTTCCTTGACCTCTCTGTGACCTGTGGCGGAGCGTAAGTCTGAAGGTGTCAGCTCCCCTGGTTGCGAAAAGTAGTACAAATATGTTCATAGTTTCTACATTTTACATTTTAGTCATTTAGCAGACGCTCTTATCCAGAGCGACTTACAGTTAGTGAGTGTATACATTTTTCATACTGTTCTACAAACTTCCTAAGCGTGGTTTGTTAACTAGGATATATTGTTTCATTAATTAATGTCAAATATATTCCTGTGTCTGGCCAAATACCCCTTACACCCTAACATGGACACAAATAAACAAGTATAAGGAAATGATAGCCAGGGGTTGCTACTGGAACTGAAAAGCTACAAGCAAGGCAAACAGAAAGGTGGCATATATACTGTACAGCAGGCCCACTGGGTAAACAGAAGCAGACTGGGTCTGTGTGTTTATATTCATGACATCTGCCTCCCTCTCACACTATCAAACCTCTTCCACTTCTCTGAGGCTTGGACAAACAGTACCTAGTGCTTTCACTGCTGCGCACACATTACTGTTGCTGTATTATTATCTCTCTGGGCAGGCTAACTGCACTGCTGGGGATGACTGTTATGGGGCTGTTCACTTTTTTTAAAAGGTGGGCAGGGAGCTAGCAGCTGTGTCATAGTTTAACCATTAAACCATAGTGGCCACCCCCTGTTTGATTCCAGTTCAGTTGTTGACTTCGTTCTCCTCATTTAATGTCTGACCACTGGGACTTTGACTGAGCCAGCAGCACAGCAGATTCTGTCTTAGTTGTGTTCTTATCCATAGAGGATGTTGGTGAGAATCCTGGTTCTGCTCTACCTGGCGGGGGCACCTGCCCTAGCACAAACCCTCTGCCAGCCTAGTGAGTTACTTGGATTGGTCTAAAGAGGACGCTTATGTCCTCACCATTTCTACTTGTTTTCATGGATTTGTGTTTGGTTGGTTGTCATTCTTTAGTTTATATTAGTGTTACAAATTGTACAGTTACAACTTCTTATTGTGATTTAAATGGTATTTGATGTTGTTCTGTTGTTTTTGCATTGTCATGTACGTACATAGAGGTTTCTAGTTCAACAGTGAATGTTTGAGTGGACACACAGTAAATACTGTATGGTTGTCCAGATAGTTCTTTATCAGGACGGTATGAAGAACACTTTGTGAGGGGTGTTCTATTTACTGTTGGTTTCATTGTTGTCCTGTTTCTTTTTTAGTTTTACTATTTGTATCTATCAACCCATGTGATTCAAGCCCACATGTTTGTGACCTCTAAAAAAAAATGTGTTTTCTTGTACTCTCAATGTTTCATGATGAATCCAAAGATTATTCAAATGTGTTTGAGATGGGTGAGAGAATCACTCATCAAGATAACTCTTATTCTCTCTGTAGATGCATCAAATGGCTACATGGTGCGAATCAGCATAAAAACAGCTTTGGGAAATCAGGCTGTACGTACTATGCTTACAAGCATTCTCTCATATCATGGGTCCTATATGAAAAGTTTTAAATACAACATTTAGAACTACATTGTTCTTGGTAATGACATTTCTTTATTTTGTCTGCAGTATGAATGGAATGAAAATGAAATGTTCCTTTTCCGAGCAACTATGGCCTTTGCCATGAGGAGGTACTATGAAACGGAAACTTACAAGTAAGAAAATCTTGTGCCATTTATTTAAACTGAATTCAAAGCACAGTATAGTACAGTATAATGTTTTTTTCACTTCCTGCAAAGGTTCATTTCCAGCATTCCTGTGTGCATATGTTATGACTGTCTTCCTAGTGTATTGTGTAATAATGACAACATGGCATTTATGGCATTATGATGTTTATGGGACTTTTCCAGTGTCGACAACATTATCGTGTGTGATCAGACTCCGAGGGTGTCCTTCTGGTTTGTGGTGACATCACCAGACAACGCCGCCATGCTTACTCCTAAGGCAGATGTGGAGAAAGCTGTGAGGTAATGTTGTGGTCTACTTTAAAAGGAAAATATCCTGGTTTACACCTGTAGATGAACTGAACTCTGAAGTAAAAAGGTGAACATAAACAGCCACCTGAGTATCTGATGGATAAAACAGAAAATATATATTATGCTTACAATCTGAACCACAAGGCAAGTGGTATTTACACAGATTCAGAGACCTGTAAAAGGTGAGATGTACAAACTGGACCTAAAGTAGCCCATTCTATGTCCAACAGCATGTCAAGGAATCGCATCAACAACGCCTTCCTCCTGACAGATAGGACCCTGGAATTTCTGGGCATCGACCCCACGCTGGTGGAGCCAGTCAACCCTAACACCCCTCCCTGGCTCATCGTGTTCGGAGTGGTCATAGGGGCTGTGTGTGCTGGAATCATCGTCATGCTCGTATCCTCTCTGCTTCAAAAGAGACGGTGAGTCCACCACTTCAGTCTCTCTGTTGATAATGATGTGTTTGGTTATTGAACTATGGGTCATTCTAACCTAGGAAAGAGAAAGGGATTGTGGAGGATGGACAGGATGAAGAGGACAGGCAGATGAAAGGAGTGGAGAATGGCAACATCCTGGATGGCAGCTACAATAGAGGATTCACAGATGATGATCGCTTCACAAAGCTGTAAAGGCTTCCCCTGTAAAATGCTGCCAAGCAAGCACAGGATGGGCTAAGAGACGTGAAAAACCACTACAAAGAGACTTTTATGCACTGTGTCTACAGTTTAAAACTGCAGCAGCTATGAGATTTCATAAAAACAGACTCTATCCACTAGTTAAATACTGTGAGCTCCAAAAGTATTGGGACAGTGACAAATCTTTTGTTGTTTTGGCTCTGTACTCCAGCACTTTGGAGTCACTTTTATTGTAAATAAGAATATAATATATTTCTAAACACTTCTACATTAATGTGGATGCTATCATTTCTATTGGGTACAAAATAATCTGAAACACATCCAAACAAAACAGCAAATGCATCCAACAAGTTTGTAAACTCACAATCTTAAAAATATGCCATTTAGCTGACGCTTTTATCCAAAGCGACTTACAGTCGTGCGTGCATACATTTTTTTTTTTGTGTATGGGTGGTCCCGGGGTTCAAACCCACTACCTTGGCGTTACAAGCGCCGTGCTCTACCAGCTGAGCTACAGAGGACCACAATCTGGATGTAATCATTGCGTGCTAGGAATATGGGACCAAATACTAAACTTTGGACTACTTTTAATAATACACATACGTATAAGTGAATTTGTCCCAATACTTTTGGTCCCCGAAATGGGGGGGGACTATGTACAAAAAGTGCTGTAATTTCTAAATGGATCACTCGATATGATGAAAATACCCTCAAATTAAAGCTGACAGGCTGCACTTTAACCTCATAGTCCTTGTATCATTTCAAATCCAAAGTGCTGGAGTAAAGAGCCAAACAACCACAAATGTGTCACTGTCCCAATACCTTTGGAATTCACTGTAAGTAAAAAGAACAGCTTTTGGGGTAGGGTATAGCAAACAAACCTTTCAGTTCTGTTTTATCCATTGCTTTAGTTAAGCATTTCTGCAAACCGAGTACGTGGCATCTGGTCAACAAATTTAATGTATATTTCAAATGGTCAAATAATAGAATCCCTTAATAAACAGTGATCTTGTTCACTTATAAATCATGAGTACTTCTTCTCAATCAAAAATCTGAAAATAATACAAATGTAGCAACAGAGAGGCACAGATCAATTAATGTATCTGATAGGGAGGAGAAACACCATGATAATTGATTTACATGTAACTAAGAAATTATTGATGTAATGTCTTTGGTAATTCCAGTATCTAGTTAAGTGTTAACCACCTATTAAAGTTTTTTACTGCTTTGTTTTGCACAATGTGATCAACTGGAGAAGAAGACCTGAACAGATGGGTTTAAATGTCTATTTTCTTTTTGAATTTGTAAATTTCCAGTCATTGTTTTAAAGAGCACCCATTTTGATTTTATATTGTTTATTATGAAAATCTATTGTGTGAATCAGAGGAAATGCAAACAAACTGTCATTTAGATATACACTGCTCAAAAAAATAAAGGGAACACTAAAATAACACATCCTACATCTGAATGAATGAAATAATCTTATTAAATACTTTTTTCTTTACATAGTTGAATGTGCTGACAACAAAATCACACAAAAATGATCAATGGAAATCAAATGTATCAACCCATGGAGGTCTGGATTTGGAGTCACCCTCAAAATTAAAGTGGAAAACCACACTACAGGCTGATCCAACGTTGATGTAATGTCCTTAAAACAAGTCAAAATGAGGCTCAGTAGTGTGTGTGGCCTCCACGTGCCTGTATGACCTCCCTACAACGCCTGGGCATGCTCCTGATGAGGTGGCGGATGGTCTCCTGAGGGATCTCCTCCCAGACCTGGACTAAAGCATCCGCCAACTCCTGGACAGTCTGTGGTGCAACGTGGCGTTGGTGGATGGAGCGAGACATGATGTCCCAGATGTGCTCAATTGGATTCAGGTCTGGGGAACGGGCGGTCCATAGCATCAATGCCTTCCTCTTGCAGGAACTGCTGACACACTCCAGCCACATGAGGTCTAGCATTGTCTTGCATTAGGAGGAACCCAGGGCCAACCGCACCAGCATATGGTCTCACAAGGGGTCTGAGGATCTCATCTCGGTACCTAATGGCAGTCAGGCTACCTCTAGCAAGCACATGGAGGGCTGTGCGGCCCCCCAAAGAAATGCCACCCCACACCATGACTGACCCACCGCCAAACCGGTCATGCTGGAGGATGTTGCGGGCAGCAGAACGTTCTCCACGGCGTCTCCAGACTCTGTCACGTCTGTCAAATGTGCTCAGTGTGAACCTGCTTTCATCTGTGAAGAGCACAGGGCGCCAGTGGCGAATTTGCCAATCTTGGTGTTCTCTGGCAAATGCCAAACGTCCTGCACGGTGTTGGGCTGTAAGCACAACTCCCACCTGTGGACGTCGGGCCCTCATACCACCCTCATGGAGTCTGTTTCTGACCGTTTGAGCAGACACATGCACATTTGTGGCCTGCTGGAGGTCATTTTGCAGGGCTCTGGCAGTGCTCCTCCTGCTCCTCCTTGCACAAAGGCGGAGGTAGCAGTCCTGCTGCTGGGTTGTTGCCCTCCTACGGCCTCCTCCACGTCTCCTGATGTACTGGCCTGTCTCCTGGTAGCGCCTCCATGATCTGGACACTACGCTGACAGACACAGCAAACCTTCTTGCCACAGCTCGCATTGATGTGCCATCCTGGATGAGCTGCACTACCTGAGCCACTTGTGTGGGTTGTAGACTCCGTCTCATGCTACCACTAGAATGAAAGCACCGCCAGCATTCAAAAGTGACCAAAACATCAGCCAGGAAGCATTGGAACTGAGAAGTGGTCTGTGGTCACCACCTGCAAAACCAGTCCTTTATTGGGGGTGTCTTGCTAATTGCCTATAATTTCCACCTGTTGTCTATACCATTTGCACAACAGCATGTGACATGTATTGTCAATCAGTGTTGCTTCCTAAGTGGACAGTTTGATTTCACAGAAGTGTGATTGACTTGGAGTTACATTGTGTTGTTTAAGTGTTCCCTTTATTTTTTTTTGCAGTGTATATACATACATACATATATGTATACATACATATACACATACATACATATAAATACATATACATACATATACATATCCTTTTTAAAAATATATTTCCTTTATTACTTTCCAACACCACCACCCTTTCCCTAATTGGAGTAAACTAGTGAACAACAATGCTTAAGCCTCTACTTCCAGCTTATACATACTATATACATTTTATGGACACAGTCAATTTTACAATAATTCTATTTTGTTTGTTTTTACTCCTGAACTTCCTCATCCTCAACCTCTCCGATCATTTTCATGATGTCCATCTAGTTTGCTTCTATATGCCATATCTTTCTAACTGTGCTCTTTCACAAAAGCTCTCAACCTATAACCTATATACTTATTATGGACACAGTATGCGTTACATTAGTTATCTTGTTGTTATTAGTTGTTGTTAGTTGTTATTAGTCCCATCCTTCAACTTCATTCAACACCACCCATCTATCTCTTAACACCATCCATATTCGATTTCTATTTGCCACATATATATATTTCAACTGTACTGTGATGTTTTACAAAAGTTCTGAACCTTTCTATTCTCATTGTTTCTACAGATTGTAAATTGAAAATAAACACTTTTGCTAAAAGTATTATTATATTATTGATTGATTGACTATGACTTTTCAGATCACCCAGTAGTGCTATCTGCAGGGTTAGCTCCAGGTAAATATTGCAATCCTTTAGCCATTCCTGGACCTGTGTCCAAAAACAAGCTACAAATGGACAGTACCAAAACAAATGATCTAATGATTCTGTCTCTTCGCAGCAAAGTCTGCAGAGCTGGGAAGATTGTATCCCCCATATAAATAACATTCTATTGGTAGCAAGAATTGTATATAATAATTTAAATATAAAAATTATAAGTTTTGAGTATCAGTTCATAAACACTATGCCATGGAATCGGTATGTCAAAAATCTCTTCCCAGCTATTT
Organism: Coregonus clupeaformis; assembly: GCF_020615455.1. Lineage (NCBI taxonomy): Eukaryota > Metazoa > Chordata > Actinopteri > Salmoniformes > Salmonidae > Coregonus > Coregonus clupeaformis. Next base: position 31,571,968 of record NC_059217.1, on the reverse strand, counting down.
TGCAATCTATATGGGATGGATGTCAATCCTTTGGTCCTTAAATGAAACTGGTATACTTTTTTATTTATCACAATTTTCTTTAACCAATTATGTTCTTTAATGCAGGGCCTGACAGACAAGTTCCTTACTTTTTCCCCCTTCCACTTTCCTCTTCCATTTTTGCGGTAATGCTGCAATTATTTGGTTGTAATTTTGGGTAGAGCAGACATTTCCATATGTTATTGTTAGCTGCATGTGCGACATAACTCCACCAGTCCTACCTATGATATCATTTACGAAGATTATACCTTTTTTAAACATTTTTTCAAAAAATAATGTTTTTTTATCAATTAGTATATTTGAGTTTAACCACAATATTTGTTGCATTATTTGTTCTGTTGTTTCTGGAAGATTAAATTGAAATTGCAACCAACTTTCTGGATGAATTTCTTAGCTTCGGCACGACACCCCTTTTATGTGTAGGATAAAAGGGAATCACGTCGGCCTTGCTGGTTTTCCATACCAAACTCAGCTCTGAATATGAAACAGTAGATTTGAATGCGTTTTTAATGGGAGATTATGATTATCCCACATTTGAACTGACTCTGATAGAAGTCCTTGTCCAAGGCGACTCCTTCACTTTGTCCCATATAGGCCTATGTTCATCTATGATATGTGTTCCATGACTGTTATATGTTCCACGTCTTACTTGTTGAATGTTTCTGTCCTGTCTTGAGAATAACCCAACATTTTGCTCAAGACTTATACTGACAAGCTTACTAACACACAGCTAACATGTCTTGTTTTAGGTTTTGCCGAAACAATTCCAACCCTTGTGAGGTGGCCACATTAAATGTAACTGTTATCACTTGTCACACACAATGCTAGACAAAATGGCTTATGTGGCTGTGCAAGGGATCGGATTAATGTTGATGTGGTGAATATGGTTAAATCTTCCTGTTGACGACTTCCAACTCTATGGATGTGTGTGTGTGTTCAAGGGGGGGGGGGCTCAGATTGGGTTTATAAACTACTGAATTATTCATATTTGAATTACACAAGCACTGGGTGAGCTTTGGATCTCACTCCCAAGTTTTATTTGGAATTTTGCGATCATCCTCATCTGATAGAAGGTGACTTGCTAAAGATAGCATCGTCTTTAAATGAATCTTTGAATGTGATTTTGTAAGGTTTTAAATAAATTTGGTTAAATATGACAGCTCTGTCTCCAGAGACAGAACAGTGACTTAGTCACATACCATTTAATCCATGTTTAAAGATGCAGTTAAGGCTCTACTTCCTGATTGGGTCTAAAATCATTTCAACACATTTACTTTGCAGACCCTCTGCTGGTTTAGAAACCAGTTCGAAATTGCAATTGCTTTTATGAACTGTCGGTGGAGAACATGACATGTCGGCCGAGAACATGGAGATAATTTAGCAACCAAATACATTCGTTTTTTTCTTCAATTCTAATATTGATTGATGCTAATTCTTACTACACATAGGCATATGTGTCACTACCTTACAGAAAATGTTATTGCTTTGTGCCTTTAACATGAGGTGTTAGTATTATGTTCTGTTTCTATTCATCTAAGCTCGCAAATTGATCTTCAGTATGAAAATGTATGCACTCACTAACTGTAAGTCGCTCTGGATAAGAGCGTCTGCTAAATGACAAAAAAAAATCAATTAAATAAAAACATCTTGGGGTGATTTGTTTTCATAAATATGGTTTTCATATTTTCAAGGCAAAGTTCCTCCCAGAAGGCAGAGGCTATTTCAATTGAACTTTCTGTAAAAAAAAGTACAATTTAACACTTATGATAGTGTTACCTTAATTATGCATTTAATGGCCATTCCTTCAATTTTATATCCATCTGATTCATACTTAATAAACTTTGAGAATACCATTGACCAAGCCAACCAATCTGACCAACACACAAAGCCAAACAGTAACTAGCAACTCTTGACCGTAATAATGCCTCATCAAATGTTGATAACTGATTGAACTGATGTAATCTTTCTGCCGTTAACAAAGAATGACGTTTTATTGAGCTTGGTTGAAGGAATATGTACCTAGGGACATTTGCATGTATAAAGTGCATTGTCAATGATCCCCCGGAAGACACTCCTGATGTCATGGGCCCAAGACTAGAAGTTGGGTAACATAAATTGGACTGAAGACTCAAGAAGGGACTCTCATGTGGTGTGGGCCGTTTCTTCCTGAGTTGGACACAGGCTGCCCATGTACAGGAACACAAGGAAAGCACAAAGGACAATGCCTAAGGACTAGTCAGCCCTTCCTCCTCTGAGGGGCCAAAATGTATCTCTGTTACAGTATCCAGAGGACCGACTATTGAATGTGATAGAATAATGTTATAGTATTCACGTCTGGTATATATCTGCAACTTGTCCCCTAAAGAGGACTCTGAAGCTATCTATATACAGTGGGGAGAACAAGTATTTGATACACTGCCGATTTTGCAGGTTTTCCTACTTACAAAGCATGTAGAGGTCTGTAATTTTTATCATAGGTACACTTCAACTGTGAGAGACGGAATCTAAAACAACAATCCAGAAAATCACATTGTATTATTATTAAGTAATTAATTTGCATTTTATTGCATGACATAAGTATTTGATACATCAGAAAAGCAGAACTTAATATTTGTTACAGAAACCTTTGTTTGCAATTACAGAGATCATATGTTTCCTGTAGGTCTTGACCAGGTTTGCACACACTGTAGCAGGGATTTTTGCCCACTCCTCCATACAGACCTTCTCCAGATCCTTCAGGTTTCGGGGATGTCGCTGGGCAATACGGACTTTCAGCTCCCTCCAAAGATTTTCTATTGGGTTCAGGTCTGGAGACTGGCTAGGCCACTCCAGGACCTTGTGATGCTTCTTACGGAGCCACTCCTTAGTTGCCCTGGCTGTGTGTTTAGGGTCGTTGTCATGCTGGAAGACCCAGCCACGACCCATCTTCAATGCTCTTACTGAGGGAAGGAGGTTGTTGGCCAAGATCTCGCGATACATGGCCCCATCCATCCTCCCCTCAATACGGTGCAGTCGTCCTGTCCCCTTTGCAGAAAAGCATCCCCAAAGAATGATGTTTCCACCTCCATGCTTCATGGTTGGGATGGTGTTCTTGGGGTTGTACTCATCCTTCTTCTTCCTCCAAACACGGTGAGTGGAGTTTAGACCAAAAAGCTATATTTTTGTCTCATCAGACCACATGACCTTCTCCCATTCCTCTTCTGGATCATCCAGATGGTCATTGGCAAACTTCAGACGGGCCTGGACATGCGCTGGCTTGAGCAGGGGGACCTTGCGTGCGCTGCAGGATTTTAATCCATGACGGCGTAGTGTGTTACTAATGGTTTTCTTTGAGACTGTGGTCCCAGTTCTCTTCAGGTCATTGACCAGGTCCTGCCGTGTAGTTCTGGGCTGATCCCTCACCTTCCTCATGATCATTGATGCCCCACGGGGTGAGATCTTGCATGGAGCCCCAGACAGAGGGTGATTGACCGTCATCTTGAACTTCTTCCATTTTCTAATAATTGCGCCAACAGTTGTTGCCTTCTCACCAAGCTGCTTGCCTATTGTCCTGTAGCCCATCCCAGCCTTGTGCAGGTCTACAATTTTATCCCTGATGTCCTTACGCAGCTCTCTGGTCTTGGCCATTGTGGAGAGGTTGGAGTCTGTTTGATTGAGTGTATGGACAGGTGTCTTTTATACAGGTAACGAGTTCAAACAGGTGCAGTTAATACAGGTAATGAGTGGAGAACAGGAGGGCTTCTTAAAGAAAAACTAACAGGTCTGTGAGAGCCGGAATTCTTACTGGTTGGTAGGTGATCAAATACTTATGTCATGCAATAAAATGCAAATTAATTACTTAAAAATCATACAATGTGATTTTCTGGATTTTTGTTTTAGATTCCGTCTCTCACAGTTGAAGTGTACCTATGATAAAAATTACAGACCTCTACATGCTTTGTAAGTAGGAAAACCTGCAAAATCGGCAGTGTTTCAAATACTTGTTCTCCCCACTGTATATGTATGAGCTCTGTGGTAACTTGTATATGTACAGGGTGAATTCCTCTATGCAAAGGGTTTTTAAGGTCCTCTCAGGAATTCTGCCTTATTTACATTGGTCTCTTCCCCCACACAGCCTTTAGATGCTGTGACACCATGTGGAGGCCTGGTGGTCAGGTTACTCTGTAAACTTGGTATCGTTTGATTGGTCAATGGTGGTTGGTTTTGGGTTGAAAGAGTTACACCTTCAGATGTTATAAATGGAATTAAATGCCTTTGTTCTCTCTCTTATCCTGTATCCAGTCCATAAGGAAGGTTGTATGATACATTCTCATTTCCTAGGCGTCTAGCCTAGCAGGCATCTCTTTGTTTATGCGTTGTCTTGTAAGTTAACCTTAGAATCTATATGGTTTGAATAATTTCTTGTAATGCTTGTTAATGCTTATAACTTAAGCTTTACGCCTTCTATATGAATCCATTCATTGTACAAAGTTAATTAAATATCTGCCTTTGATATAGACAATTCTCAGACCAATTCTTGCTAGTCAACGTCAACTCATTGCCTAATGCTTGGTTGTATATTTTAATTATCTTTATGGAGTCAGATAAACATTTTAGTAGGCTAATTGCTTAGTCTTAAGAGATATACAGTGAGGGAAAAAAATATTTGATCCCCTGCTGATTTTGTACGTTTGCCCACTGACAAAGAAATGATCAGTCTATAATTTTAATGGTAGGTTTATTTGAACAGTGAGAGACAGAATAACAACAAAAAAATCCAGAAAAATGCATGTAAAAAATGTTATAAATTGATTTGCATTTTAATGATTGACCCCCTCTCAATCAGAAAGATTTCTGGCTCCCAGGTGTCTTTTATACAGGTAACGAGCTGAGATTAGGAGCACACTCTTAAAGGGAGTGCTCCTAATCTCAGTTTGTTACCTGTATAAAAGACACCTGTCCACAGAAGCAATCAATCAATCAGATTCCAAATGCTCCACCATGGCCAAGACCAAAGAGCTCTCCAAGGATGTCAGGGACAAGATTGTAGACCTACACAAGGCTGGAATGGGCTACAAGACCATCGCCAAGCAGCTTGGTGAGAAGGTGACAACAGTTGGTGTGATTATTCGCAAATGGAAGAAACACAAAATAACTGTCAATCTCCCTCGGCCTGGGGCTCCATGCAAGATCTCACCTCGTGGAGTTGCAATGATCATGAGAACGGTGAGGAATCAGCCCAGAACTACACGGGAGGATCTTGTCAATGATCTCACGGCAGCTGGGACCATAGTCACCAAGAAAACAATTGGTAACACACTACGCCGTGAAGGACTGAAATCCTGCAGTGCCCGCAAGGTCCCCCTGCTCAAGAAAGCACATATACAGGCCTGTCTGAAGTTTGCCAATGAACATCTGAAAGATTCAGAGGAGAACTGGGTGAAAGTGTTGTGGACAGAAAAAATCTAGCTCTTTTGCATCAACTCAACTCGCCATGTTTGGAGGAGGAGGAATGCTGCCTATGACCCCAAGAACACCATCCCCACCGTCAAACTTGGAGGTGGAAACATTATGCTTTGGGACAGGACAACTTCACCGCATCAAAGGGACGATGGACGGGGCCATGTACCATCAAATCTTGGGTGAGAACCTCCTTCTCTCAGCCAGGGCATTGAAAATGTGTCGTGGATGGGTATTCCAGCATGATAATGACCCAAAACACACGGCCAAGGCAACAAAAAAGTGGCTCAAGAAGAAGCACATTAAGGTCCTGGAGTGGCCTAGCCAGTCTCCAGACCTTAATCCCATAGAAAAATCTGTGGAGGGAGCTGAAGGTTCGAGTTGCCAAACGTCAGCCTCGAAACCTTAATGACTTGGAGAAGATCTGCAAAGAGGAGTGGGACAAAATCCCTCCTGAGATGTGTGCAAACCTGGTAGCCAACTACAAGAAACGTCTGACCTCTGTGATTGCCAACAAGGGTTTTGCCACCAAGTACTAAGTCATGTTTTGCAGAGGGGTCAAATACTTATTTCCCTCATTAAAATGCAAATCAATTTATAACATTTTTGACATGCGTTTTTCTTGATTTTTTTGTTGTTATTCTGTCTCTCACTGTTCAAATAAACCTACCATTAAAATTATAGACTGATCATGTCTTTGTCAGTGGGCAAACATACAAAATCAGCAGGGGATCAAATACGTTTTTCCCTCACTGTATAGAAATTCATATACAAATATTGAAAGCACTTCATGATTCAACTAAATGTGTCCACCATGAAAATATTGTCCCATTTACATTGTGTAATTTATTGATGGCCCATAATTAGCACCAGAGATTACACTATCCAATTTCAAACCAATTTTGCCACAGCCGCACAACAGCCGGCTGAAGCTAATTGGCGAAAGAAGTTGGCTAGCACTAGCTAGCCTAGACGACTTCAAGACACAAGAACTGGATAGACTGTTTCTAGTTATCTAGAAGGTTGAGTGACTGTACTGTTTTGGCAGAGTGAATGTACAAACTCTTGCCACATGTGAATATACACACAAGAGACACCCACATTAAACCACCCCTCCAAGACAACCCACGTTTGGCTTCAGTCATGGCCACTGCACTTATTAAAGACCAAGCAGAAAAACAAGGCCAAATCAGGAAGTAATGATGACCCTGTAATTAGCGCCAATGACTGCCCTTTATCTACTTCACCAGAGTCGGATGAACAGGAACAGCTGGCATGCTTACTGTTCCTGTAGACTTCTAGTCTAGACTTCTGTAGACGCTAGTTAGCATTGGCTCATGAAACTACCTCTAACTTCCTTCATACTGGATGCAGAGACATACAAATTGTATCCACAATGATTTTCTGTTGTAGCTAGCGATATTCATAAAATCATTATTTTTCACTTAAAAAATAAACACTAAATATTTAACAGTTTGAAGCTAATTGTTGTTTATAGCCGGCAATCAGTAGATCCTTGACAGGTAGACCAAGTGTAATGTGTAAACCCATGTTTCTCATGAACAATCAATTATTGAACTAAAGATGGTGTTGACAAAAACCTTCACTGGTGAAACATGTACCACATTATAGGTAATGTATCCAGGGGAGTGTGAATGGTTAATCATAACACTTTGCCTGAATCGTAAAAGTGTCATGTTACTCTAGGTATACCTTCATGGCACTGTAGAAGAATTCCTAAGACAGATACGGAGGGTGTTTCCCAAATGGTACCCTATTCCCTATAGGGCTCTGGTCAAAAGTAGTGCACTATGTAGAGGATAGAATGACATTTGGGACATACACTGACACTCATATAAAAGGTATTAACTATTAACAACCAGAAGAGAAGTGCTATCTTCCTTGACCTCTCTGTGACCTGTGGCGGAGCGTAAGTCTGAAGGTGTCAGCTCCCTGGTTGCGAAAAGTAGTACAAATATGTTCATAGTTTCTACATTTTACATTTTAGTCATTTAGCAGACGCTCTTATCCAGAGCGACTTACAGTTAGTGAGTGTATACATTTTTCATACTGTTCTACAAACTTCCTAAGCGTGGTTTGTTAACTAGGATATATTGTTTCATTAATGAATGTCAAATATATTCCTGTGTCTGGCCAAATACCCCTTACACCCTAACATGGACACAAATAAACAAGTATAAGGAAATGATAGCCAGGGGTTGCTACTGGAACTGAAAAGCTACAAGCAAGGCAAACAGAAAGGTGGCATATATACTGTACAGCAGGCCCACTGGGTAAACAGAAGCAGACTGGGTATGTGTGTTTATATTCATGACATCTGCCTCCCTCTCACACTTTCAAACCTCTTCCACTTCTCTGAGGCTTGGACAAACAGTACCTAGTGCTTTCACTGCTGCGCACACATTACTGTTGCTGTATTATTATCTCTCTGGGCAGGCTAACTGCACTGCTGGGGATGACTGTTATAGGGCTGTTCACTTTTTTAAAAGGTGGGCAGGGAGCTAGCAGCTGTGTCATAGTTTAACCATTAAACCATAGTGGCCACCCCCTGTTTGATTCCAGTTCAATTGTTGACTTCGTTCTCCTCATTTAATGTCTGACCACTGGGACTTTGACTGAGCCATCAGCACAGCAGATTCTGTCTTAGTTGTGTTCTTATCCATAGAGGATGTTGGTGAGGATCCTGGTTCTGCTCTACCTGGCGGGGGCACCTGCCCTAGCACAAACCCTCTGCCAGCCTAGTGAGTTACTTGGATTGGTCTAAAGAGGACGCTTATGTCCTCACCATTTCTACTTGTTTTCATGGATTTGTGTTTGGTTGGTTGTCATTCTTTAGTTTATATTAGTGTTACAAATTGTACAGTTACAACTTCTTATTGTGATTTAAATGGTCTTTGATGTTGTTCTGTTGTTTTTGCATTGTCATGTACGTACACAGAGGTTTCTAGTTCAACAGTGAATGTTTGAGTGGACACACAGTAAATACTGTATGGTTGTCCAGATAGTTCTTTATCAGGACGGTATGAAGAACACTTTGTGAGGGGTGTTCTATTTACTGTTGGTTTCATTGTTGTCCTGTTTCTTTTTTAGTTTTACTATTTGTATCTATCAACCCATGTGATTCAAGCCCACATGTTTGTGACCTCTAAAAAAAAATGTGTTTTCTTGTACTCTCAATGTTTCATGATGAATCCAAAGATTATTCAAATGTGTTTGAGATGGGTGAGAGAATCACTCATCAAGATAACTCTTATTCTCTCTGTAGATGCATCAAATGGCTACATGGTGCGAATCAGCATAAAAACAGCTTTGGGAAATCAGGCTGTACGTACTATGCTTACAAGCATTCTCTCATATCATGGGTCCTATATGAAAAGTTTTAAATACAACATTTAGAACTACATTGTTCTTGGTAATGACATTTCTTTATTTTGTCTGCAGTATGAATGGAATGAAAATGAAATGTTCCTTTTCCGAGCAACTATGGCCTTTGCCATGAGGAGGTACTATGAAACGGAAACTTACAAGTAAGAAAATCTTGTGCCATTTATTTAAACTGAATTCAAAGCACAGTATAGTACAGTATAATGTTTTTTCACTTCCTGCAAAGGTTCATTTCCAGCATTCCTGTGTGCATATGTTATGACTGTCTTCCTAGTGTATTGTGTAATAATGACAACATGGCATTTATGGCATTATGATGTTTATGGGACTTTTCCAGTGTCGACAACATTATCGTGTGTGATCAGACTCCGAGGGTGTCCTTCTGGTTTGTGGTGACATCACCAGACAACGCCGCCATGCTTATTCCTAAGGCAGATGTGGAGAAAGCTGTGAGGTAATGTTGTGGTCTACTTTAAAAGGAAAATATCCTGGTTTACACCTGTAGATGAACTGAACTCTGAAGTAAAAAGGTGAACATAAACAGCCACCTGAGTATCTGATGGATAAAACAGAAAATATATATTATGCTTACAATCTGAACCACAAGGCAAGTGGTATTTACACAGATTCAGAGACCTGTAAAAGGTGAGATGTACAAACTGGACCTAAAGTAACCCATTCTATGTCCAACAGCATGTCAAGGAATCGCATCAACAACGCCTTCCTCCTGACAGATAGGACCCTGGAATTTCTGGGCATCGACCCCACGCTGGTGGAGCCAGTCAACCCTAACACCCCTCCCTGGCTCATCGTGTTCGGAGTGGTCATAGGGGCTGTGTGTGCTGGAATCATCGTCATGCTCGTATCCTCTCTGCTTCAAAAGAGACGGTGAGTCCACCACTTCAGTCTCTCTGTTGATAATGATGTGTTTGGTTATTGAACTATGGGTCATTCTAACCTAGGAAAGAGAAAGGGATTGTGGAGGATGGACAGGATGAAGAGGACAGGCAGATGAAAGGAGTGGAGAATGGCAACATCCTGGATGGCAGCTACAATAGAGGATTCACAGATGATGATCGCTTCACAAAGCTGTAAAGGCTTCCCCTGTAAAATGCTGCCAAGCAAGCACAGGATGGGCTAAGAGACGTGAAAAACCACTACAAAGAGACTTTTATGCACTGTGTCTACAGTTTAAAACTGCAGCAGCTATGAGATTTCATAAAAACAGACTCTGTGAGCTCCAAAAGTATTGGGACAGTGACAAATGTTTTGTTGTTTTGGCTCTGTACTCCAGCACTTTGGAGTCACTTTTATTGTAAATAAGAATAGAATATATTTCTAAACACTTCTACATTAATGTGGATGCTATCATTTCTATTGGGTACAAAATAATCTGAAACACAACCAAACAAAACAGCAAATGCATCCAACAAGTTTGTAAACTCACAATCTTGATGTAATCATTGCGTGCTAGGAATATGGGACCAAATACTAAACTTTGGACTACTTTTAATAATACACATACGTATAAGTGAATTTGTCCCAATACTTTTGGTCCCCTAAAATGGGGGGGACTATGTACAAAAAGTGCTGTAATTTCTAAATGGATCACTCGATATGATGAAAATACCCTCAAATTAAAGCTGACAGGCTGCACTTTAACCTCATAGTCCTTGTATCATTTCAAATCCAAAGTGCTGGAGTAAAGAGCCAAACAACCACAAATGTGTCACTGTCCCAATACCTTTGGAGCTCACTGTAAGTAAAAAGAACAGCTTTTGGGGTAGGGTATTGCAAACAAACCTTTCAGTTCTGTTTTATCAATTTCTTTAGTTAAGCATTTCTTCAAACCGAGTACGTGGCATCTTGTCAACAATTTTAATGTATATTTCAAATGGTCAAATAATAGAATCCCTTAATAAACAGTGATCTTGTTCACTTATAAATCATGAGTACTTCTTCTCAATCAAAAATCTGAAAATAATACAAATGTAGCAACAGAGAGGCACAGATCAATTAATGTATCTGATAGGGAGGAGAAACACCATGATAATTGATTTACATGTAACTAAGAAATGACTGATGTAATGTCTTTGGTAATTCCAGTATCTAGTTAAGTGTTAACCACCTATTAAAGTTTTTTTACTGCTTTGTTTTGCACAATGTGATCAACTGGAGAAGAAGACCTGAACAGATGGGTTTAAATGTCTATTTTCTTTTTGAATTTGTAAATTTCCAGTCATTGTTTTAAAGAGCACCCATTTTGATTTTATATATTGTTTATTATGAAAATATATTGTGTGAATCAGAGGAAATGCAAACAAACTGTCATTTAGATATACACTGCTCAAAAAAATAAAGGGAACACTAAAATAACACATCCTACATCTGAATGAATGAAATAATCTTATTAAATACTTTTTTCTTTACATAGTTGAATGTGCTGACAACAAAATCACACAAATATGATCAATGGAAATCAAATGTATCAACCCATGGAGGTCTGGATTTGGAGTCACCCTCAAAATTAAAGTGGAAAACCACACTACAGGCTGATCCAACTTTGATGTAATGTCCTTAAAACAAGTCAAAATGAGGCTCAGTAGTGTGTGTGGCCTCCACGTGCCTGTATGACCTCACTACAACGCCTGGGCATGCTCCTGATGAGGTGGCGGATGGTCTCCTGAGGGATCTCCTCCCAGACCTGGACTAAAGCATCCGCCAACTCCTGGACAGTCTGTGGTGCAACGTGGCGTTGGTGGATGGAGCGAGACATGATGTCCCAGATGTGCTCAATTCGATTCAGGTCTGGGGAACGGGCGGTCCATAGCATCAATGCCTTCCTCTTGCAGGAACTGCTGACACACTCCAGCCACATGAGGTCTAGCATTGTCTTGCATTAGGAGGAACCCAGGGCCAACCGCACCAGCATATGGTCTCACAAGGGGTCTGAGGATCTCATCTCGGTACCTAATGGCAGTCAGGCTACCTCTAGCAAGCACATGGAGGGCTGTGCGGCCCCCCAAAGAAATGCCACCCCACACCATGACTGACCCACCGCCAAACCGGTCATGTTGGAGGATGTTGCAGGCAGCAGAACGTTCTCCACGGCGTCTCCAGACTCTGTCACGTCTGTCACATGTGCTCAGTGTGAACCTGCTTTCATCTGTGAAGAGCACAGGGCGCCAGTGGCGAATTTGCCAATCTTGGTGTTCTCTGGAAAATGCCAAACGTCCTGCACGGTGTTGGGCTGTAAGCACAACCCCCACCTGTGGACGTCGGGCCCTCATACCACCCTCATGGAGTCTGTTGTCTATTCCATTTGCACAACAGCATGTGAAATGTATTGTCAATCAGTGTTGCTTCCTAAGTGGACAGTTTGATTTCACAGAAGTGTGATTGACTTGGAGTTACATTGTGTTGTTTAAGTGTTTCCTTAATTTTTTTGAGCAGTGTATATGTCTCCTCCTTAGCTATTGCGGAACCTCTCTTCCAACCTCTCTAGTCTATTGAGATTAAAGCAGGTTAAACTTCATTAAGGACTACCTCTTTATTCAGCTACAGCATGGAAAATGATTATGGACACGCATGATGGAACAGTGGCTTGCGAAAGTATTCATCCCCCTTGGGATTTTTCCTATTTTGTTGCCTTACAACCTGGAATTAAATTTGATTTACACAACATGCCTACCACTTTGAAGATATACATATTTTTTATTGTGAAACAAACAAGAAATAAGACCAAAAAACAGAAAACTTGAGCGTGCATAACTATTCACCCCCCCAAAGTCAATACTTTGTAGAGCCACAGTTTGCAGCAATTACAGCTGCAAGTCTCTTGGGGTATGTCTCTATAAGCTTGGCACATCTAGCCACTGGGATTTTTGCCCATTCTTCAAGGCAAAACTGCTCCAGCTCCTTCAAGTTGGATGGGTTCCGCTGGTGTACAGCAATCTTTAAGTCATACCACAGATTCTCAATTGGATTGAGGTCTGGGCTTTGACTAGGCCATTCCATGACATTTCCATGACATTTCCCCCTAAACCACTCAAGTGTTGCTTTAGCAGTATGCTTAGGGTCATTTTCCTGCTGGAAGGTGACCCTCCGTCCCAGTCTCAAATCTCTGGAAGACTGAAATAGGTTTCCCTCAAGAATTTCCCTGTATTTAACACCATCCATCATTCCTTCAATTCTGACCAGTTTCCCAGTCCCTGCCGATGAAAAACATCCCCACAGCATGATGCTGCCACTTCCATGCTTCACTGTGGGGATGGTGTTCTCGGGGTGATGAGTGGTGTTGGGTTTGCGCCAGACATAGCGTTTTCCTTGATGGCCAGAAAGCTCAATTTTAGTCTCATCTGACCAGAATACCTTCTTCCATATGTTTGGGGAGTCTCCTACATGGCTTTTGGCGAACACCAAACGTGTTTGCTTATTTTTTTCTTTAAGCAATGGCTTTTTTTCTGGCCACTCTTCCGTAAAGCCTAGCTCTGTTGAGTGTACGGCTTAAAGTGGTCCTATGGACAGATACTCTAATCTCCACTGTGGAGCTTTGCAGCTCCTTCAGGGTTATCTTTGGTCTCTTTGTTGCCTCTGATTAATGCCCTCCTTGCCTGGTCCATGAGTTTTGGTGGGCGACCCTCTCTTGGCAGGTTTGTTGTGGTGCCATATTCTTTAAATTTTTTAATAATGGATTTAATGGTGCTCCGTGGGATGTTCAAAGTTTCTGATATTTTCTTTATAACCCAACCCTGATCTGTACTTCTCCACAACTTTGTCCCTGACCTGTTTGGAGAGCTCCTTGGTCTTCATGGTGCCGCTTGCTTTGTGGTGCCCCTTGCTTAAAGAGCACGCATTTTGATTTTATATCGTTTATTATGAAAATCTATTGTGTGAATCAGAGGAAATGCAACAAAAAATATGTTGCATCTTCAAAGTGGTAGGCATGTTGTGTAAATCAAATTTAATTCCAGGTTGTAAGGCAACAAAATAGGAAAAATGCCAAGGGTGGTGAATACTTTTGCAAGCCACTGTATGCATGTGTAATTGCAGGCACTGACTGAATGTGTTTCTGTAGGCCGTCATTGTAAATATGAATTTGTTCTTAACTGACTTGCCTAGTTAAATAAAGGTACAATTAAACATAAAAAATTACTCTGGGGCCTTTCAGAACAGGTGTATATATACTGAGATCATGTGACAGATCATTTGACACTTAGATTGCACACAGGTGGACTTTATTTAACTAATTATGTGACTTTTGAAGGTAATTGGTTGCACCAGATCTTATTTAGGGGCTTCATAGCAAAGGGGGTGAATACATATGCACGCACCACTTTTCCGTTATTTATGTTTTTAATTTTTTGAAACAAGTTATTCTTTTCATTTCACTTCACCAATTTGGACTATTTTGTGTATGTCCATTATATGAAATCCAAATAAAAATCCATTTAAAATACAGGTTGTAATGCAACAAAATAGGATAAATGCCAAGGGGGATGAATACTTTTGCAAGGCACTGTATGGGGTAGATGTGGGGTCAAATGTAAAATGATTTGAATTTTACATCCTGTCCCAACCCAGTTCCTCAGTAATAATTAAATGGCTAAATGGGTGGCTCTTATCTTCCTCAAATCTCTCTAATGGGTAGGTCTTCTATTAGTTCCAGCTCTGGTAGTGGAACACACAAGGTCCTTTTATTTTTTTAAATCAAATGTAGCATCAGCAACTCTAATGCAGCTTGCAACGAACTCAAGTTTTCTACTCAAGTGCCTTTGATCCCTCACCAGAAACGACAACATGCTACAAAGGGAAAGCTTCTGTGATTGTTTGAGAACACCACAACAACCACACTGGAAATTGACAGTGTTAGCTAGCTAGCTAGCTAGCTAGTCCTACAATTTTGATGATTCAATCGTTTTGAGGATTATTATGAGAATTTCGCTAATAGATAATTGAAAAATGTACTGCTTAACTCAGGAAATAGCTAGCTATGTCTAAACCAAAGTTTGTTGTTTTTGACCAGGGTAAATTGAAAAGCTAGCTAACTAGCTATAACTTACCGTAGCTAGCTAGCTAACATTAGATAGCCATGTAGCTAGTTAGCTAGCTATGTTCAATAAAGTTAAAGAGAAAGAACACTGACAAATATCGTACCTAGCTAAAACCAGAGCAGAAAAACAAGACAGTCACAGCTAAAGTAGTTTGTCTAGCTAACTGTCATGTGTTTCAGTCTGTTTCTGTACCTGTCATCCTCCATCTCATCTGCTCTGTTT
This sequence comes from Coregonus clupeaformis, assembly GCF_020615455.1. Taxonomy (NCBI): domain Eukaryota; kingdom Metazoa; phylum Chordata; class Actinopteri; order Salmoniformes; family Salmonidae; genus Coregonus; species Coregonus clupeaformis. Next base: position 31,556,810 of record NC_059217.1, on the reverse strand, counting down.
TTGTTTTCTCCCTATCTCAGATTATACTCTTTGGCCCTTCTGGTTAGATACCCATGTGGACCCACCATTTCACAAAGTGTGAGTTTCCTGGTCAAAAATCGTGAAAATTGATTGATGAGTAGCAAGCTAGTGATGGCTTTAGGCTATGTCCTTCTCTAAATCCTCTGCAACCTTTACACACATCACATTTCAGCCATGTCTTTTCAGATTTTTTATAATATCACGTGTCTTTCCCTACAGGGAGTGGTGTTGGATGCAAGAGGGGAGAAAATCAAACTGTACTCAGAAACATTGGACATACTGACTTCTCTACATGACCAGGGGATCCAGATTGGAGTGGCATCACAGTTAGTTCACATTGGGATCAACTGCATGCTATTTTATTTTATAATCTGATTAAATATCTATGTAAAACTTGTTTAGACAATGGTCATTTCTGTTTTTAGCCTCTAGATTGGTGATTCTTTGAAATAACATGCCAGCATTGTAAATTATTTAAATGTTCTTTCTATTCCTCAGCACAGGGGAGGTGGGTGGAGCCAATCAGCTGTTGTCCCTCTTCAATCTCAACCTATACATTTCCTTCAAGGAAATATAACCGGGGTCAAAGTGTCTGAATTTGAGATTATACGACCACTGCCACCGGTCCTGGACGATTCTTCTGTCTTCAACACAAATACTGTTAGTTGGAGAATGGAAGTGTGTGTTTGTGTGTTTCAAATCAAATCAAATTTTATTAGTCACATGCTTCATAAACAACAGGTATAGACTAACAGTGAAATGCTTAATTACGGGCCCTTCCCAACAATGCAGAGAGAGAGAAAATTGAGAAAAGTAATAACACATCATAATAAAAGTAATAATAAAAACACAATGAGTAACGATAACTTGGCTATATAGGCACAGGGTACCAGTACTGGGTCGATGTGCAGGGGTACGGGGTAATTGAGGTAGATATGTACATAGAACTACGAATAAGGTGACTAGGCAACAGGATACATGTAGATAAAAAACAGTAGCACAAGGGTATGTGATGAGTCAAAAGTTAGTGCAAAAAGGGTCAATGCAGATAGTCCGGTTAGCTATTTGGTTAACTATTTAGCTAACTATTTAGCAGTCTTATGGCTTGGGGGTAGAAGCTGTTCAAGGTCCTGTTGGTTCCAGACTTGGTGCATCAGTACCGCTTGCCGTGCGATAGCAGAGAGAACAGTCTATGACTTGGGTGGCTGGAGTCTTTGACAATATTTAAGGCCTTCCTCTGACACTGCCTGGTATACAGGTCCTGGATGGCAGGGAGCTCGGCCCCAGTGATGTACTGGGCCATACGCACTACCCTCCATAGGGCCTTGAGGTCGGATGCCAAGCAGTTGCAATACCAAGCGGTGATGCAGCCAGTCAAGATGCTCTCAATGGTGCAGCTGTATAACTTTTTGAGGATCTGAGGACCCATGCCAAATCTTTTCAGTCTCCTGAGGGGGAAGAGGCATTGTCGTGCCCTCTTCACGACTCTGTTGGTGGGTGTGGACCATGATAGATCCTTAGTGATGTGGACACTTAGGAACTTGAAGCTCTCCACCCGCTCCACTACAACCCTGTCGATATGAATGGGGGCGTGTTTTGCCCTCTGTTTCCTGTAGTTCACGATCAGCTCCTTTGTCTTGCTGACATTGAGGGAGAGGTTGTTGTCCTGGCACCACACTACCTATAGGCCAGGGTTCTTCAATTCCGGTCCTGGAGGGCCGAAACACTTCTGTTTTTTATTTCTACCTGGTAGTTAATTGCACTCACCTGGTGTCCCAGGTCTGAATTAGCCCCTGATTAGAAGGAGAGGATGAAAAACAGAGGTGTTTCGGCCCTCCAGGACCGGAATTGAAGAACCCTGCTATAGGCTGTCTCATCATCGTCGGTGATCAGGCCTACCACCGTCGTGTCGTCAGCAAACTTAATGATGTTGTTGGAGTCATGTGTGGCCACGCAGTCATTGGTGAACAGGGAGTACAGGAGGGGACTAAGCACGCATCCCTGAGGGGCCCCCGTGTTGAGGGTCAGCGTGGCGGATGTGTTGTTGCCTACCCTCACCCCCTAGGGGTGGCCCGTCAGGAAGTTCAGGATCCAGTTGCAGAGGGAGGTGTTCAGTCCCAGGGTCCATGTCCAGGTGGGAGAGGGCAGTGTGGAGTGCAATAGAGATTGCGTTATCTGTGGATCTGTTCGGGGCGGTATGCAAAGTAGTGGGTCCAGGGTGTCTGGGATGATGGTGTTGATGTGAGACATGACCAGCCTTTCAAAGCATTTCAGGGCTACAGATGTGAGTGCTACAGGGCGATAGTCATTTAGACAGATTCCCTTGGCATTCTTGGGCACAGGGACTATGGTGGTCTGCTTAAAACATGTAGGTATTACAGACACTTGCCACTGGTCAGTGCATGCTCTGAGTATGCGTCCTGGTAATCCGTCTGGTCTTGTGATTGTTAACCTGTTTAAAGGTCTTACTCACATTGGCTACGTAGTGCATGATCACACAGTCGTCCGGAATAGCTGGTGCTCTTGTATCATGCATGGTTCAGTGTTGCTTACCTCGATGCAGGCATACAAGGCATTTAGCTCGTCTGGTAGGCTCAGGTTACTGGGCAGCTCGTGGCTGGGTTTCCTTTTGTAATTCGTGATAGTTTGCAAACCCTGCCACAACCGACGAGTATCAGAGCCGGCGTAGTAGGATTCAATCTTAGTCCTGTATTGACGCTTTGCCTGTTTGATGGCTTGCGGAGGTCATAGCGGGGGCATTGAGTTATGGTCAGATTTGCCAAATGGAGGGCGAAAGAGCTTTGTAACCGTTTCTGTGTGTGGAGTAAATGTGATGCATAGTTTTGTTTCCTTGAGTGGCGCAGTGGTCTAAGGCCACTAGAGATCCTGGTTCGAATCCAGGCTCTGTTGTAGCCGGCCGCGACCGGGAGACCCATGGGGCGGCGCACAATTGGCCAAGCGTCGTCCAGGGTAGGGGAGGGAATGGCCGGCAGGGATGTAGCTCAGTTGGTAGAGCATGGCGTTTGCAACGCATGTCAAAAATGTTATAAATTGATTTGCATTTTAATGAGAGAAATAAGTATTTGACCCCCTCTCAATCAGAAAGATTTCTGGCTCCCAGGTGTCTTTTATACAGGTAACAAGCTGAGATTAGGAGCACACTCTTAAAGGGGGTGCTCCTAATCTCAGCTTGTTACCTGTATAAAAGACACCTGTCCACAGAAGCAATCAATCAATCAGATTCCAAACGCTCCACCATGGCCAAGACCAAACAGCTCTCCAAGGATGTCAGGGACAAGATTGTAGACCTACACAAGGCTGGAATGGGCTACAAGACCATTGCCAAGCAGCTTGGTGAGAAGGTGACAACAGTTGGTGCGATTATCCGCAAATGGAAGAAACACAAAATAACTGTCAATCTCCCTCGGCCTGGGGCTCCATGCAAGATTTCACCTCGTGGAGTTGCAATGATCATGAGAACGGTGAGGAATCAGCCCAGAACTACACGGGAGGATCTTGTCAATGATCTCAAGGCAGCTGGGACTATAGTCACCAAGAAAACAATTGGTAACACACTACGCCGTGAAGGACTGAAATCCTGCAGCGCCCGCAAGGTCCCCCTGCTCAAGAAAGCACATATACATGCCCGTCTGAAGTTTGCCAATGAACATCTGAATGATTCAGAGGAGAACTGGGTGAAAGTGTTGTGGTCAGATGAGACCAAAATCGAGCTCTTTGGCATCAACTCAACTCGCCGTGTTTAGAGGAGGAGGAATGCTGCCTATGACCCCAAGAACACCATCCCCACCGTCAAACATGGAGGTGGAAACATTATGCTTTGGGGGTGTTTTTCTGCTAAGGGGACAGGACAACTTCACTGCATCAAAGGGACGATGGACGGGGCCATGTACCGTCAAATCTTGGGTGAGAACCTCTTTCCCTCAGCCAGGGCATTGAAAATGGGTCGTGGATGGGTATTCCAGAATGACAATGACCCAAAACACAAGGCAACAAAGGAGTGGCTCGCTAGCCAGTCTCTAGACCTTAATCCCATAGAAAATCTGTGGAGGGAGCTGAAGGTTCGAGTTGCCAAACGTCAGCCTCGAAACCTTAATGATTTGGAGAAGATCTGCAAAGAGGAGTGGGACAAAATCCCTCCTGAGATGTGTGCAAACCTGGTGGCCAACTACAAGAAACGTCTGACCTCTGTGATTGCCAACAAGGGTTTTGCCACCAAGTACTAAGTCATGTTTGCAGAGAGGTCAAATACTTATTTCCCTCATTAAAATGCAAATCAATTTATAACATTTTTTACATGCGTTTTTCTGCATTCTTTTGTTGTTATTCTGTCTCTCACTGTTCAAATAAACCTACCATTAAAATTATAGACTGATCATTTCTTTGACAGTGGGCAAACGTACAAAATCAGCAGGGGATCAAATACTTTTTTCCCTCACTGTATGTCATATACAGTTTGTTGAGTGTGGCCTTAGTGCCAGCATCAATTTGTGGTCATAAATAGATATATAATATAGATCAAAACTCTCTTGGTAAATACACTGAACAAAAATATTCCACTCCCCCGTCTCCGGCGCTCGCCGGTCTACTAACCACCGGTCCTGGCAACCCACCTTTACGCACACCTGGCAGCCATCATTACGCACACCTGGACCTCATTACTTCCTTGATTACTTATATAGTACTCTTTTGTTATCAGTCATCAGGTAGTATTTTTTGTGTTTCCATGTCAGACACGTCTCTTGTTTTGTGTCATTCCATGTTCGTTATCATTAAACTCACTAACTGCACCTGCTTTCTGACTACCTGCGTCTACGTTACAAATATAAACGTGTTGGTCCCATGTTTCAGCTAAAATAAAATATACCAGAAATTGTCCGTACGCACAAAAAGCTTATGTTATGCACACACTTGTTTACATCCCTGTTAGTGAGAATTTCTCCTTTGCCAAGATAATCCACCCACCCCCTTGTGCTGGGGACAATAAAAGGCCACTCTAAAATGTGAAGTTTTGTCACACAACACAATGCCACAGATGTCTCAAGTTTTGAGGGAGCATGCAATTGGCATGCTGACTGCAGGAATGTCCACCAGAGCTGTTGCCAGAAAATTGAATGTTCATTTCTCTACCATAAGCCAGCTCCAACATCATTTTAGAGAATTTGGCAGTATGTCCAACCGGCCTCACAACCACAGACCACGTGTATGGTGTCATGTGGGCGAGCGGTTTGCTGACGTCAACGTTGTGAACAGAGTGCCCCATGGTGGTGGTGGGGCTATGGTTTGGGCAGGCATAAATTACGGACAACGAACACAATTGCATTTTATCGATGGCAATTTTAAATGCACAGAGATACCGTGATGAGATCCTGAGGCCCATTGTCGTGCCTGTCATCCGCCACCATCACCTCATGTTTCATGCACTGCCCCATGTTGCAAGGATCTGTACACAATTCCTGGAAGCTGACAATGTCCCAGTTCTTCCATGGCCTTAATACTCACCAAACATGTCACCCATAGAGCATGTTTGGGATGTTCTGGATCAACGTTTATGACAGCGTGTTCCAGTTTCCGCCAATATCCAGCAACTTCGCACAGCCTTTGAAGAGGAGTGGGACAACATTCCACAGGCCACAATCAACAGCCTGATAAACTCTATGCGAAGGAGATGTGTCGCGCTGCATGAGGCAAATGGTGGTCACACCAGATACTGACTGGTTTTCTGATCCACGACCCTACCTTTTTTTTAAGGTATATGTGACCAACAGATGCATATCTGTATTCCCAGTCATGTCAAATCCATAGATTAGGGCCTAAGGAATTTATTTCAACTGACTGATTTCCTTATATGAACTGTAACTCAGTAAAATCTTTTAAATTGTTGCATGTTGCGTTTATATTTTTGTTCAGTATAGTATGGTCTACAGCTTATCATGAGGTGTTCTAACTCAGGTGAGCAGAACCTTGAGACTTCCTTATTAGAGATTGTGCACCAGCTGAAAGAGACACACCCCTCCCCTCCTAACCTTACCCGATGCTGCCGTACAGTCTTGACGATGCATAGAAAAACTAGCTAGATGTATATTATCCATGTCCTTGTTCAGCCACGACGCAGAGAAACATAGGATATTACAGTTCTTCAGGTCCCGTTGATAGGTTAGTCTCGAACAGAGCTCGTCCAATTTGTTCTCCAGTGACTGTACTGTACGTTTGCCAATAGAACGGAGGATAGAGGCAGATTATTTATTCACCGACGTAGTTTCGACAGGGTGCCCGCACCCTGGCCTCGCTTACGCCGTCTTTTCCTTTTCCGAGTCTCTGGGACTAGGGCCTGGTCTGGGGTGAGCAGTATTTCCTGCGCCGCTGACTCGCTGAAGTAGAAATCTTCATTCAAATCGAGGTTAGTGATCGCTGTTCTGATGTCCAGTAGCTGTTTTCGGTCATAGGAAACGATGGCTGAAACATTATGTACAAAAAAAGTTATCATCAGCACAAAAATACACACAAAATAGCAGAACTGGTCAGGAGTTATCCGTTGCAGCTCCATTCTACAAAATAATTTACAATTAGCACAAAAAACACACGCAATAGCAGATTTGGTCAGGAGCCCATAAAACGGCAGCTGTCCTTTGCAGCGCCATTCTTTCATGTTTGTGTTTATGTGTAACAGTGTTGCTTCCGTCCCTCTCTTCGCCCCTACCTGGGCTTGAACCAGGGACTCTCTGCACACATCGATAACAGTCACCCTCAAAGCGCCTTACCCGTTGCTCCACATAAGCCGCGGCCCTTGCAGAGCAAGGGAAACAACTACTTCTCAGAGCGAGTGACGTCACCGATTGAAACGCTACTAGCGCGCACCGCTAACTAGCGAGCCATTTCACACCGGTTACATATGCTTGGGTAACTGGGCGTCAAGTGTGTTTGTAGTGGAACTCACTGTCATTGTGTCTTTGTTCAGTCCTCAGGCAGACAGTGGATTCAAGTTCAGTAAGATGACGTTCTTTGATGCTGAACATAGGAACATCAAAGACGTCATTCGACTAGGTTCTTTACACCTCCATAAAGTATATAAACTCAAACCAATTTATAACTTCATAAATTCCACTCTAACTTCCTAAAGTCATTAAAATGCATACATAACAGAGTAAAGATATCGATGATTCCATACCATGAGAGTTGACCACGAACAATGTCATGACAGCTGTTTTGAAGTATAGCAATTTGGCAAGTATGTTGCATAAACCGTTCACACCCAAAGGAGATAACAAGACAAGCAATTTAACTATAACTTACCCTGAACTCTGCTTTCTCTCAGGTTTGCACTGTGTTCTGGTTCCTAAAGGAGTGACTATGAAACTAGTGAATGAAGAGCTTCTGCTGTTCTCCCAGGTTGCAAAATGAGGACTTCAGGACAGAGTTGATGCATTGATGCAATACATAGACTTGACCTCTGTGGGCAGTGTTGCACTGCCACAAACCTGAATACAGAATTGTATAACTCAAAATCTCAGCACTTCACTATTTTCAATGTTCCTGCAAAGAGCGCAGGGCAATGTGTGAGAAGAATGCTTCTCTTCATTACTTTTTATGTGTATAACCAACATTATGTTGTTTCAGAGTGGTCAGAACCATGCAATATATGTGTTTTATACTGTATAAAACACACCTGTACATAGTCATGGTAATAATTTCCCTCATATTTTATCATTTATTTGGTATCAATGTAAAAACTCAACTCATCCTTTCTTTCATGTACTAACTGTTAGGCCCATTCTCTAATTGGGCCCTAGACTAGTCATTCCGTTTTCTTTTACTCCTCTTTCTCATTTACATTTTACATATTTAGCAGACGCTCTTATCCAGAGCGACTTACAGTTAGTGAGTGCATACATTTTCATACTGGCCTTCTCTGTTCTTCTTATAAGCCCCAGGTCAATCTCCACACCTCATTTTCCCCCCCAAAGAGCTATAGATTGTTTGTCAAATTTCTCAAGTTCAAATTGAATTCTCATTAAGATGGTTGGTTGATTAAGATTTCATTTCCCCTGGTGAGCACAGTTAGCCTGGTGGGACGAACAAACAGCAGTTTGGCCAAGGCCCCAGGTCTCTGCTAAATGTAGTCATCACACGGTAAAAATGTTTTTTGCAATAGTAGTACAAATGAGACATATAGTATTTGCAAATTAGGTTATCTTAATCTCAAGATCTTTTGGGGGAAATATTGATTGGTGGTCAAATGAATCATTCTTTAGTTAAATTATGAATAGTATAGTAAACAGTAAGATTGCGTGCGTAAGCTTTCCCAATTCCATGTCAGGTTTTAAAGAAAGAGCAAGCTTGAGCAGTAGGAAGGATTGCAAAGATGAAATTAGTAATACATTAGTCAATAAACAGGTTTATATCTGAACTAGCTAGGAAAACTATCCTGTGGCAAATAACGTGACGCAACAGACATCTTCTTTAACACCAACCATTTAATCACTACAAATTAGGGATGTCATTTTTCTTATTCAGTGAGTGAAATAATTAGTGTTTCTCATAAAGGGACACTTTCATGGTCTGTGTGAAATCCTCCACTCAATAATCACCACATTGCAGAGGATATTTACAATATGCACATAATCATGTCGCTATAGTAGGAAACATATTACACTTTTTACAAGGCTTTTTTCTTCAAAGACGTATTATCTCTAGTCAGTGTGCAAATTGCATAGTGTTTCATAGAACCTATTACTGTGATTATAATTACTGGGACAATACATAGCCTGGGTGTCCGAGACTATACAATACAATTCTGAAGAGCCCCCTCCTGATTGTAACATAATATCATCACCAGAACAGCTTTCATTTGACTGGATGTAATGTGCACAGATTCATCCTTATATATTCACATTAGCTCTATTAGTGTGTGTCTGTGTGTATGCCTACAGTATGCAAGTGTAGAAGTGTAGAATTGGTATGCTTTTTAGAATTAGTTCAATTCAGTTATCCATGTTTAAATGTTGCCTTTGGGAACAACAGTGTTCTGAGTGAGAGTGCACCTATTAAACTATCAACATTAAATATCACAATTTTCTTTCATTTTTCATGAGGCCTATTTTCCAACAATACAGCTTTCATGGCTGGGAATTAATATTTCAGAAAGTGCATTTTCATAACTTCAGTGTAGAAAGCCTAGGTGCATTATTCATATCAGTTACAAGGAAAGTAAAAGTGACAGATTTGATATACACAAGGTTGAGTTCATGAGATGTGCTGTATGGATCTTCTGGCATGTCTCAGCTGTGCTGCATAGCCAACAAGCAGGAAGTTTAGTCATTGAACAGAACAGAACAATTTTCTCTCTGAAGTTGTGCATAACACCCCCGTATTGCTTTTAAATTGCATCTGTTGGAGTGTTTCTCTCTCCTCTCCAAACTCCTATTCAGTGTCTTTGATTCGCAGGTTCTCTAAAAATCCCACCTTGAGACCTTTTTCTCTTCATCCACGCTCTCTGTTTTACTCGTCTCATTGACATCCAAACACTGGCTTCTATCTTCTGCCGGTGTCGTCTCCTCCACTGAACTTCTCTCACACTCCTTTTCTTGTTCTCTCTCTTCGATTATCTTCACTAGCCTATGGAATTTCTGGTCCAACTCGTCTACCGCTTCCCTCTCTCTCTCCTCCTCCCTCTCTCCCTCGCTTTCCAGTGAGCTCAGCGACCCCGCCCGGGAGTCCCCCCCCTCAAACTCATAGGTCTGCAGTGAGTCATAGGGTGGCTGGGGTAGGTCAGTCACCTGGTTCAGACGGTGCTTCAGCAACTCCTCCATCCTCAAAGGCAGGGAAGGGTTACAGTTAGCCCCACCCCTTGCCCCTGCCCTGTTAGACACCAGTCCCCGGGCACAGCCCCACCCCCTGCCGTATCCCAGCATGCCTCCAGAGAGGCTCCTACCGAGCGCATACATATTCAGGAATTCTGCACTGCCTGGATACAAAGTAGTCCCGGTCACAGGTATCCCTCCACTGCCCTGGTTTAGTGAACCCACAATGCTGTATGTTGAGTCCCCCAGTGTGTTAGTGTGGGTGTGATTGGTATTTATTTGGCTAACACCAACAGTGTCTTCATTCTTCTCTGAGCTGGGGAGAGTAGAGGAATCTGTGTCTGTGTCATCTACTGCAGAGCTGGAAGCTCCAGTGGTGGTGTTGGTGGTGGTCTGTGAGGGAGAGGACTCTGGCTTGTTCTCCTGCTGCTCTGAGGATGAGATGCTGCTGCTGTGACTCTGGGAGCATGAGCCATTTGGGACAGTGTAGGTCAGAACCAGTGCTTCATCTGTCAGTACAGACTCAGGCTGTGTCTGGGGAGGAAATACACAATGATTTTATGAGGAATAATAAATACTTTAAAAGGAAAAACAGTCAGAGATTTACCAAAATCTCTGAGGTGGATAACAACAACATTATTACACCCATTATATATGAAAGTTCATATCTGACCCTGATTGGTCCCTGGTCCAGATGCAGCTGCTGTTGCTGGGTGTCATTGTTGGTCTCCCTGCCTCCCTCTCTCTCTGTGGGTCTGCTGTCAGCCGCCATGCTCTCTGGTCCGTCTCTGCTGGGGCACTGTGGCTCAGCAGGGTTGAGATTAACCGCTCCAGGCTCTAGCAGATCAAATGTGCCCTGGTTCTGGATGACTAAGGAATTATTATCGTTACCCATCTGATTGCCAGGAAGCCCATAGGTTTCCATCAGTTTGGCCAGCTGCAGACCCGACTGGAATGGAGTGGGCCCCTCGGGACAGTCTCTGAGAACAGGCAGGGTGTGGATGCTGTAGCAGAGGCGTCCGTACACAGGGACTGAGCCTGGACGCCGGGGGTCCAAAGCAGAGTGTGGGGTCCGGCTCCAGCTGTACGTCCTGGCCCTGGCCTGATTCTGCTGGGTGTACCATCTGGGCGAAGAGATGAGCATAAGGCAGAGGAACACACACACACACAGACACATGCGCATGCAAACACATGCCCTCACACACACTACACAAACCAACGTCACAGCTCACATGTTCCTGCTGTCCTGCATGCGTTGTACTCTGTGCATGCTCTGGAGCGCGGTGATGTCAAAGGCAGCAGTGTCTGCCTCCCCTCCCCCTTCGTCATCGTAGGTAATGATGTTCTCCCTCACATCATCCTCCTCAAATGGGGAGTGGGAGTCTCGCTTCTGATGCCGCAGAGACAGAGACAGAGCACACACCACTAGGGGGGAGGGAGGGAGGGAGGGAGGGAGGGAGGGAGGGAGGGAGGGAGGGAGGGAGGGAGGGAGGGAGAGAGAGAGAGAGAGAGAGAGAGGCACATCATCGTAAATACCACACACTGACACTGCAGTCCATTTCATGGGATACAGATCTTCAGACAGACAGATCAACGGACAGACAACAAATAGACAGACAGACATACAGTATAGCGAAAACAGTACAAACAGGCATGTACTATACATTGATTAGACAGTAGTGCTACTACACAGAGAGTCTTACCCAGCAGGGTGGTGACACAGGCCAGCAGAGCCAGCAAGGTGACCATACTGAAGAAGAGTGATGGAGAGGTGGAGGGCAGCGGCAGACATACCGTCTGTCTCTCCCAGCCCCTGTCCCTTTGCCTGCCCCTCTCCTCAGCCTGCATGCCTCCTCTCAGACATGGACACACGGTCACCGTGACCGTCCCAGTGTTACTGAGGCCGGACGCCCCGTCCCGCAGCACGATGGGCACGTACAGGGTGAGGAGGGAGGAGGAGTAGCCAGGGAGGGGCTGCAGGGCCGACTGGAGCACCAGGCTCGCTGTGGCACCTGGGGTTAAATAAGACAGTAACACCAGAAACACAAGCCAGTCGTCAGGTCAATGGTACATGAATGCCATTCTCCACTTACACTATGTAAGTCCTAAAATGAATATTAGAAGTTCGACAGGCTTATAATATCGGTACTATAAGATGCAGGCACACTGTCATTAAGCATGTCAAAACAAGTTGCAGACTTTCTGATTTGACATGCATTAAGAAGAGGGTTGAGGAGGGTGACAGTTTGACACAGAGGATTGAACATTGGTAGAGGGCACCTCCACTCTCCCTGATTGTGAGATTTAGAGCAGAGCTGGACTCCGGAGGGATGCTGAAGTGGACGGTGGCGTCCTGTCCTCCCTGGTCCCTATCAACCGCCCGCACTACCTGAACAACCTGGGAGACAGAGCAGAGAGAGGAGGACTTCTATTGGACTTCACAATCACAGAACAAAAAGAAGTCAGCCAATGGCATTAGAGAAAAATAACTAAACCAATGGCAGGCTGGAGAAACAGGACACAGTGATCTTAAGCTGAAACTAGTGTAGCTGCAACTGAATGGCTACTTGCTATTAGTCACCGTTAGCGTCTTCATCATTGTCCGTGGCCTACACTATCCACCAGCCAGCTCTAGCTCTAGCCTGGACAATTCCTCGGCCAGTCTGCACAGCGTGCTATCGACCCAGAGCTTATCGGACTTTCTGCCGGAATCACTGGACCCTAGCGCCGGATCATCGCAACCAGCTAGCTAGCTGCAACCTGTTGTTGGCTAATTACCATTGCCCTATAGCAAGCACCAGTTAGCCTTGAGCTAGCCTCAGCCCCATCTCCCGGCTATCTACCTCTCTGTCAACCGGACGGGACCTCCTAGTGTTGACACTGAGCCCCGCCGATCCAACACGACTGGTTTGCCGACGAAATCGTCTGATGTGGTTTCAACAGGCTTCCCGTTGCGACGACCACGAAGATCCATCTGCTAGCCCCGGCCCGCTAGCACACGCAAACTACAACTGTGCTCCCTGCTAGCTGTGCTGAAGCACCAATTTGAACTGCTCTCGGACTCACATATTGCTGTTCACTGGACCTTATGATCACTCAGCTGCACAGCTGATGCCTGCTGGACTGTTCCTTTACACGGTACCCTGTCCTGTTTATTCTGTTTAGCCTCAGCCCAAACTTTATCGCTATTACCAGTTGTTGTCTTAGCTCTCTCTAATAACACCTGTGATTGCTTTATGCCTCTCTCCCTTGTCAATATGCCTTGCCTATTGCTGTTTGGGTTAGTTCTTATTATACAATTTCACTGTAGAACCCCTAGTCCCTCTCAAACTGCCTCAAATAGTTCCTTTGTTCCACCCCCCATACACGCCGAGCCCGGCTCAATCGGTGCCTCCAGTGATGCTATCTCTTTCATTGTTACCCAACGCTTAGGTTTACCTCAACTGTACTCATATCCTTCCATATCCTTTTCTGTACATAATGCCCTGAATCTTTTCTACAACGCCCGGAGAACTGCCCCCTTTATTCTATGTACCCAACGCACTAGAAGACCAGTTCTTAAAGCCTTTAGTCGTATCCTTATTCTAGTCCTCCTCTGTTCCTCTGGTGATGTAGAGGCTAACCCAGGCCCTGCAGCCCCCAGTATCACTCCTACTCCCCAGGAGCTATCATTTGTTGACTTCTGTAACCGTAAAAGCCTTGGTTTTCTGCACGTAAATATCAGAAGCCTCCTTCCTAAGTTTGAGTTATTCACTGCGTTAGCACACTCCGCCAACCCTGATGTTCTAGCAGTGTCTGAATCCTGGCTTAGGAAGGCCACCAAAAATTCTGAAATTTCCATCCCCAACTATAACATTTTCCGTCTAGATAGAACTGCCAAAGGGGGTGGAGTTGCAATCTACTGTAGAGATAGCCTGCAGAGCTCTATCATACTATCCAGGTCTGTGCCCAAACAGTTTGAGCTTCTACTTCTAAAAATCCACCTTTCCAGAAATAAATCTCTCACTGTTGCCGCTTGCTACAGACCCCCTCAGCCCCCAGCTGTGCCCTGGACACCATATGTGAATTGATTGCCCCCATCTATCCTCAGAGTTCGTACTGCTTGGTGACCTAAATTGGGATATGCTTAACACCCCGGCCATCCTACAATCTAAACTAGATGCCCTCAATCTCACACAAATTATCAACGAACCTACCAGGTACAACCCTAAATCCGTAAACATGGGTACCCTCATAGATATCATCCTGACTAACTTACCCTCTAAATACACCTCCGCTGTCTTCAACCAGGATCTCAGCGATCACTGCCTTATTGCCTCGCGTCCGTACCGGGTCCGCGGTCAAACGACCACCCCTCATCACTGTCAAACGCTCCCAAAAACACTTCAGCGAGCAGGCCTTCCTAATTGACCTGGCCCAGGTATCCTGGATGGATATAGATCTCATTCCGTCAGTAGAGGATGCCTGGTTGTTCTTTAAAAGTAATTTCCTCTCAATCTTAAATAAACATGCCCCCATTCAAAAAATACAGAACTAAGAACAGATATAGCCCCTGGTTCTCCTCAGACTTGACTGCCCTTGACCAGCACAAAAACATGCTGTGGCGTACTACATTAGCATCAAATAGCCCCCGCGATATGCAACTTTTCAGGGAAGTTAGGAACCAATATACACAAGCAGTTAGGAAAGCAAAGGCTAACTTTTTCAAACAGAAATTTGCATCCTGTAGCACTAACTCCAAAAAGTTTTGGGACACTGTAAAGTCCATGGAAAATAAGAGCACTTCCTCCCAGCTGCCCACTGCACTGAGGCTAGGAAACACTATCACCACCCGATAAATCTACAATAATCGAGAATTTCAACAAGCATTTTGCTACGGCTGGCCATGCTTTCCACCTGGCTACCACTACCCCGGCCACCAGCTCTGCACCCTCCGCTGCAACTTGCCCATGCCCCCCCGCTTCTCCTTCACACAAATCCAGACAGCTGATGTTCTGAAAGAGCTGCAAAATCTGGACCCCTACAAATCATCTGGGCTAGACAATCTGGACCCTTTCTTTCTAAAACTAGCGCGAAATTGTCGCAACCCCTATTACTAGCCTGTTCAACCTCTCTTTTGTAACGTCTGAGATCCCCAGAGATTGGAAAGCTGCCGCGGTCATCCCCCTCTTCAAAGGGGGTGACACTCTAGATCCAAACTGTTACAGACCCATATCCATCCTGCCCTGCCTTTCAAAAGTTTTTGAAAGCCAAGTTAACAAACAGATCACCGACCATTTCGAATCCCACCGTACCTTCTCCGCTATGCAATCCGGTTTCCGAGCTGGTCATGGGTGCACTTCAGCCACGCTCAAGGTCCTAAACGATATTATAACCGCGATCAATAATAGACAGTACTGTGCAGCCGTTTTCATTGACCTGGCCAAGGCTTTCGACTCTGTCAACCACCGCATTCTTATTGGAAGACTAAATAGCCTTGGTTTCTCAAATGACTGCCTCGCCTGGTTCACCAACTACTTCTCTGATAGAGTTCAATGTGTCAAATCGGAGGGCCTGTTGTCTGGACCTATGGCAGTCTCTATGGGGGTGCCACAGGGTTCAATTCTTGGGCCGACTCTTTTCTCCGTGTATATCAATGACGTCGCTCTTGCTGCTGGTGACTCTCAGATCCACCTCTACGCAGACGACACCATTTTGTATACATCTGGCCCTTCATTGGACTCTGTGTTAACAAACCTCCAAACGAGCTTCAATGCCATACAACACTCCTTCAGTAGCCTCCAACTGCTCTTAAACACTAGTAAAACTAAATGCATGCTCTTCAACCGAACGCTGCTTGCACCCGCCCACCCGACTAGAATCACTACTCTCGACGGGTCTGACCTAGAGTATGTGGACAACTACAAATACCTAGGTGTCTGGTTAGACTGTAAACTCTCCTTCCAGACTCACATTAAGAATCTCCAATCCAAAGTTAAATCTAGAATCGGTTTCCTATTTCGCAACAAAGCCTCCTTCACTCATGCTGCCAAACATGCCCTCGTAAAACTGACTATCCTACCAATCCTTGACTTCGGCGATGTCATTTACAAAATAGCCTCCAACACTCTACTCAGCAAATTGGATGTAGTCTATCACAGTGCCATCCGTTTTGTCTCCAAAGCCCCATATACTACCCACCACTGTGACCTGTACGCTCTTGTTGGCTGGTCCTCACTACATATTCGTCGCCAAACCCACTGGCTCCAGGCCATCTATAAATCACTGCTAGGCAAATCCCCGCCTTATCTTAGCTCATTGGTCACCATAGCAACACCCACCCGTAGTATGCGCTCCAGCAGGTATATCTCACTGGTCATCCCCAAAGCCAACACCTCCTTTGGCCGCCATTCCTTCCAGTTCTCTGCTGCCAATGACTGGAACAAATTGCAAAAATCTCTGAAGCTGGAGACACTTATCTCCCTCACTAACTTTAAGCATCAGTTGTCAGAGCACCTTACCGATCACTGCACCTGTACACAGCCCATCTGAAATTAGCCCGCCCAACTACCTCATCCCTATATTGTTATTTATTCTGTTGTATTTTTGACTTTGTTTTGTTTTACCCCATATGTAACTCTGTGTTGTTGTTTTTATCGCACTGCTTTGCTTTATCTTGGCCAGGTCGCAGTTGTAAATGAGAACTTGTTCTCAACTGGCTTACCTGGTTAAATAAAGGTGAAATAAAAAAAATAAAAAAATAAACATCAGTTGATCTTGAGTCTGTTTCAATTTCATAAAATGAGACATGATAAAAGGAATAGGAAATCTTCAAAGACATCTAAAGAGAATTGTCCTGCAAAGGTTGCAGTAAAAAATTAGCATTATGGTTATCAGAACGCAGGGCTATAGATAGACTGATAAAGTGCAGTGTCAGAGTTACATACTGTAGGTAAATGTTATCAGCAGCACTGACCTGTCCAGGGGTACTGGAGTCACACACAGACGTTGTGTACTGCCTATCCAACTCTGGTGCATTATCATTCTGGTCCAGTGTCTCTATGGCAACCACGACTCTGGTCACAAGGTTGGGATTGTCTGGAACAGGAAAGGAGTGCCTGGTGAGTTTAACTTCAACTTCATTACAGCTTTTCACAGCTCTCACCCCAGGGCTACAATGAGTGATATGGGGAAAAACATGACTGTACTAAGCCAGAGTGCTTGTATTGCCTGGGGGTGGCTGAAGCTGAGAGGAGAGAGGGAGCCTCATACCTCTCTGTGTGGCGATGACAGTGATATTATGCCACTGCTCGCGCTCTCGGTCCAACTCCATCACAGCGGTGATAAGGCCGCTGTCAGAAGCAATACGGAACAGAGCCTCAGGGTCAGACTGGGGATCAATGGAGTACCTGAGAGAAAGTGACAGGGGGGAGAGGAAGTGAGGGGAGAGAGAAAGAATAGTTTGAGAAAATAAAATATGAGTGAGTGAGTGAGTGAGTGAGTGAGTGAGTGAAGGACAGAATGACTGATGGACGGACTGACTGAGTGTAGGCTACCTGATGTTGGAGCTTTGTCCTGTGTCTGGGTCCACAGCAGACACTTGACCCACGCTGCAGACAGGGGGACAGTTCTCAGGCACATCTAGACGGTAACGTAACCAGGAGAAGCGGGGGGGCTCGTCTGCATTGAGGACCATGACCTGTATAGTCGCACGGTCCTTAAAGGGACCCTTCCGTAGGAACCGTGCATCCACTACGGGGTTCACAACTTCCACTGAGAACGAGTACGAACTGCACCTCTCATAGTCCAGCAACTGAGGAGCGAAATACAGTACAACCAATTATATTTGACTTATGTCCTTTCCTATAACCACTTTTGCTTATTATTTCTCTCTCGCTCTGCTTCCTCTCTATCTCCCTAACTCGAACAATCTCTCTTTCTTCTTCTTTTCATCATGCCCCTTTTCCTACCCTTGTTCCATAATTAATTTACTCCCACGTTGATTCATCATTCCCACATTCTATCTCATACTCTCACCCTCGTCTCACACAATTTGTTAAATGGAGCTAGCGATGCCCCATGTACTTGACACCACACTGAGGAAAACACAGGCTCACAACCTATTTTCTGGTTGATGATTTCAATTCAACTGCTAGTCGGAATCTTACATTTTTCAAATAGTTGTGCATAAATTCCAGGGGATTTGGATCCCTTTTTTGTCTATTGTCTATTTCCAAGCAAACCAAGGTGAGATAATGTTTTGTTTAAGTTCATTCATTTTGTGACATTCCCTGCACTCACACAACAGGATTGCCAGGAAAAATGATTGAGGAAAAACTGTTAAATTACTGTTTCCAGACCAAATATTTATTTATTCAAAACTATCAGACCTGATTGAGTCTCTGCAGGCAACACTGTCCTGCGGTTTTCTATGTTTTTCACTGAATTAACTTCCTGGTTAGAGTGCCTTAGAGGAGCTATGCATAGTTTAGACTCTCATTTTACACATTGTGGATGTTTTTGACTTGAGTCTGATTAAGAGCTATATATCTGGTCTCTCTTATTTATTGCTCACCTTGTTTAACACAATGACAGCCTCTTGGTCTCTTCCGGTGATGTTAAATGTGTCCCCCTCTTCTCCATCCAGGATGGTATATTCCAGCATGGCGTTCTCTCCCAGATCAGCATCTGTTGCCGAGAGGCGACCCACCTCTACCCCTGGTGCTGCCAGCTCAGAAATAGAGAACGACCAGGCACCTACAGCGAGAGAGAGAGAGAGAGAGAGAGAGAGAGAGAGAGAGAGAGAGAGAGAGAGAGAGAGAGAGAGAGAGAGAGAGAGAGAGAGAGAGAGAGAGAGAGAGAGAGAGAGAGACCACACAGATGAGTGACAGGGCATAGACATACCATTTGGATCCTACAATGATAGAGTAGTCATTCCAGTAGTCCTCAGGGAAAATGTTTACAGTAATGATGAAAACCAAAAGACAAACGTCTCTCTGAGTGTCCTGTAGCCAAGGAAAAGGCAGCCAAAGTGCAGTAGTCTGTGACAGCAGGGTTTGGCAGTTGTCTGGCTCTCAGCGATGAGTCTCAGTCTGTGTCTCTCTTTGATTCTACACAGTAAGTGACTAACTGTAGTATTCATACCATGGTCTCCCTCGGAACAGTATAGAAAGGACACACCTTAATCTAATGACACGTTAGTAATTCAAAGCTTTGCGAATTCAACACACACATCTCTATCTCCACAGATGAAATAAATATGTTTGTTTAGACTCACTCTCTGCATTAGTGTCAGATAGAGAATCATGACCGACCACAGGGAGCTACAGTAGGAGAACAGCTATAGTGCCTAATAACCTGTGCATTTTTTATTATGAAATTGCTTGAGGGGGGGAGTGAGACGGAGAGAGAGGGACATACAGTATAGAGGCATGCATTGTATGTCTCAGAACGTTATATTCTGCAGTGATTTTATTGTCTATTGGAGCAGAAACGACTGAATGTCAGATGAAACAGTAATAGAATAGAATGTAGAAGCGCTTGGATAAGAAAAGACTAACCATGATCCCTCACTGTTTTTCATGAAGAGCTTAGTGTTGAGAAAACTAACAGAGAAATCTCAAAATATGTTATTAATTCAGATTGGTGATGAAGATGATGGTGAGGAGGAGGGAGAAGAAGAGAAAAGCAGCTCATTCATGGATTTTATTCATTAGTTTGCAATGAGGAAACAACAGCCATTTGCACACATCAAGGAACACTCCATAAAATGGCTTCAAAATAAACTATTAGCATAGTAGTCTCTTCTCATAGCTGCTGTGTGACACAACCCTGGCAGAGAAGACCCTAAAGTTGCTCTTAGTAGCAGCGAGAGATCAGTGCACCATCACAAGTGCCACATTGCAAGGCATTTCATCACTCTAATCACACACACACAAAATCACACGCACACACATACACACGCACGCAAAATCACACACACACCAAATCACGCACACGCACGCACAGACACAAACAGAAACACCCACACACACACAGAGAGAGAGAGAACACAGAAATATTTTCTAACAATGTTTCAGCTGGAGTTCTAGAAGTTGAAAGCTATAACTGTAATAGCATGACATTTGCCAATAACAAAACAGTAACTGTAATGTTGCTCACTCTTTCTGAAGTGAGGGGGGTTGTCGTTGACATCACTCAGCCTCACAGTAACTGTGGTCGTCCCTGACATCCCCCCCAGGTGACCCCCCATGTCTTTGGCCTCAAGGACAACCAGATAGGTATCCTGACTCTCTCTGTCCATGTCAGGTACAGCAGTACGCAGGACACCTGCCAGAGAGGACGATAAGAGGACAGTAAATAAGCACATGATGCATTACATTGACAAAGATCACAGCTGAAGGGACAAGCAGACCTAAATGCTGCAGTAGGATGAGTCACCTGCTTTAATGTCACATATAGCTATGTCACAAGCCTTTATGTCAGGGGTAGGCGACAAGATTAAACCGTGGGCCATTTTTGTCAGAGCAGATGTTCGGGGGTGGGCAGAACATCATTATAATAATTTGTACACTGCAAATTGACCACAACGAAGCCCAAAAATTGATTGTATTTGAAAATAACAATAATTTCATCTCTTTTTTTATTATAACAGATTTTGGACCGCGGGCCGCCTGTTGCCGTCCCCAGCTTTATGTCCAGTACATAGAATACATGTGGACTGTCTATGGCTGTATATACAGACCACAGAAGTACACCATATGATATCTTTACAGATGAAAGGGGCATACTGTAGTGTCTGTTCATCAGCATGGCTACCATATGGTTAACATGTAGCTTGATAGGAGTCTGTATTGTAGGCCAACCAGACCTGTCTGAGGATCCACAGAGAAATACTGCTGGCCCTGGGTCACAGCATACACCAGCCTGGCACTGTTACCATACGTAGGGTCGTCTGCATCCGTAGCTGTCACCTGGATTATGGATGTACCTGTTAGAGAGAGATGAAGTGGTGAGACTTCAGGAATGACTAATAAGCCCTTGAGGCAGCTTGTCTAGACTGTAATGTAAATCACAGATCAAGACCGGAGCCCTGTCAGTCACATGTAATACCTATATTGGCCATCTCGGGCACGGTTGTGATGTATTGCTCGTTCTGGAAGACAGGTGGGTTGTCATTGATGTCCTGCACTCTGATGATGAACATGGACGAGGGTTCGAGGGCGTGGCCCGTCTGGCGGTCGGTTGCCGTGGCAACGAGGCGGTACTGGTCCTTCTCTTCTCGGTCCAGGGACTTGGTGACGTGGATGTTGCCCGTGTTCCCGTCGATGACAAACACAGACCCCACCCCCTCTCCTTCTAAGATGTACTTGGTACGCCCATCCCCTCTGTCCATATCTGTGTGCAGCTGCAGGAGATATGTGTATATAGAGAGAAATAAAAAGTCATAAAATATCTATGGATTTTGCATTGAGCCTAGCCTAATGATTGGCTTTAGTTCTCTATGATATTTTCTCTAAAAGAGGGTTTATAGTTGAACTTATGCTTTGTTGTTTGACATATTGTGTCCAAGCCACCACTGACTCAGAAAATGCACCCCTAATTAGCATAATTTATATTCTACCTAAACAAGAGATTGTGAAATCAGCGATTCAATCAAGCCCAATGTGGTGTTCAGTGAGTGTGAATTGAATGGCACCAGGTGTGAAGGGGACAGAGGGGACCAGAATGTGTACAGCTAATTAACTCATTGGACCAAGCAGGCCACAAGGGATTGTTAGGGGGTGAGAGCACATGACTGTGGACAGTGGTCCCCAAATGTCGCTCTTTCTGTCTTCTGTTCTGTCCATCTGTCTGTTTTCGTTCCCTCTCTGAATCCATCTGTTTGTATGTATCTCTCTCTCTCTCTCTCTCTCTCTCTCTCTCTCTCTCTCTCTCTCTCTCTCTCTCTCTCTCTCTCTCTCTCTCTCTCTCTCTCTCTCTCTCTCTCTCTCTCTCTCTCTCTCTCTCTCTCTCTCTCTCTCTCTCTCTCTCTCTCTCTCTCTCTCTTTCTCTCTCAATTCAAGGGGCTTTATTGACATGGGAAACATATGTTTACATTGCCAAAGCAAGTGAAATAGATAATAAACAAAAGTGAAATAAACAATAAAAAATGAACAGTAAACATTACACTCACAAAAGTTCCAAAAGAATAAAGACATTTCAAATGTCATATTATGGTTATATACAGTGTTGTAACGATGTGCAAATAGTTAAAGTACAAAACTGAAAATAAATAAACATAAATATGGGTTGTATTTACAATGGTGTTTGTTCTTCACTGGTCGCCATTTTCTTGTGGCAACAGGTCACACATCTTGCTGCTGTGATTGCACACTGTGGTATTTCACCCAATAGATATGGGAGTTTATCAAAATTGGATTTGTTTTCTAATTCTTTGTGGGTCTGTGTAATCTGAGGGAAATATGTGTCTCTAATATGGTCATACATTTGGCAGGAGGTTAGGAAGTGCAGCTCAGTTTCCACCTCATTTTGTGGGCAGTGTGCACATAGCCTGTCTTCTCTTGAGAGCCAGGTCTGCCTATGGCAACCTTTCTCAATAGCAAGGCTATGCTCAATGAGTCTGTACATAGTCAAAGCTTTTTAATTTAATTTTGGGTCAGTAACAGTGGTCAGTTATTCTGCCACTGTGTACTCTCTATTTAGGGCCAAATAGCATTCTAGTTTGCTCTGTTTTTTTGTTAATTATTTCTAATGTGTCAAGTAATTATCTTTTTATTTTCTCATGATTTGGTTGGGTCTAATTGTGTTGCTGTCCTGGGGCTCGGTGGGGTCTATTTGTGTTTGTGAACAGAGCCCCAGGATATTTTTGCAGAATTATGCATGCAGAGTCTCAATTTGGTGTTTGTCCCATTTAGTGAATTCTTGGTTGGTGAGCGGACCCCAGACCTCACAACCATAAAGGGCAATGAGTTCTATAACTGATTCAAGTATTTTTAGCCAGATCCTAATTGGTATGTTAAATTGTATGTACCTTTTGATGGCATAGAAGGCCCTTCTTGCCTTGTCTCTCAGATCATTCACAGCTTTGTGGAAGTTACCTGTGGCACTGATGTTTAGGCTGAGGTATGTATAGTTTTTTGTGTGCTCTAGGGCAATGGTGTCTAGATGGAATTTGTATTTGTGGTCCTGGCAACAGGACCTTTTTTTGAATCTCTTACTGAGATTTACTGTCAGGGCCCAGGTCTGACAGAATCTGGGCAGAAGATCTAGGTCATTGTAGGCCGTCATTGTAAATAAGAATTTGTTCTTAACTGACTTGCCTAGTTAAATAAAGGTAAAATAAAATAAAATAAAAGGTGCTGCTGTAGGCCCTCCTTGGTTGGGGACGGAAGCACCAGATCATCAGCAAACAGTAGACATTTGACTTCAGATTCTTGTAGGGTGAGGCCGGGTGCTGCAGACTGTTCTAGTGCCCTCAACAATTTGTTGATATACAGTGGGGGAAAAAAGAATTTAGTCAGTCACCAATTGTGCAAGTTCTCCCACTTAAAAAGATGAGAGAGGCCTGTAATTTTCATCATAGGTACACGTCAACTATGACAGACAAAATTAGAAAAAAAAATCCAGAAAATCACATTGTAGGATTTTTAATGAATTTATTTGCAAATTATGGTGGAAAATAAGTTTTTGGTCAATAACAAAAGTTTCTCAATACTTTGTTATATACCCTTTGTTGGCAATGACACAGGTCAAACATTTTCTGTAAGTCTTTCTTCCTCCATGCAGATCTCCTCTAGAGCAGTGATGTTTTGGGATTGTCGCTGGGCAACACGGACTTTCAACTCCCTCCAAAGATTTTCTATGGGGTTGAGATCTGGAGACTGGCTAGGCCACTCCAGGACCTTGAAACACTCCTTCGTTGCCCGGGCGGTGTGTTTGGGATCATTGTCATGCTGAAAGACCCAGCCACGTTTCATCTTCAATGCCCTTGCTGATGGAAGGAGGTTTTCACTCAAAATCTCACGATACATGGCCCCATTCATTCTTTCCTTTACACGGATCAGTCGTCCTGGTCCCTTTGCAGAAAAACAGCCCCAAAGCATGATGTTTCCACCCCCATGCTTCACAGTAGGTATGGTGTTCTTTGGATGCAACTCAGCATTCTTTGTCCTCCAAACATGACGAGTTGAGTTCTTACCAAAAAGTTATATTTTGGTTTCATCTGACCATATGACATTCTCCCAATCCTCTTCTGGATCATCCAAATGCACTCTAGCAAACTTCAGACGGGCCTGGACATGTACTGGCTTAAGCAGGGGGACACGTCTGGCACTGCAGGATTTGAGTCCCTGGCGGCGTAGTGTGTTACTGATGGTAGGCTTTGTTACTTTGGTCCCAGCTCTCTGCAGGTCATTCACTAGGTCCCACCGTGTGGTTCTGGGATTTTTGCTCACCGCTCTTGTGATCATTTTGACCCCACGGGGTGAGATCTTGCGTGGAGCCCCAGATCAAGGGAGATTATCAGTGGTCTTGTATGTCTTCCATTTCCTAATAATTGCTCCCACAGTTGATTTCTTCAAACCAAGCTGCTTACCTATTGCAGATTCAGTCTTCCCAGCCTGGTGCAGGTCTACAATTTTGTTTCTGGTGTCCTTTGACAGCTCTTTGGTCTTGGCCATAGTGGAGTTTGGAGTGTGACTGTTTGAGGTTGTGGACAGGTGTATTTTATACTGATAACAAGTTCAAACAGGTGCCATTAATAAAGGTAACGAGTGGAGGACAGAGGAGCCTCTTAAAGAAGAAGTTACAGGTCTGTGAGAGCCAGAAATCTTGCTTGTTTGTAGGTGACCAAATACTTATTTTCCACCATAATTTGCAAATAAATTCATTAAAAATCCTACAATGTGATTTTCTGGATTTTTTTTTCTCAATTTGTCTGTCATAGTTGACGTGTACCTATGATGAAAATTACAGGCCTCTCTCATCTTTTTAAGTGGGAGAACTTGCACAATTGGTGGCTTACTAAATACTTTTTCCCCCCACTGTATATGTTGAAGAAGGTGGAGCTTAAGCTGCATCAGTGTCTCACCCCACAGCCCTGTGGAAAGAAATGTATGTGTTTTTTGCCAATTTTAACCCCACACTTCTTGTTTGTGTACATGGATTTTATAATCTCATAGTTTTTCCCCCAACACCACTTTCCATCAATTTGTATAGCAGACCCTCATGCCAAATTGAGTCAAAAGCTTTTTTGAAATCAACAAAGCATGAGAAGACTTTGCCTTTGTTTTGGTTTGTTTGTTTGTCAATTAGGGTGTGCAGGGTGAATACGTGGTCTGTCGTACTGTAATTTGGTAAAAAGCCAATTTGACATTTGCTCAGTACATTGTTTTCACTGAGGAAATGTATAGTCTGCTGTTAATGATAATGCAGAGGATTTCCCCAAGGTTGCTGTTGACGCATGTCCAACGCTAGTTATTGGGGTCAAATTATAGTCTCTTTCTCTCTCTGAGAACGTACCTCTGACAGTCCATCTGCCCATCTGTTTCTCTCTCTTTCTCTCTCTCTGTGTGTCTGCCCATTTTACTTTGCAGTGAAGAGTGCTAGCTTGTTCAGTATTTAATGGCAGTAGGGGGATATTACAAGGAGCTTGGTGGGTAAAAGGCCAGACACACAGAAATAGAAAGCTAAAGAGATTACTCAGCCTTCATCACACAAGGAAGGCTTTCTGACCAGGAACCTTCACATCTCGCACCCCTTAAGGCACATCTGCACATGCTCATAATCCACTAGGCTTACTCACATCACATCCTTTCCTCCCCTCCGCTGCGGACCCTCCATCTTAGACCAACATAACCTCTGTCTAGTAAACCACAA
Organism: Coregonus clupeaformis; assembly: GCF_020615455.1. NCBI lineage: Eukaryota > Metazoa > Chordata > Actinopteri > Salmoniformes > Salmonidae > Coregonus > Coregonus clupeaformis. The sequence goes on along the minus strand of NC_059217.1, from coordinate 31,531,113 downwards.
CCCATTCTTTTAACTATAGTAAGTAGCATGGGTTTCTTTGATATTTACTGAGCAATATACTGCAGGTTTTCACATCAATTGAGGTCTGTACATATACTGTAGTCTCTTTCATATGGAAACAGCTTCGTGGTCTCTGTGGTTATTATATTTTTCATATGAGAATTCCGTACAAGCCAAGCCATGGGCAAGGAACATTGTTAATATTATTATGTCACATAAGCCTGGAGAGAGCAAGTGCGAGAAATTATTATGGCCCCAGGCCTTTAATCACATAGATGTGAATTTCTTCTACCCAAGAATGCCAAAGTGGTGCATAAAAACATTGGTATACATGTCAACTGTAATTCATAAACCCTGGGTGTATACAGCCAAGTTTGTCTGTGTGCGAGTGTGATATGTGTGTTAGAGAGAGAGCAAGAGAAAGAGAGAGAGTGTGTGTGAGTGTGTGTGTGTGTATGTGTGTAGTTGTGCGTGCAGTTAGGGATTAAAGAAACACATGATAACAGACAGTAAGAAATGCTATATATTCTTCCTCCTTAAATCTGCTTTGATTCGGATCCCACACAACACCACAAGAGACATCTTTGTCAGTCTCCTTCCCTATCTCACTCTCCTAACACCCCTCCCTCCTAGTCTCCACCCTCTCTCTCACCAACCCCTACCCTCCTAGTCTCCACCCTCTCTCTCACCAACCCCTACCCTCCTAGTCTCAATGTAATTGCTAGCTCAGTCCTGCTGTGTATCAGTCACCATGGCAAAATATTTTCTCAGTGGGGTTGAAACTTATCCAATCCATAAAAACAAAACAGTGGAGAGGGATTTTTTTTGCAATGATCTCATATGGAATTCCCAGACGGCTACTTTCCCCATGCCGTTATCACTCTCCCCGCTCTCTTTCATCTACATTTTATCTTCTCCTTGCTCTTACGGTATGGCAGGGATCTTCAGTCTATCTTCACCTTGTTGATTTTCTTTTCCTGTAAAATTCTCATTAATTGCCATGATTTACTGTATTTTACCCCTCTCTCAATGTTTTTAGCAATGTCTTTCAAATGGCATAGAACATACACTCTATACATGTATGTGAGTCTGGGCATTGATGTATGTATGATCCTATCAAACTCATAGCCCTAACAAGCTGGAACATGTTTGGCATAACAGCCAAACAACTCCTCCCTTCCTATGCGAGATCCCTTATGGCATCCTAGCCATCTCAAGCCCTGAATCAGACTTGTGCACTAACTACAACAACAAGAAAGAGTATCATGTCTCCACCGACCGCACTAACATCCCTCCCTGACTGTATCAATAACAGGCAGAGAGGAAGATGAAACATTTATGAGGTAAACACATTGTTGGTTGGTGAGGCTCCAAACTGTGGGGTCATAATAAAGTATGCTGCCTGCTACTGTGAGTTGGCAGAGTTCCCTGTAAGCGTCACAGCTAATATAATCCACACACACACACTAAAGCTGCCAGCAGCTGCATTAGCAGCCCAACGCTTTGCCTGTGAAGTGCTACAAGTAACTTCCACAGATCTAGATGGATCAGGTGTGCTCTGATTTAAAACATCTCCAATCATCTCATCATACTGGCTGAAAACGGACTTCCTGTCAGCTCTTTGGTGTTGTTGGTGCGGTGTGACCAACTGTACTTATTGGCTAACCTTAGTGATGTAAGTATGCCAACTGACTAGTAGTGTACTGCAGTGGTTCCCAAACTGTGGGGCGTGCGAGGGACCCCCCCGCCCCCTTACTCCTGGAAGTTGTAATAGTAGAATGCACAAGGTGCCAATTTCAAAATTGGGTAGTGCATCATCAGTTTTCCTCGTCATGTCAGTCATTGCAGGCCTTAGAGAGCTATTTATGACTTGTCAGAAATTTCCAGATCAACTAGCCTATGTCAGCTAACGCTTTTCAGCTAGGTTTTTTAGCCCATTGATTTTGTTGTAATGTTTGAGTCAATCAAATATCACATGAACACACATACTTAGTGGCATGGCAAAATGTGTAGAATTGTAGGAAATAAGCTTTAAATCTGCAAAATTGTCTCTCAGCCAACAAAAGGGGTGTGAACAGTTTGTGTATAATAAAACAGTGCTTGTGCCCATAGAAATAGACGTGGGGGGCGCGGGATGTTCCCAATGAATGCTAGAAGGTGAGCTTGAGTGAAAAAGCTGTATCCTCAGGCTGTTGTTCTAGGAATTAACCAAAGCTACATTTATGGACATTTCTTATAACACTGAAATCATACTGTACTTTAATGACATTGGTTGTGATGAGGTCTTACCCGTCCGATGAGCACTGGCTCTGGTCCTCTGTACTCCTCAATCACAAAGAACTGGTTCCACTGCCAGCTCCGCCTATGACGAGAGCGAGGCCCCACCCCTATTAGAGTTAGCCCCTCCCCCTGAGAGACCAAGCCCCACCCAGAGATGCTCTCTGGGAGAACTCTGGACTCTGGATGGGAGTCACTCTGAAGTTTCACATGATGACTGGGGTCTCCATTGGCCTCTGCCTCCATGAACTCCTGGGCCTCCAGTGACTGAGTGTGAACATTATCCCCATTATACACAGCTTCACTCTTGGATGTAATGACATTCCATATCTTTCCAGGAGTCAAAGTGGTTTGAAAGGTAAAGTCTGGAGTTTGAGTTGAGATCTGTATTATTTCATCCAGGCCATTCTTTCCTTTTTCTGTTAATCCAGGAGTCAGTGGAATGTGGGTTGTCATAAGAACCTCAGCATTCTGACCATGATTCACCAGCGAGACAGTGTTTTCTGCAGCCCTCGGATCTGTTAGGTCTTCCTGACTGTTCTGAGCTGTACTTGGTGAACTAACAGTTAGTGAGCTACATCCTCGCTGCTCCTCCCACGTACAAACCAAAACAAGAAGAAGCACCGTTAGGGTGGTCATGGCGGAGGTGGTGTGTTCGTCAACCCGTAAAACAAAAATGATATCCAGAGATTTTTGTTTCTCTCCTTGGATTCTGCATGTCTTCTCCCCACATTGTGATTTCCTTTGCTATCCACAGGGTCAGTCTTTATTCTGTTCGCGTTTCATTCTCACACTAACTCATTCCCGTTCTGCTGTACACATGATGCAGGACTCCCTTCCACAGCCGCAGCAGAGCGGAGCTGGATTACCTGAGTAGAGAGAGAATTAGAGTAATCTTAGCTGTTTTAATTAAAAGGAGAGCAAACAGCTCCGAGGTGCAGGAGGCATGAAGACATGCAGAGATGTTGACACTATTCTCATTAACTCCTCAAGACCTGAGGAGAACTGGCTACCATTTTACAACTCCACATTGTGGGGAATATATTGCAATAGCACTGTACTGTCTGCACTGTGTTTTTACATACAGTCTATGTGGAGATTTGTCCATCGTTTAGTGTTTAGTGAATTGAAGGATTATACACCATAGTCATCAGCTAATAGAAAACAAGAAGCTAAGTTCAGTCTGTTGTAAAATTGCAGCATATAAATATCTATTTTCTATTTATAACATAATAAAACATTACAAGGGCTCATAGATGCTCGTAACAAGTAATAAAGCATTGCATATTTTGGTTTAAAGCGTCACTGAATACTTATTGACAGAATGGGCCATAGTATAATGAGACTATTGTGTTAGGTTATGAGCTCAATGTAGAGCCTGTAAGGGAGCTTTGTCTCTGGAGGATGAGTTTGGACCTGATGGGCAGAGGGTGGGGCACAGCTCCACTACTTTACTGTGTCAGACACAATTGCCAGTCCATCAGATGATTGATGTCGTCCTAAAGATGGCCTCCTCATGCCTCAATGCCAAGTAGTGGAATAAGTCCCCCTTAAGAGATTAATTGGACTCATACATATTTTAATCAATTTCTGTCATCATTTCCCAAAAGTTTAACGATCCGAGCTTCGTTAGTATTAGAGTCAGACCCCGGCCATCGATCTTCCAGGCTTTGTGCAATGAAGGCTGTCACCAACTTAACAAGACTGAAAATGTGTAATCACAATTCCTCTATCTCCCTCTCCTTTCTGCATTTATCTCTCTCTCTCTCTCTCTCTCTCTCTCTCTCTCTCTCTCTCTCTCTCTCTCTCTCTCTCTCTCTCTCTCTCTCTCTCTTTCTCTGTGTGAATTTGTCACTGTCACTCTTTACATTTCTCACTCTCTCATTTAACACACAATCACAAACACTCATATACAATGGTACATATTTATTTCTGTCTATAAGAATAGAATGGCTGCCAAACTACAATCCCTGACTTAGCATGCCCAAATCCTCTTTTTATATCGAATAGCCTTATCTGAGCTCCCTTTTATAGTGCAATTAAAACATCTGCAATTGTATTACAAAACCCATTCATTTAGATGCAAATGTGGGCCTAAGTTAAAACACTATTAACCTAAAATGACTGTGTAATATCTATCTGAATGTTTAATTAATTTAATATTTTAATGTTTAAGACAGGGACAGAATACTCATTCATTCACATTCAGCAATTGCCCTAGTTTCTTAATGCTTGAGAACAAAGAACTAGTTTGAGCTATATATTAGATTTTGTTCTACCGCTCTCCCCTCCACATAAATTCTTTCGCAGAAGAAAAAAAATGAAAGGAATAATGCTATTTTTTTGTATTTTGCACACATTAATGCCACTTCATCAATATTAATGCCAGATGTGCACTCAGTCTCTCTGAGCCGCTATGTCTGTTCCCTCATCTTTAAACCATCCCATATATTGTATCTCCACTCTAACGCTTTTACAGCTATTCTCTTTCTTCTGTATAATGCTGCATCTTTGAATACATTACTAGTACTTCCTGGCCCATTTTAAAACAGTTAGTTTGAGTGTTGTTCATATTGTTCTCATGTCTACCGCTCCACAATTACAGAAAAAACATGTCATTTAATATTTGTTTTCAGCATTTGAGACGTAAGTGTTATTGAGATGCATGTGTGAGGGGATGTCTGGAGAGAGATAGAGTGATAGAGATAGGCAATGAAAGACTGAGGGCGAATTTACTGTTGGTGGCTCGGAGGGGGATGATGAGTGTCACACAGGCCTAAATTGCAAATCGCTGTTTCAGTCTCACTTCACTCTGTCTCGCTTCACTGCAAGAAAGCGGTTTCATTTTTATTAAAAATAGCCTGTGCATGTCAGGCCTTTACATATATAGAGAGAGAGGAGAGGGGGAGAGAGAGGGAGATACAGAGAGAGGGGGAGAGAGTGGGAGGGATGGAGAGCGGGAGGGAGAGGGGGAAAGAGAGAGGGAGAGAGGGGGAGATAGAGGAAGAGGGGAAGAGAGAGGAGGGTATGTGATGAAGGGAGAGCTTGGCTGGCTTAAGCAATGAAGACAGGCAAAGAGATTCTGCTCCACCCGTGCATCTCCCTGACGTTCTCTTCTTCCTTCAATTCATCTTAATGTTTTAAGACTGCTCTGCCTCTCTCTCTCCCCCTCCTTCTCTCTTTCCATCCCTCTCCCTCTCTGTGTAGACAGTCCTTCTATTCTGTCCAAACCAAACTGATGAGAGGCCTCACTGTGACTGTACTCAGCACATCGCTCATCTTGCTATTGTCAACATCTGACATTGACAGTCAGTCAAAGTCTAAGTGGTATGACAACCACCCAATCAAAGTGCTGTGTTGTGGCAGACTTGTGCGCCCTCTAACAATTTGCTAGTGTTTATGACTCAGCTGTACATTCACTTGACAAATTAATGTGTTCAACAAAGACTCCGGTGAGTGGGGACTGGGGAATATTTATACTGGCTGGCTGGCTCGTTTGTGTGTGCGCATTATGTGCTGAGTGGAAATGGCTGATAATGATCTTCTCCTTAATGTCTAAAGTCAAAGTGTTGTTGACGTGCAAATGTGGTACATGGTGTCTCTCATTCTCATTCCAAGGGTTTGTATTTCTCTCCTTACTTCCTCTCCTCGTGTCACACACACACACAGCACAGACGCACACACTTCAAAGCTGTTCATTAGCATACTGTAGATAGGCCTACACTGAACAGCCCGGAGCACAACCTTGTCTTGTTAGAGAATTCTGGAGCTGTGACCCCTCTGACGCATGTTAATGTGATTTACACACTTGGTCTAACTATAATAATGAATGCAACACTAACAATTCCGCGTTACTGGCGACGCGGCAGCGAGCTCATCATTTTCATTATGCACGTGTAAATCCGTGTGGAACCAGTGCGGTCTGCAGGTGAGCATTTTTTACGCACGCTCCACACACACGCACACCCACATGCACCCACCAAGGTGCGTAGCCGAGTCCAGGAAGAACAACAATGTAATCACCTGAAAGCAAATATATAAACGCAACATGCAACAATTTCTACGATTTTATGAGTTACAGTTAGGGCTGTTACGGTGACAGTATAACCGCCACACCGGCAGTCACGAGTCATGACCGCAGTCAAATTTCACGTGACCATTTAGTCACGGTAACTAGGCTTCTCCAAAACTGCGCTCTGATGCCGCTGATAGTCATTAGTAGCCTACCAAACTTGCTAACGGCCAGTCGCTAATGGTCTTGTACTCAGCGCTCTCTAATCACTCTGACATCAATGCAAATGCAATCGAAAATCAAATCACACACTTAATGAGAGCCCTGGCATTCAGAGCTTGAGCAGAATAGGATCACCTGTTGCGCAGCGAGAGCCAGCTCCTCATAGCTGGTTGATGTATGGAATAAGTGTTCCTATAAGCCCATGTTGCGCAACATCTCTATAGGCTATGCTATGCAATTCATTGAGAAAACTGAGTTTTGATAGCCTCTATTAAAAAGAGGATCTCATCAGATTTCTATAGGCTATTAATTTCTCATCTTTCCTAATATACAGCACTTGAATAGCGAATGGAGGACGCTTTACAACAGGAGTAGCCTACCTGGCTGGCATGAAAATGAACCATGGGAAAAGTGTCCTCCATTCGCTATTCAAGTGCATACGTATTACATGTCTTTTTTTCCCCTGCCCCTGTTCCAACAGATAATAATGGCCCATTCTAAATCAAAACTAATTTCACACATATATTATTTAGTATATGTACAGACTAGATTCAATTGAGAATAGTCTGATGGGGGTGAGAATACTTGTGAATGATGCCCAGCGTGTGCAGCCTGCACAAGAAACAGAGCAGAGCGCTTGCCTTTCATGCAACTTTTTTTTCTTCAAATTATCATTAGAGTCGCATCATGCAGCCTTAGAATGTATTAGAAATCAAAACATATAACCTAATGTTGTATCACAACTAAAGTTGCATAAATAACTCTAAATGAAGCATATAGGAGGACCTGTTTCTTTGTTAACCGCTCAACACAGAATAGCCGCATGTGTGCACTCCCTCGGAAATCGTTTGGGGAAACTATCCTTTCTATTTAATTCAGCTATGTTCCATTTTATTGTTCTCACTATAAAACAATATAAAATAATGCCATGGGAATTATAAGCAAGTCTTGCCTGCTAAATGAACTAGCGTAGCCCACAGCCATATGGCATAGCCAGATTAGGGCTACATTTTCTTCATGTCATATTGTTTCTTTAGACCTGCCTAAAATAAATAATTGATTTATTGTGATGGTGTAGGCTATAATAAATGGATTTATTAGACTTTTTTAAATGTAGATTTTCCAAAGGTCCGCATCAGTGGCTTGTAGGCTAAGCGTGGAAGCCGGAGATGCTAAATGTGTTTATGTTAATTAACGGTCAAATACCGTGAGATCGGTAGTTATTTGCATGACAATCACCAGCTGACAAAATGTCATGACCGCCACAGCCCTAGTTACAGTTCATAGAAGGAAATCAGTCAAATTAAATAAATTCATTAGGCTCTAATCTATGGATTTCACATGACTGTGCAGGGTGGAAGCAATGGGTGGGCCTGGCCCAGCCAATCAGAATGAGTTTTTCCCCGTAAAAGGGCTTTATTACAGACAGAAATACTCCTCAGCACCCCACCCCTCAGACGATCCCGTAGGTGAAGAAGCCGGATGTGGAGGTCCTGGGCTGTTACGCGTGGTCTGCGGTTGTGAGGCCAGTTGGAGGTACTGCCAAATTCTTTAAAATGTAGTTGGAGGTGGCTTATGGTAGAGAAATTAACATTGACATTTTATTTTATTTTTTTGTCATTTAGCAGACACTCTTATCCAGAACAACTAGGGTTAAGTGCCTTGCTCAAGGGCACATCGACAGATTTTTCACCTAGTCGGCTCGGGGATTAGAACCAGCAACCTTTCGGTTACTGGCACAACACTCTTAACCACTAAGCTACCTGCCGTAAATTATCTGGCAACAGCTCTGGTGGACATTCCTGCAGTCATCATGACAACTGCACGCTCCCTCAAATCTTGAGACATCTGTGGCATTGTGTTGTGTGACAAAACTGCACATTTTAGAGTGGCCTTTTATTGTCCCCAGCACAAGGTGCACCTGTGTAATGATCATGCTGTTTAATCAACTTCTTGATATAGCACACCTGTCAGGTGGATGGATTATCTTGACAAAGGCTAAAATGCTCTCTAACAGGGATGTAAACAAATTTGTGTGCCAAGGAAGGGAAGCTGCCTATCACATTAGAACGGGCGTTACTAGTTACCACAGCTACAAAGTCATAAAGCCCACCTATTTCTACAATTTATCTTCTTAAAATCTGGTTTTAAACATAACCCTAACCACAGTGCTAACCTTATGCTTAACCCTAAGCTTAATTAAGACCAAACAGGACATTTTTGTTTTCATGAATGTTTACGATATTTGTGGCTGTGGTAGTGGAAACCCATATGTCAAATCTCCGCGCATAGTTTAGTCAACCAGAACATCCGCAGTTTGGTCCCTTCCAACGGATCTCTTGGATAACTCTGTATTATGTCTACATTTCAGCTGCTAAAACAGCTGACATCTGTTGGCTAAAAACATTCTTATGCACATTTTATTTGATATAGGCACGCGCGCCACACAATTTTGGCTATATGTCAGATTCACCACCATGGAACACGTATCGACATTGGAAGAAACATTTTCTTTGCATGCATAAGACTGTCAACAGCAGCTATAATACATTGTGAATAACCGATACCCCATTTATTCCGTAAAATGCATCCGCTACAGTGAAAGTAGGCTACAAATAAAACTGAATCCCATTATGAAAAATAAAACGTTTTGTCCCGACGCATTTTTCTCAAACGAATTTCAATCTTACCTTTCACTATAGATACAATAGGGTAGCTCCTTCGTCTGCCAGTGATTTAAGTGAACGCGCTGAATGAAATACAAAGAAATACAAAGTGGGAAAGAAGCCGGTGTTCACTGGGTGCCTGTACGCGCGCGCTCTCACTCGTGTGCTCGTGAGACTGTTCCAGTAAATGACATATCACTCCCGCTGTATCCTCACAGACCCCTATCCTCCTCGCGGGGCTGAAAGTTTGTCGTTTTTTGGGAGATTGTAGACTAGGCTACTCTTTTTTCAGCCTTCATGCCATAATGTAATTGTGGGCATGTTTGCTTTGCATCCTGTGAATGCGTATCCTATTCTTGTACTTTCTGATCCTAACACCTATGACCCAGAACACATTATCACTGCAGTCCAGTGGTTGCATGCATCAGCCAATTGTAAACATTGTGGTCTTTTCGTTATGGGAAAGTGAAATAGTTTGAGAGTCGAAAAAATAGTCTGTCAGCTTGCAGCCTTCCACTCTCAAATAAGAATGCTCAGCAGTAGTCCTCTCCCCATCAGTCACTCTTCAATTGCTGTTGAAAGAGGGACAAAGGAATATGCTGAGCTGAGTAAAACTAAAGTCGGTAAATACATATAGTAGGCCTATACTAATGTGGTAGTAAACCATGACACCTGTACACAGGGGGGGAAACGATGTTTTAGCAAGTCTGCACAATTTCCTAAGTGCATGGAACCCCTGGTGGCTGTTATTGATATATGTCAGGTCTGTGTACTGAACCTTACTTTTCCTGGTAAATTAATTCAGCCTTGAAAAGGGAGAGTTGCACTATGGCTGTTTTCACTGAAGTAAAAATTAGTGGATTTGGCTATTTCAGCCACACCCGTTGCTAACAGGTGTATATAATTGAGCACACAGCCATGCAATCTCCATAGACAAACATTGGCAGTAGAATGGCCTTACTGAAGAGCTCAGTGACTTTCAACGTGGCACGGTCATAGGATGCTGCCTTTCCAACAAGTCAGTTCGTCAAACTTCTGCCCTGATCAACTGTAAGTGCTGTTATTGTGAAGTGAAAACTTATAGGAGCAATAACGGCTCAGCCACGAAGTGGTAGGCCACACAAGCTCACAAAAGGGAACCACCGAGTGCTGAAGCGGGTAAAAATCGTCTGTTCTCAGTTGCAACACTCACTACTGAGTTCCAAACTGCCTCTGGAAGCAACATCAGCACAATAACTGCTCATCGGGTGCTTCATGAAATGGGTTTCCATGGCCGAGGAGCCGCACAGAAGCCTAAGATCACCATAAGCAATGCCAAGCGTCGGCTGGAGTAGTGTAAAGCTCACCGCCATTGGACTCTGGAGCAGTGGAAATGCGTTCTTTGGAGCGATGAATTACGCTCCCCCATCTGGCAGTCCGACGGACTAATCTGGATTTGGCGGATACCAGGAGAACGCTACCTGCCCCAATGCATAGTGCCAACTGTAAAGTTTTGGTGGAGGAGGAATAATGGTCTGGGGCTGTTTTTCATGGTTCATGGTTCGGGATAGGCCCTTTAGCGCCAGTGAAGGGAAATCTTAACACTACAGTTTGAGGAACGCCCTTTCCTGTTTCAGCATAACAATGCCCCCGTGCATAAAGCGAGGACCATACTGAAATGGTTTGTCGAGTTCGGTGTGGAAGAACTTGACTGGCCTCAACTCCATCAAACACCTTTGGGATGAATTGGAACGCCGTCTGCTAGCCAGTCCTGATCGCCCAACATCAGTGCCCGACCTCACTAATGCTTGTGGCTGAATGGAAGCAAGTCCCCGCAGCATTGTCCAACATCTAGTGGAAAGCCTTCACAGAAGAGTGGAGGCTGTTATAGCAGCAAAGGGGGGGACGAACATACCTTTGGTCCTGTAGTGCATCTCCTTTAGCCTAATCCTTCATGGCAATAATGGGATCTCTAAATTATGACTGGTATGTTCAATTCACTGCTACCAATAGAAACAGCACAAGTTAGAAAGATGAGAATGAATGAGAACATTTATTGAAAACTTTACAGAGCAGTCAAAAGGTCAAGGTTGAGGAACAAGCTGCCCCATCTGCTCTTCATGAGACGCCCCCTGAATAACTCAGCCCGCCAGCGGCTGCGCCAGCAGAGACGACTCCAAGCTCGCAGGTCCATCCTGGCGGACCTGGGCTACCCTGCCACCGCCACGTCCAAAACAGCCAAAGCTGCCGCCGCCATGTCTTCCTCCTCTGCCTTCCTCTCCTCTGCCTCTGCCTTCTCCTCCCCGGGACACTTTTACAACAAAGTCGCAGCTCCGCTGGGGTACACACACACCTTCAGGGAGGGGGAGGCCTGCTCCACAGAGTTCCTGCCCAACAGCTTCCCCTCCTCCCAGGACCTCCGCCAGAGAGGCAGCCCAGACTGGGGGGGGTGTCCAGGATGCAGTGGACGGGGTCCGCTTCGTGGCTGATCACATGATGGGGGACGACGATGACCAGAATGTAAGTGAACCATGACCATGTCAATGGGGTTAGGGTTGTGAAATGAGCTAGAGATATGACTCAAAGCAGTGTTTTTTACCATTGGTCCTGGAGAGACATAGCGTGTACAGCCTAGTACTTTAACACCTGTCTCCACTAATGATCATGACCTTGATCAGCTGGATCAGTTGTGTAAGTGCTGGGCTAGGACAAAAGCCTGCACACGCTGCACACATTGTTTTCCAGAAGGTACACCCCTTTATCCCAGGCACAGTAAGGAACGTGTAGTAACAGCAAGGTTACTTATATTCTTTAAAGGTCATTTTCAATAGTCCAGATACTGTGCCAAATTTGGATGTGTGTAAACACTTTTTTATAAATTGAATGGTCCCCCGGGCTGTCATTCTTTACCCCTCCCTCTCCTATGCCTTCTCTGCCTGGTACTGTTGGAGCAGCATTAAGACATCCGACTGGGACATCCTGGTCCAGCCCTCACTGTGTACGTGGTACAGGTTGACCTGTCCTCCACTGTAGGCGTCACAGTAGGTGGCCTGGTAGATGGCCCTACGGTCCAGATCACAGGCCTCCTCCACAGTCAGGTCCTTCTGCTTCAGACCACTGTCCACGATGCCATACGCGTACATGGAGCCAGAGCCCACAGCAAACAGGTCCCCGCAGACACGGTTCCCCTCAGAGTCCACGTAGTAGAGGCCTGGAAGGGTTAGAAGGTGAAATGTTAACCCTCTACTGTACATTGTTGCCCTCAGGCAACAGAAAAACGTTTTGCCCCTCACTCCCCCCCATATATTTTTTGTTTGTATTCCTACACATGACAATAATGTGATGACATGTCTGTACCCAATCCAATGAGGTGCAGAAGTTGGTATGATATAAATTGGGGGAGGGGCCTTCTTTTAGGAAGCAGAGCGACGTGAGCACAAGGTGTGAGCAAAGGGTAAGATACATTTCATTCTTTGCATGTTTAACTAGAGATAACGTGACAATAAAAAATATGATATTGTGTAGGAACCCCTAAAGAAGCATATTCTGTTTTTATACATGAGAGACACGCAGCTGATGTTCTGTGGTCTTATGGTGTGTCCCGTCTCTTATTATTGTAGTCTATACTGCACTCCTCAGAGCCACAACAGCTTTAATATGCAGCGTGATAGGGAGGAAAGGCACCTCTCCTTGGTAAGGGGAAGAATGTGCCATAAATCATGGGAAATATTACATTTAGGCTACTGCAATATTTATGTGGCTCACATGTGTGCAATTCAAAATTCGGATCCCTAGTTATCTAATTTTGCAGTCTAGGACAGCATGACCTGATAGAGACCAGGGACAGTATATCAGGGCTGGTCCCCTGTGTGTAATAGAATGGATTATATGGTGTCCCTATCCAGCTCACACAACCATGTGTGTAGGGATGGGCCTTTGACTTTTTTTGACTGTTCGAGTACAGTATGCAACAATGCCTAACTTATAACCATTACAGATAACGAATCCTAATTGCCTCATATACATTCAGTCAATTAAAAAAACAAGTGCCATTTAAGATTCATTAATTGAAACTAATATCACCTGGTTATATTATATTGTGGAACACAATCTTCAAAAAAGGTAGTAACCTCAGCAGTGTGGCCCTTTATTAGAAGCCCTTATCAGTCAAGACACCCATTTTATAGTAAATAAATATGATGTAATATAACAGAATAAAATAGAACAGAATAGTGTGAAGTGATTCGCATCTCACATCTGGAACAGTTATTCTCAAAGAGTGATCATTTGGAACGGGGCTCAATTTGGCAAGTTGAAAGACATTTTTCAGGGTTACAAACCAAAATCTGTCTTCTTTTCGATATACAGACGTTTTATTTATTTTATTATGCCGGTTCCTTGGAATTTTCTAAATGGATTAACAATTCTACATTGAACACTGCATGGGGATGAATTATGGCCATGACATCGGTTTGGTGAGTAGGCCTAATAGCTTTAATATTGCAGAAAGATTGTAACTTCTATCAATGTAATTGTCTGCATCACTTTTTATACATTTTATGGACACAGTCAATTTTACAATAATTATATTTTGTTAGTTTTTACTTCTGAACTTCTGAACTTCCTCTACCCTCAACCTCTCCGATCATTTCCATGATGTCCATCCGGTTTGCTTCTATATGCCATATCTTTCTAACTGTGCTCTTTCACAAAAGCTCTCAACCTATAACCTATATACGTATTATGGACACAGTATGCTTTACATTAGTTATCTTGTTGTTATTAGTTGTTGTTAGTTGTTATTAGTCCCACCCTTCAGCTCCATTCAACACCTCCCATCTATTGCTTAACACCATCCATATTGGATTTCTATTTGCCATATATTTTTCAACTGTACTGTGATGTTTCACAAAAGTTCTGAACCCTTCTATTCTCATTGTCTCTACAGATTGTAAATTGAGACTAAACATTTTTGCTAAAAGTATTATTATATTATTGATCGATTGACTATGACTTTTCAGATCACCCAGTAATGCTATCTGCAGGGTTAGCTCCAGGTAAATATTGCAATCCTTTAGCCATTCCTGGACCTGTGACCAAAAACAAGCTACAAATGGACAGTACCAAAACAAATGATCTAATGATTCTGTCTCTTCGCAGCAAAATCTGCAGAGCTGGGAAGATTGTATCCCCCATATAAATAACATTCTATTGGTAGCACGAATTTTGTATAATAATTTAAATTGAAATATTCTAAGTTTTGAATCCGGCGTCGTTTTGTGTATCAGTTCATAAACACTATGCCATGGAATCAGTACGTCAAAAATCTCTTCCCAACTATGCAATCTATATGGGACGGCTGTCAATCCTTTGGTCCTTAAATGAAACTGGTATACTTTTTTATTTATCACAATTTTCTTTAACCAATTATGTTCTTTAATGCAGGGCCGACAGACAAGTTCCTTACTTTTTCCCCCTTCCACTTTCCTCTTCCAATGCTGCAATTATTTGGTTGTAATTTTGGGTAGAGCAGACATTTCCATATGTTTCTGTTAGCTGCATGTGCGACATAACTCCACCAGTCCTACCTATGATATAATTTACGAAGATTATACCTTTTTTAAACATTTAAAAAATAAAATAATGTTTTTTTTATCAATTAGTATATTTGAGTTTAACCACAATATTTGTTGTATTATTTGTTCTGTCGTTTTTTTGGAGGATTAAATTGAAATTGCAACCAACTTTCTATGGCTTGTTTTAGAAATAGTGATATTTGGGAGATTATTTCCTTTCAAATAACTGAAATTGAGAGGTTGTAATCTGAATAAAGGGAAAAAGGCCATTGTTGAACATGGGGTGAGACAATTTTACTAATTTGCTAGAGAACCAGTTCGGATTTAAGTATAACTTTTGTATGACTGAAGCTTTTAGTGATAGGTCTAATGCTTTAATATTTAATCATTTCTGTCCTCTGAATTAATATTCATTATATAAAAAGGCCCGTTTAATTTTGTCTGGCTTGCCGTTCCAAATAAAATGGAATATATTTTTCTCATATAATAAAAAAAAAACTGTTCACTAGGTGTAGGCAAGACCATAAGCAAATAGGTAAACTGGGATAATACTAAAGAGTTTATCAGGGTGATTTTTCCACAAATAGACAGGTATTTACCTTTCCATGGTAGCAAGATCTTATTACATTTTACATTTTAGTCATTTAGCAGACGCTCTTATCCAGAGCGACTTACAGTTAGTGAGTGCATACATTTATTATGATTTTTTATTTTTTCATACTGGCCCCACGTGTATTGGAGTGAGATCATTTATTTCATTTGGGATATGTATTCCGAGTATATCCACATCACCATCAGACCATTATATTGGTAAACTACATGGTAATGTGAAAATTGTATTTTTTAGTGATCCAATATGTAATATTGTACATTTATCATAATTTGGTTGTAATTCAGAGATGTTAGAAAATGTATCTAGATCCTCTATGAGGCTGTGGAAGGATTCAAGTTGTGGATTTAAACGAAAACATGAATCATCAGCGTACAATGACACATTTGTTTTTAAGCCCTGGATTTCTAATCCCTTGATAATAGCCATTATTTACTATTTTACACCTAAGGTTACTATAAATTGAACGGTTGTCGGGAGAGGTTGTGTTTTCTCTAGCAGGAGGTAAGCTTGGCTTCTTATATGGTGTTGAGTAAAGCTTAAACCATGTATTTAGATTGTAGGTAGGTATTGTAGTTAGGTATTATAGGTAGTTTACTCAGGTAGTTATTGTAGGTTATTGTAGGTAATTATTGTAGGTAAGTATTGTATTCGGCGGACCCCGGCGAAGCACGAGGCTAGCCTACCCACTACTTGGACCAACAAAGCTAGCTAGCTAGCTAGCGGGTAGCTACTGGTAACTTTTAGCAACTGTGGTTAGTTGTTTCCAATGTTATTTCACGCTTAAGAGTACCTGTGATTGAGCCAGCTAGCTGCCACCATTCAGCTGTTTTTCTAACCTCATTATCCGAGGCATTAACGTTAGGTGGTTGGTAGCTGCTGTACTTAATTACAGCTACTGATTGCAGTCTGCCAGTTTGGCTTTATACATAGCTTGGGCTTTGTCGAGTAAGGCTTAAACTGTGTATTTAGATTGTAGTTAGGTATTATAGGTAGGCATCGTGGGCTGTATATTATTAAGTAGTATAGGTAGGCATCGTGGGCTGTTGTGGGTAGTTGTTGTGTAGTTATTGTAGGTTACTTTTGTAGTCGGCGGTGCCGGGTGTAGCACGAAGCTAGCTAGCTAACTCACCTCCTGGATTAGCTGGCGAGTAGCTATTAGCAACGGTAGCAACTAAAAACAATATCCTTTTAGCCAGCTACATTCGTTCGCAGCGACGCCGTTTTTCAAACAAAGTCAACACAGCAGCCATTGCTAGCTAGCCAACACTACCAGCTGGCTGTACTGTAGTAGCTAAATACAATATATTTGTGCTAGCTAGCCAACGTTTAATCATTGCTGCGTTATGAAAGAACTAGACACGGACACTAATTATCTGTTTAGTGTGTTCACACACTATTGGTAGTTTGTTGTAACCAAGTATTGGTGCTAAACTGTGTGTTATTGGATGCTAGCATGCTAGTTAGCTATGGCGTCATAGTTAGCTAGCTGAATAAAGTAAGTTGAGTCTATTCATTGAAACATTGAACCGCTGTAGTTTACAACAATTCTAATTTCTAAAGTGGAAGTTGGAGAGTTTTATTCGGGTGGTTCAGTGAAACAATTATAGTTTCTGAGGTGGAAGTTGGGAGAGTTATATTTTTTTGGTGAGGGAGGCCTGCTCTCTCCTTTCCCAGATGTTTAGTTCATTTCATTCCGATCTCCTCTGCATTATTGTAGCCATCTGCTGCAGCCTGTCAACTATGCCTCTGCCTATCCCTGTTCTCTCCTCTCCGCACAGGCTACACAAACGCCTCACACCGCGTGGCTGCTGCCTCTCTAACCTGGTGGTCCCTGCACGCACCACACACCTGGAGTTCCAGGTCTCAGGCAGCCTCTGGAACTGCCGTTCTGCCGCCAACAAGGCTGACTTCATCCCAGCCTATGCTACCCTCCAGTCCCTCGACTTCCTGGCGCTGACGGAAACATGGATTACCACTGAAAACACTGCTACTCCTACTGCTCTCTCCTCGTCTGACCATGTGTTCTCGCATACCCCGAGAGCATCTGGTCAGAGGGGTGGTGGCACAGGAATCCTCATCTCTCCCAAGTGGTCATTCTCAATTTTTCCCCTAACCCATCTGTCTATCTCCTCATTTGAATTCCACGCTGTCACAGTCACTAGCCCATTTAAGCTTAATATCCTTGTCATCTATCGCCCTCCAGGTTCCCTTGGAGAGTTCATCAATGAGCTTGACGCCTTGATAAGTTCCTTTCCTGAGGATGGCTCACCCTTCACAGTTTTGGGGGATTTCAACCTCCCTACGGCTACATTTGACTCATTTCTCTCTGCCTCCTTCTTTCCACTCCTCTCCTCTTTTGACCTCACCCTCTCACCGTCCCCCCCTACTCACAAGGCAGGCAATACGCTTGACTTCATCTTTACTAGATGTTGCTCTTCTACTAATCTCACTGCAACTCCCCTCCATGTCTCCGACCACTACTTTGTATCCTTTTCTCTCTCGCTCTCCTCCAACACTACTCACTCTGCCCCTACACAGATGGTAACGCGCCGCCTCAACCTACTACTCTCTCCTCTTCCATCCTATCATCTCTTCCCTCTGCTCAATCCTTCTCCCTCCAATCTCCTGACTCTGCCTCCTCAACCCTCCTCTCCTCCCTTTCTGCATCCTTTGACTCCCTGTGTCCCCTATCCTCCCGGCCGGCTCGGTCCTCCCCTCCAGCTCCGTGGCTTGATGACTCATTGCAAGCTCACAGAACAGAGCTCCGGGCAGCGGAGCGCAAATGGAAGAAAACTAAACTCCCTGCCGACCTGGCATCTTTTCACTCCCTCCTCTCTACATTTTCTTCATCTGTTTCTGCTGCTAAGGCCACTTTCTACCACTCTAAATTCCAAGCATCTGTCTCTAACCCTAGGAAGCTCTTTGCCACATTCTCCTCACTGCTGAATCCTCCCCCCCACCCCCCCTCCTCCTCCCTCTCTGTGGATGACTTTGTCAAACAATTTGAAAAGAAGGTTGACGACATCCGATCCTCGTTTGTTAAGTCTAATGACACTGCTGGTCCTGCTCACACTGCCCTACCCTATGCTTTGACTTCTTTCTCCCCTCTCTCTCCAGATAAAATCTTGCGACTAGTGACTGCAGGCCGCCCAACAACCTGCCCGCTTGACCCCATCCCCTCCTCTCTTCTCCAGACCATCTCCGGTGACCTTCTCCCCTACCTCACCTCGCTGATCAACTCATCCTTGACTGCTGGCCATGTCCCTTCCGTCTTCAAGAGAGCGAGAGTTGCACCCCTTCTCAAAAAACTAACACTCGATCCCACTGATGTCAACAACTACAGACCAGTATCCCTTCTTTCTTTTCTTTCCAAAACTATTGAGCGTGCCGTCTTTAGCCAACTCTCTTGCTATCTCTCTCAGAATTACCTTCTTGATCCAAACCAGTCAGGTTTCAGGACTGGTCATTCAACTGAGACTGCTCTTCTCTGTGTCACGGAGGCTCTCCGCACTGCTAAAGCTAACTCTCTCTCCTCTGCTCTTGTCCTTCTAGACCTGTCTGCTGCCTTTGATACTGTGAACCATCAGATCCTCCTCTCCACCCTCTCCGAGCTGGGCATCTCCGGCGCGGCTCACTCCTGGATTGCGTCCTACCTGACCGGTCGCTCCTACCAAGTGGCGTGGCGAGAAGCTGTCTCCCGCACCACGTGCTCTCACCACTGGTGTCCCCCAGGGCTCAGTTCTAGGCCCTCTCCTTTTCTCCCTATACACCAAGTCACTTGGCTCTGTCATATCCTCACATGGCCTCTCCTATCATTACTACGCTGACGATACACAACTAATCTTCTCCTTTCCCCCTTCTGATAACCAGGTGGCGAATCGCATCTCTGCATGTCTGGCCGACATATCAGTATGGATGACGGATCACCACCTCAAGCTGAACCCTGGCAAGACGGAGCTGCTCTTCCTCCCGGGGAAGGACTGCCCGTTCCATGATCTCGCCATCACGGTTGACAACTCCGTTGTGTCCTCCTCCCAGAGTGCGAAGAGCCTTGGCGTGACCCTGGACAACACCCTGTCGTTCTCCGATCCTGCAGGTTCATGCTCTACAACATTCAGAGAGTACGACCCTGCCTTACACAGGAAGCGGCACAGGTCCTAATCCAGGCACTTGTCATCTCCCGTCTGGATTACTGCAACTCGCTGTTGGCTGGGCTCCCTGCCTGTGCCATTAAACCCCTACAACTCATCCAGAATGCCGCAGCCCGTCTGGTGTTCAACCTTCCCAAGTTCTCTCACGTCACCCCCTCCTCCGCACACTCCACTGGCTTCCAGTTGAAGCTCGCATCCGTTACAAGACCATGGTGCTTGCCTATGGAGCAGTGAGGGGAACGGCACCTCCGTACCTTCAGGCTCGGATCAGTCCCTACACCCAAACGAGGGCATTGCGTTCATCCACCTCTGGCCTGCTGGCTCCCCTTCCTCTGCGGAAGCATAGTTCCCGCTCAGCCCAGTCAAAACTGTTCGCTGCTCTGGCACCCCAATGGTGGAACAAGCTCCCTCACGACGCCAGGACAGCGGAGTCACTCACCACCTTCCGGAGACATTTGAAACCCCACCTCTTTAAGGAATACCTGGGATAGGATGAAGTAATCCTTCTACCCCCCCGCACCACCCCGCCCCACAAAAAAAAAAATATTATTGTAAAGTGGTTAACCCACTGGCTATAGGGTGAATGCACCAATTTGTAAGTCGCTCTGGATAAGAGCGTCTGCTAAATGACTTAAATGTAAATGTACATGATTTTAACCCATTTAATTAGAGATTCTCCAAAATTAAAATGCTCCAGGCATTTATATATAAACTCCAGTCGTACTTTATCAAATGCCTTTTCAAAGTCTGCTATGAATAGCAGGCCTGGTTTCCCAGATTTTTCATAGTGTTCTATTGTTTCCAGACGCTGGTGACCATAGTTTGAAAAATCTACTGACTCACTTTGCAACACATGAGCAAGAGCCATCTTTGAACTAAGAATGATGATAGCACCACTTCCGTTGTTATCAAAAGAGTTTTGCCGGTAAAGGAAATACATCACTGATTTGCAGTTTTGCACTTCGGTCAGTTTTCCTCGAGATGGTCTCACTATAGTTCATTATCGCCTTCGCAATATCGATTACAAAAGTTCACTATGGACTTATGTAAACATTTGTTTACATATGATAAAGAAAAACCCTTTAAAATGTGATGGTTCACAATGATGGACATGCAGTGTTAGCCTACAAGATACATATTTATTATTTGTTGAGACAAATACATGTAGTTTTTCTATTACTGAAGATATCTGTCTGGACATAATAATGACATTAAAGCAGTGTTGGTCTCTGGCAATTATACTGCTAAGGTGTAATTTTCTAAAGACAAGAAACTTGTCATTCCAAGAACTTCATTTACAATTTTCACTATGAAGAGGAATGTGGCCCAACTTCTGCTCTGCAGTCCAGGGACATCCGAGGACCAGGTTGTGGCCCAACTTCTGCTCTCCAGTCCAGGGACATCCGAGGACCAGGTTGTGGCCCAACGTCTTTTCTGCAGTCCAGGGACATCCGAGGACCAGGTTGTGCTTGTGGCCCAACTTCCTTTCTGCAGTCCAGGGACATCTGAGGACCAGGTTGTGCTTGTGGCCCAACTTCCTTTCTGCAGTCCAGGGACATCCGAGGACCAGGTTGTGGCCTAACTTCCTTTCTGCAGTCCAGGGACATCCGATTACCAGGTTGTGCTTGTGGCCCAACTTCCTTTCTGCAGTCCAAGGACATATTGCATTGAAGCTTCCAGTCCAGAGACTTATCAATTCTCTGAAATTATCAATCTGATGACTTCTCAGAAATAAAATATTTTCTTAACTCTATGTCATTGTTGTCTGAGACTGATTTGTAAATCAAGTACTTCTAGCTAATCTAAGACACTAAGTCTAAAATATTATTTCCTAGGTTACATAATGTGAATAATGTAGTTATTATGAACAGAGGGGAGTCTCAGGCTTTCAAGCTGGTCCACTTGGTTTTAAGGTAAATGAAAACATGACCTCTGATGTTTATAAAAATGATTAATATTAATGTAGGCTAACATTTCATTTAAGTAATACTCTAAAAGGCTACAATTATTGGCTCCAGATACGTCTCTTATTTTCTTTCTTCTGCTAAACTTCTCTCTCCTCACTCTAGCCTTCTTTATTACCCTAACTACCAATCTCCTCATCCTTTCCCCCCTCCTCTCTGTTCCTCCTCTCCTTCACCTTCACTCTTTCTCTCTCCTTCTCTCTGTAATACTGCTCTCTCAGCTCATCTCTGTCCCTGCGAGTTCATCCATGTGAGGTGACATGGTACACATCCACACAGTTCCCAGAGTTTACGTCTCTATGTGTGGCCCTGTACACAGCCTCCCTGGCCAGTGAGAGTGCTTCCTCCAGCCCCCACTGTACCCCTCCTCCAGCACAGAGTAGGCATAGGGTGAGCCGGAGCCCACAGAGAACAGCTTTCCCTGCAGGCGTGTCCCGTCACTGCAGACATATTACAGGCTGGGGCCAGAGAGCACCTGCCTACCACTTCCTCCAGCAGACATTTCACTGTACTTGTGCACGTGACTCATGGCTGGTGAGAGGCACTGCCTCTTATCCTGTCCCTTTGCTTGAGAGATTGGTTCACTTGCAGCTGTCTTTGCCCGATCATCTGTTTCACTCCCCATCATTGATCTGTTCTCCTGATCCATCCCTCTGCTGCCATGCTCAAGAGGACGTTGCTCTACCTGTCCTCCATCCCAGCCACACAGAGTGGCCACCACACGCAGCTCAGTGCCCTTAATGGGTGCAGCATGTGGGTTAGCAGCTTTGGACAGCCACCTGACGTGGCGAAGCTGGTAGAGCCAGAATCCTTCTCCAGAGGGCACAGTTGGCAGACGTGATGGGGTTTGGTGCAATGTTATGGTTGATTTGGCCAAACTGTTTTGGGGCTTTCACTGAGGTATCAATATAAAGATGCAGTGGGCTTCCACTGTTGCTCTACGATAAGCCACTGCTTGTTGTATGTCTGGTTCTCTTCCCAAAAAGCAAGGAGGTGTTTTCCTGGTCTATTCGAAGTGAAGCTGAAAAATTCCATCTAGAGTCAAGAAAATAGTCCTTGAAACAACACAGATCCTGTAATGCCATTGAAAAAATGTGTCCCTTAATATGTAAAATAACTTATTTATCGATTAATTATTTCCCCTCCAATGTCAATTATTGATTCTAATGTTTTTAGTTTTTGAGAGTCAGTCAAGGTCTGTTTGTCTCTGAGAGTGGGGATGCACTGACTTAAATGTAACAAAAATGAGCATTTTTATATAGTAAATGATCCCTCAGTTGTATTGTCCAAACAAGTAGCATTATATCAATAGCATTACATTACCTCATTATCGAGACGCGTGAAATGTGGAGTAAACCATGCCAGTCATAAAAAACGGTGATACCTGTCTCATAAATCATGTTGTACTTGTGTTGATTTAGATGTATGAAATTAGATTGTGTCTGTAGTTCAGTCTGTGCCCCAGTCTAAGCCAAAAACATGCACACCTGTGTTTAAAAAGTAGGCTGCACATTGGCCTGTGTACATCGCCAGACTATTTGCCTGATGATTCATCCTGAATTCAATTTCGCTGGGTTAGTGCTATCTGGGATCCTTGGGAAATTCCCTTCCCTAAACCGAAACCTTCATGAGAAAATAATATTCCATTTTATTTGGAACGGCAAGCCAGACAAAATTAAACGGGCCTATTTATATAATGAATATGAATTCGGAGGACAGAAATGATTAAATATTAAAGCATTAGACCTATCACTAAAAGCTTCAGTCATACAAAAGTTATACTTTAATAATCCGAACTGGTTCTATAGCAAATTAGTAAGATTGTCTCACCCAATGTTCAAGAATGGCCTTTTTCCCTTTATTCAGATTACAACCTCTCACTTTCAGTTATTTGAAAAGGAAATAATCTCCCAAATATCACTATTTCTAAAACAAGCCATAGAAAGTTGGTTGCAATTTCAATTTAATCCTCCAAAAACGACAGAACAAATAATGCAACAAATATTGTGGTTAAACTAAAATATACTAATTGATAAAAAACAAAAAAAAATTGACAAAATGTTATAAATGTAAAAAAGGTATAATCTTCGTAAGTGATATTATCGGTAGGACTGGTGGAGTTATGTCGCACATGCAGCTAACAGAAACATATGGAAATGTCTGCTCTACCCAAAATTACAACCAAATAATTGCAGCATCACCGCAAAAATGGAAAAGGAAAGTGGAAGGGGGAAAAAGTAAGGAACTTGTCTGTCAGCTTTGTATTAAAGAATATAATTGGTTAAAGAAAATTGTGATAAATAAAAAAGTATACCAGTTTCATTTAAGGACCAAAGGATTGACAGCCATCCCATATAGATTGCAAAATAGTTGGGAAGAGATTTTTGACATACCGATTCCATGGCATAGTGTTTATGAACTGAAACGATGCCGGATTCAAAACTTACAATGTTTCAATTTAAATTCTTATACAAAATTCTTGCTACCAATAGAATGTTATTTATATGGGGGATACAATCTTCCCAGCTCTGCAGATTTTGCTGCGAAAAATGGCTAAATGATTGCAATGTTTACCTGGAGCTAACCCTGCAGATAGCACTACTGGGTGATCTGAAAAGTCATAGTCAATCGATCAATAATATAATAATACTTTTAGCAAAAAAAAATATTTTCAATTTACGATCTGTAGAAACAATGACAATAGAAAGGTTCAGAACTTTTGTTAAACATCACAGTACAGTTGAAAATTATATGGCAAATATAAATCCAATATGGATGGTGTTAAGAGATAGATGGGAGATGTTGAATGAAGCTGAAGGATGGGACTAATAACAGCAACTAATAACAACAAGATAACTAATGTAAAGCATACTGTGTCCATAATAAGTATATAGGTTATAGGTTGAGAGCTTTTGTGAAAGAGCACAGTTAGAAAAATATGACATATAGAAGAAAACCAGATGGACATCATGATAATATAATATTGTAGAATTTGACTGTGTCCATAAAATGTATATAGTATGTATGGGCTGGAAGTATGTCACGCCCTGGCCTTGAGAGCCCGGTTTTCTTTAGTTGGTTTGGTCAGGGTGTGAATTCCTATGTGTAAGATCTAGATATTGTAGATCTATGTTGGCCGGGTGTGGTTCCCAGTCAGAGGCAGCTGTTGATCGTTGTCTCTGATTGGGGATCATACTTAGGCAGCCATGTTGCCTACTTATGTTGTGGGATCTTGTTTCTGTGTGTTTGGCTTGTTTGATGTTAGCCTTTAGAACCTCCCGTTACGTTGCTTTTGTTGTTTTTGTTCAGTGTTTATTCAATAAACGAACATGTACGCATACCACGCTGCACCTTGGTCCAATCCTGTACTCAACGAGCGTGACAGAAGATCCCACCACCAACGGACCAAGCAGCGTGTCCAGGAGGAGCAAACACCCTGGACACAGGTGGGGAAGATGTGGTCTGGGGAGGAGATATTTTCTGGTAAAGGACCCTGGGCGAAGGTAGAAGCCCAGGTAGGAGAGGATCAATGGCGACGCCAACGGTGCCGACCGCTAAGGAAGCCCGAGAGGCAACTCTCTCGGGGTTTGCAACGCCCTGGCCTTGAGAGCCCGGTTTTCTTTAGTTGGTTTGGTCAGGGTGTGAATTTCTATGTGTAAGATCTAGATATTGTAGATCTATGTTGGCCGGGTGTGGTTCCCAATCAGAGGCAGCTGTCGATCGTTGTCTCTGATTGGGGATCATACTTAGGCAGCCATGTTGCCTACCTACAGTGAGGGAAAAAAGTATTTGATTCCCTACTGATTTTGTACATTTGCCCACTGACAAAGACATGATCAGTCTATAATTTTAATGGTAGGTTTATTTGAACAGTGAGAGACAGAATAACAACAAAAAAATCCAGAAAAACGCGTGTCAAAAATGTTATAAATTGATTTGCATTTTAATGAGGGAAATAAGTATTTGACCCCTCTGCAAAACATGACTTAGTACTAGGTGGCAAAACCCTTGTTGGCAATCACAGAGGTCAGACGTTTCTTGTAGTTGGCCACCAGGTTTGCACACATCTCAGGAGGGATTTTGTCCCACTCCTCTTTGCAGATCTTCTCCAAGTCATTAAGGTTTCGAGGCTGACATTTGGCAACTCGAACCTTCAGCTCCCTCCACAGATTTTCTATGGGATTCAGGTCTGGAGACTGGCTAGGCCACTCCGGGACCTTAATGTGCCTCTTCTTGAGCAACTCCTTTTTGTAACGATCCCGGCTGTCTGAGTCGGGTCCTGTCTGGTGACTAGTTTTTCCGGTTCGTAATCTCCAGTTTCCCGAGGGTTCGGGAACGCTCCGGGGAGCGCTCTTGTTTTCCGCACCTGCATCCCATCAGCAATCTGCACACCTGGTCCTGATCATCACCCTTCTTAGGCTCTGGCCGAACATCCAGTTCCTGCCGGATCGTTAGCCATGAACAGTATGTTTGTCAGCGTATCAGCCTTGAGTTCTAGCGTTAGTTTTTGTTGTTTTGCACCTTGTTGATTTGCTGTGTACTCACCTCCGTTTTGTTCTGTCTGCAGTCTCTCACCCGGAACCTTCACCCAACCTCTGCCTGATGGTCGGCGGCTGCCGAGCCATGTCTGGACCTACCACTGCACCCTCAACAACCCATCCACGCCACCCGCTCTGTCCCTGGATTATTCAGCCTCACTCGGGAGTCAATTAATAAACACTCACCTTTTTTCTCTAAGTACCTTGTCCTGGTCTGCTTCTGGGTTCTGGCGTAGTAAACCGTGACAGAACGATCCGGCCAGTATGAACCCAGCGGACCTGGACTCTGTTCGCCATGCCATTTCCCATCAGGAGAAGATGTTGGGCCATCATAGCACGGTACTACAGGAGATCGCGTTGTCAGTTCGGAACCTTTCTACCGGTCTGACGGAGGTCCAGAACCAACGCAAGTTTCCGGTGGAGGATCCACTACCGGTTTCACCCATCTCGCCTGCCGCTTCGGGAGCTGTGTCCTTCCGTGAGCCCGAGGTTCCGACGCCGGATAGATATGAGGGGGGAGCTGGGAAGATGCCGTTCCTTCCTTATGCAGTGTGGATTAGTGTTCGATCTACAGCCCTACTCTTATGCCACAGACAAGGCTAGGATAGCCTTTGTGATTGCGTTGCTGCGTGGTCGAGCGCTGAGTGGGCTTCAGCCGTTTGGGAACGACAAGACCCCTGCATGGCTTCATACCAGGGGTTCACGGCCGAGATGAGGAAGCTCTTCGACCATTCCGTCCGAGGGAGGGACGCAGCTAGCGCCTGTTTTCGCTTCACCAAGGAACTCGCAGCGTGGCCGACTTCGTGATCGAGTTCAAGACGTTGGCTGTGGAGAGTGGGTGGAGCAGGAGTCTCTGCAAGCGGCCTTTTACCAGGGTCTGTCGGAGCAGCTCAAGGATGAGTTGATCTCCTATCCGGAGCCTAGTGACCTGGACAGCTTGGTAGCCTTGTCTATTCGGGTGGATAATCGAGTCCGAGAGCGAAGGAGGGAGAAGCAATGGGGTCCGTCCAATCGATCAGCTTCTCAGTTCCCAGTCGGGTCGGGTGGTGGACCAGAACACGTCGATCATTCTCCACCACAATGGATTAGTGGAGAGGTCCTCTCTCCCGATTCTGAACCCATGCAAGTGGGGCGGCACGGGTTAACCAAGGAGGAGCGTCAACATAGACGGCAGACCAACTGCTGCCTCGACTGTGGTAGCTCGGGACATTACATCTCCACCTGTTCCCGGCGGTCGTCAAACTGCCCGGCTCGCTAAAGTTGGGAGGACTTTTAGCGAGCCAGTTTCAACCTCTCAGTACCTCTGTCAGACCCCGTTTCCCGGCTACCCTTGTGAACAGGAATCAGAGCTTAGCGCTTAACGCTTTTATCGATTCAGGTGCCGATGGAAGCTTTCTTGATGCCGAGTTGGTGGAACAGCTGGGGCTTTCCAAGGAGCAATTGCGGAAGCCATTAAGCGACCACTCTGAACGGCAGTAGTCTGGCACGTATCACGATGAGGACTGAACCGGTTAAGATGCGGTTGTCGGGGAATCATTCTGAGATGATTTCATTCTTCATTCTGCCGTCTTCCCATGTTCCTCTGGTCCTTGGATACCCCCTGGCTGAAGGAACACAATCCCACGTTCGATTGGGTGACGGGCAAGGTAACGAGTTGGAGCCTTGATTGTCATGCTAACTGTCTCAAGACTGCCTGCCCCCATTCGGTTCCCAGTCAGGTGATTGAGGCTGAGCCCCCAGATTTGTCCCTGGTTCCCGAGACATATCACGATTTGGGGGAAGTTTTCAGTAAGCAGAAGGCTCTGTCACTCCCTCCCCACCCGACCATATGATTGTGCCATCAACCTGGTCCCTGGAGCTGTCTACCCCAAGGGAAGGTTATACAGTATCTCCCGACCTGAACGTGAGGCGTTGGAGACCTACATCAAGGAGTCCCTAGCTGCTGGTCTCGTTCGTCCTCGTCATCACCCCTGGGGGCAGGATTCTTCTTTGTGGGTAAGAAGGATGGCTCTCTTCGACCGTGTATTGATTATCGGGGTTGAATGACATCACGGTCAAGAACAAGTATCCCCTGCCCTTGATGAGTTCTGCCTTCGACTCCTTACAGGGTGCTACGGTGTTCACCAAGCTAGACCTACGCAATGCGTATCACCTGGTCCGGATCAGAGAGGGGGACGAGTGGTTGACGGGTTTCAATACACCGATGGGTCACTTCGAGTATCAGGTGATGCCGTTTGGACTGACCAATGCTCCAGCGGTATTCCAGAGTATGGTGAACGACGTCCTGAGAGATATGATCGGTCTCTTTGTGTTTGTTTACCTGGATGACATTCTGATCTTCTCGAAGGAACCTTCCGACCACGTCCAGCATGTCCGGCAGGTTCTGCAGCGATTGTTGGAGAATCGCCTGTTCGTGAAGGCCGAGAAGTGCGAGTTTCACGCCCACACGACATCCTTTCTCGGGTACATCATCTCCAGGGGAGAGATTAGGATGGACCAGGAGAAGGTTAGAGCGGTTCTGGAATGGGTCCAGCCCGGTACGAGATTGCAGCTCCAGAGATTTTTTGGGGTTTGCGAATTTCTACCGCAGATTCATCCGGGATTACAGCCGTGTGGCCGCTCCGTTAACTGCCTTGACTTCCAGTATCAGGATCTTCAAGTGGAATCCGGAGGCGGATCGTTGCGTTTCTGGATTTGAAGAGGCGATTCACCAACGCACCGATTCTCTCTCAACCGGACACGGCCCGTCAGTTCGTCGTTGAAGTGGACGCGTCTGATGTGGGAGTTGGCGCCATCCTGTCGCAGCGATGCTCCACGGACAGTAAACTCCATCCCTGCGCCTACTACTCTCGTCGCCTTTCGCCTGCGGAGAGGAATTACGATGTGGGTAACCGGGAGCTTCTCGCGGTGAAACTTGCCTTGGAGGAGTGGCGCCACTGGTTGGAGGGGCGGAGCAACCGTTTATTGTCTGGACTGACCACAAGAATCTTGCTTACGTGCAATCGGCTAAACGTCTCAACTCCCGTCCAGGCCAGGTGGGCGTTGTTTTTCGGACGATTCAAGTTTGCCCTGACGTTCCGACCTGGATCTAAGAACGGCAAGGCGGACGCCTTGTCCCGGATGTTCTCAAGACGGAGGAGAGTGGGTCCAAGACCGAGACTATTCTCCCCCGGAACTGCGTCGTGGGAGCAGTTATGTGGAAGATTGAGGAGGAGGTGCTGGCGGCCCTTCGGACTCAGCCCGGTCCCGGTAACGGTCCACCCGGTCGGTTGTTTGTGCCTGAGTCGGTTCGTCCGGCTGTTCTCAAATGGTCCCACGCCAGCAAGATGGCTTGTCACCCTGGCGTGGCTCGGACAATGGCGTTTCTTCGCAGACGTTTTTGGTGGCCTGCCATGGCCGAGGATACTCGGGGGTTTGTTGCTGCCTGTCCAGTGTGTGCGCAGAATAAGAGTACCAATCGGCCCAGCTCTGGACTACTTCACCCCCTTCCTATTCCCCCCGCGACCATGGTCGCATCTGGCCCTGGACTTCGTCACTGGGTTGCCCGCTTCTGAGGGGAACACGGTCGTTCTGACTATCGTGGACAGATTCAGCAAGTTCGCCCACTTTGTGCCAATTGCCAAGCTTCCGTCTGCCTCGGAGACGTCCGAGATCCTGGTTAGGGAGGTTTTCAGGGTCCACGGTTTGCCCAGTGATATCGTTTCCGACCGTGGCCCTCAGTTTACCTCTGCTGTCTGGAAGTCCTTCTGTTTGGCCATTGGAGCTACAGTCAGTCTCACATCTGGTTTTCACCCCCAATCCAATGGTCAGGCGGAGAGAGCCAACCAGAAGATGGAATCCACGCTACGCTGTCTGGTCTCTTCCAACCCCACCTCCTGGGTCTCTCAGTTGCCTTGGGTTGAGTATGCCCACAATACTCTTCCTACATCTGCCACTGGGATGTCTCCCTTCCAGTGCCTGTATGGCTACCAACCTCCCCTGTTTCCTTCTCAGGAGAAGGAGCTCTCAGTGCCTTCTGTTCAGGCCCATATTCGTCGTTGCCACCGGCCCTGGCATCGGGCCAGAAAGGCACTCCTTAGAGTTTCGGACCGGTATCAGCTCCAGGCGAATCGTCGCCGGATCCCCGCTCCCACCTATTCCATCGGAGATAGGGTTTGGTTGGCCACACGGGACCTTCCGTTACGGACTGAGTCTAGGAAGTTGTTACCGAAGTTCATTGGTCCGTTTGTGGTGGAGAAGGTGATCAATCCAGTGGCAGTTCGACTCAAACTACCGAGGACGCTCAGAGTCCATCCCACCTTTCATGTCTCCTGCCTCAAGCCTGTCTTCCTCAGTCCTCTGTTGCCTCCTCCGCCTCCTCCTCCTCCTCCTCGGATGATCGGAGGTGGTCCTGCCTACACGGTGCGTCGCATCATGGATTCCAGACGGCGGGGCCGGGGTTTCCAGTATCTCGTGGACTGGGAGGGGTATGGTCCTGAGGAGAGGAGTTGGATTCGCGGCGACAGGTCCTAGATGCGGACCTCATCAGTGACTTCTACCGCCTCCATCCTGGCGCTCCGGGAGTCCGCCCGGTGGCGTTCGTCGGAGGGGGGGTACTGTAACGATCCCGGCTGTCTGAGTCGGGTCCTGTCTGGTGACTAGTTTTTCCGGTTCGTAATCTCCAGTTTCCCGAGGGTTCGGGAACGCTCCGGGGAGCGCTCTTGTTTTCCGCACCTGCATCCCATCAGCAATCTGCACACCTGGTCCTGATCATCACCCTTCTTAGGCTCTGGCCGAACATCCAGTTCCTGCCGGATCGTTAGCCATGAACAGTATGTTTGTCAGCGTATCAGCCTTGAGTTCTAGCGTTAGTTTTTGTTGTTTTGCACCTTGTTGATTTGCTGTGTACTCACCTCCGTTTTGTTCTGTCTGCAGTCTCTCACCCGGAACCTTCACCCAACCTCTGCCTGATGGTCGGCGGCTGCCGAGCCATGTCTGGACCTACCACTGCACCCTCAACAACCCATCCACGCCACCCGCTCTGTCCCTGGATTATTCAGCCTCACTCGGGAGTCAATTAATAAACACTCACCTTTTTCTCTAAGTACCTTGTCCTGGTCTGCTTCTGGGTTCTGGCGTAGTAAACCGTGACACCTTTGTTGCCATGGCCGTGTGTTTTGGGTCATTGTCATGCTGGAATACCCATCCACGACCCATTTTCAATGCCCTGGCTGAGGGAAGGAGGTTCTCACCCAAGATTTGACGGTACATGGCCCCGTCCATCGTCCCTTTGATGCGGTGAAGTTATCCTGTCCCCTTAGCAGAAAAACACCACCAAAGCATAATGTTTCCACCTCCATGTTTGACGGTGGGGATGGTGTTCTTGGGGTCATAGGCAGCATTCCTCCTCCTCCAACACGGCGAGTTGAGTTGATGCCAAAGAGCTCCATTTTGGTCTCATCTGACGACAACACTTTCACCCAGTTCTCCTCTGAATCATTCAGATGTTCATTGGCAAACTTCAGACGGGCCTGTATATGTGCTTTCTTGAGCAGGGGGACCTTGCGGGCGCTGCAGGATTTCAGTCCTTCACGGCGTAGTGTGTTACCAATTGTTTTCTTGGTGACTATGGTCCCAGCTGCCTTGAGATCATTGACAAGATCCTCCTGTGTAGTTCTGGGTTGATTCCTCACCGTTCTCATGATCATTGCAACTCCATGAGGTGAGCTCTTGCATGGAGCCCCAGGCCGAGGGAGATTGACAGTTCTTTTGTGTTTCTTCCATTTGCGAATAATCGCACCAACTGTTGTCGCCTTCTCACCAGCTGCTTGGTGATGGTCTTGTAGCCCATTCCAGCCTTGTGTAGGTCTACAATCTTGTCCCTGACATCCTTGGAGAGCTCTTTGGTCTTGTCCATGGTGGAGAGTTTGGAATCTGATTGATTGATTGCTTCTGTGGACAGGTGTCTTTTATACATTTTTATATTTTAGTCATTTAGCAGACGCTCTTATCCAGAGCGACTTACAGTTAGTGAGTGCATACATTTTCATACTGCCCCCCCCCCCGTGGGAATCGAACCCACAACCCTGGCGTTGCAAACGCCATGCTCTACCAAATGAGCTACACGGGACTATCCTTTAAGAGTGTGCTCCTATTCTCAGCTCGTTATCTGTATAAAAGACACCTGAGAGCCAGAAATCTTTCTGATTGAGAGGGGGTCAAATACTTATTTCCCTCATTGAAATGCAAATCAATTTATAACATTTTTGACATGCGTTTTTCTGGATTTTGTTGTTGTTATTCTGTCTCTCACTGTTCAAATAAACCTACCATTAAAATTATAGACTGATCATTTCTTTGTCAGTGGGCAAACGTACAAAATCAGCAGGGGATCAAATACTTTTTCCCCTCACTGTACATCTGTTGTAATAGAAACAATTATTGGTACAATGATTGACTTCAAAACATATTTTTATTTACACAAAGAATGACCATGAAGATTGCCATTTTCCCATTCACTATAATAGGGGATCCTGTTTTCTGAAAACAATGCCTGCAGTACCGCGGTCAGCCTTGAACTTCGTGGCTTCAATAAGAGTGGGCAGTCATTTTCCCCTGTTTTGTCCATTCATATGCAGTCATTGGGTGACTTCCGAATCGGGACATCCCAAGGACACTGATGTTCTAAACCACCTTTGCCAAGGATCTCCTTTAGACTTTTTTTTGGTACCATACAAGAAACATTATTGGGCATGGCATTTGGCCGGAGGGATGTGATTGGGTAGCCAGGCAACCAGACTATAGCATTCATTCCATAGAAATGTAATGAATAGAAAAGGCGTCTCCATTTAAGTCAATGATGGCATGTAACATGACTGTACTTACAGTTGAAGTCGGAAGTTTACATACACTTAGGTTGGAGTCATTGAAACTCGTTTTTCAAACACTCCACAAATGTCTTGTTAACAAACTATAGTTTTGGCAAGTCGGTTAGGACATCTACTTTGTGCATGACACAAGTAATTTTTACAACAATTGTTTACAGACAGATTATTTCACTTATAATTCACTGTATCACAATTCCAGTAGGTCAGAAGTTTACATACACTAAGTTGACTGTGCCTTTAAACAGCTTGGAAAATCCCAGAAAATGATGTCATGGCTTTAGAAGCTTCTGATAGGCTAATTGACATTATTAGAGTCAATTGGAGGTGTACCTGTGGATGTATTTCAAGGCCTACCTTCAAACTCAGTGCCTCTTTGCTTGACATCATGGGAGAATCAAAAGAATCAGCCAAGACCTCAGAAAATAAATTGTAGACCTCCGCAACTCTGGATCATGCTGTTTCCAAACGCCTGAAGGTACCACGTTCATCTGTACAAACAATAGTACGCATGTATAAACACCATGGGACCACGCAGCCGTCATACCGCTCAATCCCAGAACAACAGCAAAGGACCTTGTGAAGATGCTGGAGGAAACAGGTACAAAAGTATCTATATCCACAGTAAAACGAGTCCCATATCGACATAACCTGAAAGGCCGCTCAGCAAGGAAGAAGCCACTGCTCCAAAACCACCATAAAAAAGCCAAGCTACGGTTTGCAACTGCACAAGGGGACAAATATCGTACTTTTTGGAGAAATGTCCTCTGGTCTGATTAAACAAAAATAGAACTGTTTGGCCATAATGACCATCGTTATGTTTGGAGGAAAAAGGGGCTTGCTTGCAAGCCGAAGAACACCATCCCAACCGTGAAGCACGGAGGTGGCAGCATCATGCTGTGGGGGTGCTTTGCTGCAGGAGGGACTGGTGAACTTCACAAAATAGACTGCATCATGAGGAAGGAAAACTATGTGGATATATTGAAGCAACATCTCAAGACATCAGTCAGGAAGTTAAAGCTTGGTCGCAAATGGGTCTTCCAAATGGACAATGACCCCAAGCATTCTTCCAAAGTTGTGGCAAAATGGCTTAAGGACAACAAAGTCAAGGTATTGGAGTGGCCATTTTAAAGCCCTGACCTCAATCCTATAGAACACTTGTGGGCAGAACTGAAAAAGTGTGTGCGAGCAAGGAGGCCTACATACCTGACTCAGTTACACCAACTCTGTCAGGAGGAATGGGCCAAAATTCACCCAACTTATTGTGGGAAGCTTGTGGAAGGCTACCCGAAACGTTTGACCCAAGTTAAACAATTTAAAGGCAATGCTACTAAATACTAATTGAGTGTATGTAAACTTCTGACCCACTGGGAATGTGATGAAAGAAATTATCCTTCTCTCTACTATTATTTTGACATTTCACATTCTTAAAATAAAGTGGTGATCCTAACTGACCTAAGACAGGGAATTTTTACTAGGATTAAATGTCAGGAATTGTGAAAAACTGAGTTTAAATGCATTTGGCTAAGGTGTATGTAAACTTCCGACTTCAACTGTATGTCAGTAAGTAAAAGCAGGAAGTGTACCCTTTAATCTGTGCTGTGATTTATTAAGTCAACTCAACTGACATTACAAAAAATACATTCCATTGCATGAACCACATCAATTAGCATAATTTGAATTAACATTCTACATTACCATGGCAATCCAGCATTAGTTTATAGAACATTTCAAAATACCATGGAAATGATTGCATCACAATAACAGGCAGCCATTGCGAGTGTACCCATGAGTTTACCAGTCAAATTGCCAGGGTTAGCCCCTCCAAGCCCGTTCTATTCATTCTATTTCTATGATTAATACTATACTATGACTATGTTGCTCTCTGCCCAGGTGTTCTCTGCGAAAGTAAAAGTCAGGTAGCCTGTCACTGCATACTACAATAGACTTGCAGTAGAGTGAATAGTCTAAAGGCAATTTTGAACTTGAAGAATGCAAACATTTTCTGGGTAGTCTATTTAAATAACTTGCAAACGTGTGTAAATATTTGTGTAGTGTGGGTATTACAAGTATTCCTATCATCGCTCTATGTTTACAGGCTACCACCACACATCACTTTATTTTCCTCACAACTTACAGTATATCCACAAATGTCACATTAAGCTCCTGGTCATTAAACGGACCTCGTTTAAAATATGATATTTGTTCAACATATGATGTTTAATATGTACATACCAAACTAGGCCCACTCTGCTTCTGGCACTGTTCAGCAATTTAAATCTGAATGAATATGCATTTTTCCAGTGTTTCAATTTCAAACAAAATAGATTATATTCCAGCCACACACTGCTAGTCACCAGTGCTGGAGGCATCTCAGAATGAATCTTACAAACAAGGTATACTAAGTGAGGAAAAGGCCTGAGGCTTTACTCATTATTTCTGTTGTCTTGATTTTATAAAGGATAATACACAAGGGATGTTACCCATTTATTATAGTTTATTATAAGAGACCATTCAAGGAGAGGCCTTCTGAACACCAAGCGAGCATACGGTGGACATAATACCAGGCACTATGTGAGGCTTCATCCCACACCACGTCTACCTCCTCATCCCCAGCTGGAGAGAGCACAGTGCTACATGATGATTCCATACATTTTGACTCGGACCCAGACATGATGGATGGCTCAGTGGTCCAAGTTAGGTACCAGTGCTCCATGGCCTGTGAGGTGGGAGTGGAGGTGGTGGTCTCCACACAAACCAAGACAGGAGTGCTGGTCTTCAAGAGGAGATGGAACAACCACAGATGAGTCCATGTCCCCATGACCTATCCGGCGAAGCTTACATTCTCTCCAGACACGGCCTACAGAGAGGACTTCTTCATCAGGCACACATTGGACATCTGTAATGTGGTGGTTCGAGCCTGGTCGGACCACCTTGACCAAGGCAATGGAGACAGAGGCAATGGGACCAACAGCACATACCATGGGTCCCTGGTGAGGACATTCAAGGTGCTCCAGGCAGTAACACCCTCTAAGCGTCTAGCCAGACTTACCCTGGGTGCCCCTCGTGGATGGGTGATCTGAGGTGGCAGCTGACCAGAGGCAGAGTCCGCCAGTGCCCACATGAGTCAGGTCAGGTCTAAATCAACCAATCATGTTTTTGCATATGTGTGTTTCAATTAAACTCACCTGGCTGTCACTTATACTTTTTAAGTTTAAGGTTCCCATGTGTTATGAATTCCCTGCTGGAGGCTCTAAGCACACAATCTCATAGCCCACTCTCAGGGACACAAACGCTGCAACTTTCTAACACCTGCAGTAGGCTCCCCTCCCCCTCTGGAGCCTAGCAGGCAAGGCTATAGGTTGTAAACTGGCCCTCCACACCTCTGGCCATAACCAAACCGATTGGTTGCTAGGGGTCATGGTTGCCAGGGGCCTTGTCTCACAGTGAGATCAGCCAATCAAAGGCAGTTATCTTGTGTCCCAGATCCCCAATTCCTGCCTCCCCCTCCATCTCCTTCAAGCAGTCACAGAGAGAGCAGCAAGCTCATCTCTGTCCTGCACAACAACAGCTGGACTCATATCTCTGAACTTGTGGGATGGAGTGCGTGCACAAAGTGAGTTGTGTGACATTTGTATATTGTTCTTCGTAGTTAGTTACTACTATTGTTGTATGCTGCCTTTGTGTATAGCTGTGTTGTAATATGTGCAGGTAGGAAATACATTTTCATACAGTCCTTCCCTTGTTAAAAAAAAACTTGTTTCTCTACTTTTGCTATCAGTTATTGTATTGTGTACAGTGCATTCATTACCTGTTTCTCCTGTTTCAGAACCACTACCATTCCACTACCTTTCCATGTTAATTTTATCAGTGTATGTGTCAATAAAGTATCCTTGTGTGTAACTCTAAGGTTGCCTTATTCCCCTCTTACCGAAGGAGGCGCTAGTGGGTCACAGATCAACCCAAACGGAGAGCTGCTCTCTTTCACCATTAATTGAGACAGGAAAAAAGCACTGACATATTATTTTGTTTAACATGGTGTCCTCAGTCCTTCTTATAGTTGTAGTGTATACTAATGTTTTGTTTTCCTTTCATTGCTTTGTAGACACTGTGGATATGTTGACATTCCCAATGGTAAAGGGAAAGGAAAGGGGATATCTAGTCAGTTGTACAACTGAATGCATTCAACTGAAATGTGTCTTCTGCATTTAACCCAACCCCTCTGAATCAGAGAGGTGCAGGGGGCTGCCTTAATCGACATCCACGTCATCGGCGCCCTGGTTAGCACTGGAGAGAGTTTTGGAGTGATTTACAAGATCCACCCTTTCATCAACATAGATCTTGAGAGAACCTGCCTCCTCACTGTGGAGCAGCCCAGGTTAATCTGACTTTCCTTTAAATTGTATAATTTATTTACATTTATGACAAACTTCCTTATATTGTCATGACAGCTCATCCTTTGGGTAATCTTGTGGGCAACAAGCGCTCTGCTTGTGTAATGACAATGTCACCTGGAATGACTCACAACAACATGAATAGTTATAACCGGTATAATGCCAAATTAATTATACAGTATTGTGGCCTCTTACACAGTGGGTTCATTTAAAGTTCAACAGAAATGTCCATGAACTAGCACTTTGAAAATGATAGCATCTGCCATCAAAAGTTTATGACGCCTTAGGTCAGTTACAGTAGGCTAAGATCTGTGTCTCTTTTTTCAATGCTGACAGCTCATTTCACTTCCATTTTGATTTCACTTAAAAGATCAGTTTCTGCATGCTACAGTAAAAAAGAAAAAAAGCCTTTCGTGAACTAACACTCGCACTTGACTCTTTCCCCCTTACTAGCTCTGCCTTTGCTGATAGCTACTTTATTGAGGAAAAATTTACTTACTATGACTGTGATATGTGGTTGCCCCACCTAGCTATCTTAAGATGAATGCACTAATTGTAAATCAAATCACGTTTTATTGGTCGCATACAGTACACATATTTAGCAGATGTTATTGCGGGTGTAGCGAAATGCTTGTAAAGAAATAACACACAACAACAAAAAAATACTGCAATGTTGCTAGAAGCAGAGCTGGCATGTCTGTCAGCGTCATCTTCTTTACCAATCGCTCTGGATAAGAGCGTCTGCTAAATTACTAAAATGTTCAAATGTATTGTCTACATGCTTTAAAATATGCTTTGAAAGATCAGCAAAAAACATATGTAGAAGATGATGCAAGTGGGTGGGAGTGCTTTATTGATGCTTAAGGATGGTTGCATAATCTAAGATCAAATCAAGATGTAATCACAGATTACAACGACACATTCATTCAACCTCCTCCCTGAGGCAGCCTTGAAACACTGACAGTCACACAGAAAATGGAATGTGAAAGATCTCATTAATCTCCTTTTCCCCAGGGTCACAGTGTCTATGTGGGTCTATCTGGTGCAGTGGTGTTTTAAGAATATCCTCCATCACGTTGATCAGAACAGTAAAATGACACTCATCTGATGCAGCTCACTAACCCAGGCGAGGCATAGCATGGCAGCTTGTTGTGGATTCACCAGATAGGATGTCATTGTGTATTTGTCAGAGTTCTCCTCTCACTTGATACTTACGATGCCATGCTGGGCTGTGAATGTGATGAAGCTGCTGTGTCCTTGTGCGATAGGTAGTGTTATGATTGGATATAAGCGTGCATTATGGGAGATGTACAATATGTCTTATGATTAATTAAAGGACTGTCATCATGTCTGATGTTTAGGAGACATCATAATTCAGGTGTGTGTGGTGTCTAGGGGAAATCAGGCATTCAGAGCCCACACATCTCTGCCTCTCTGGACATGGATCAGACTAGACTTCTCCATACAAGGCTCTAAGGTACCTATACAATTGAATTGAATAAACTTTATCAATCCCACAAGGGGAAATTGGTTTATCACCATCAAGACACATACAGCAACAACATACAGTATGTATTCATCAGAGACACACAATTGGTAGCTTAGGGAACTACGATTAGGAATGGGGTATATACTTTAATAAAACCAAAATCTACATCCCATCCTCTCACGTCATGATATTTATAAATACTTTATTTTGCAGTTTGGAGTTTTTGGGCTATGATTATATTATGAATTTATGTCTTGTGTCTTTCAGGTGACATTGCAAGTTAAGCCTGCAGTGACATTGGGAGGAATGGTGGAGCACTCGCACATACACTACCAGTCAAAGGTTTTAGAACACCTACTCATTCAAGGGTTTTTCTTTATTTTTACTATTTTCTACATTGTAGAATAATAGTGCAGACATCAAAACCTATGAAATAACACATATGGAATCATGTAGTAACCAAAAAAGTGTTAAACAAATCAAAATATATTTTATATTTGAGATTCTTCAAATAGCCACCCTTTGCCTTGATGACAGCTTTGCACATTCTTGGCATTCTCTCAACCAGCTTCACCTGGAATGCTTTTCCAACAGTCTTGAAGAAGTTCCCACATATGCGTAGCACTTGTTGGCTGCTTTTCCTTCACTCTGCGGTCCGACTCATCCCAAACCATCTCAATTGGGTTGAGGTCGGGGGATTGTGGACAGTGATGCCAACTTAGCAATTTTGTTGCTAGATTTAGCAACTTTTCAGACTACCCTGGCAACTTTATTTTCAAACAGCACCTAGCAACAAATTTAGCTACTTTTAAAAATGTATTTGGAACTTTTAGCAACTTTTGAAAAGTGACTCAAATGCTAAAATGCACGCAATTTCCCTCTAAATTACACAAAAACGATTTTCTCTGTCACACACTCAGTCACAACACACGTGCCTGGCTGCAAAAGTGCATTTTGAGTGACGTCAGCAGCAGGCGCTCAGCTCGTGCACAGGCAGCAGCAGGGCAGCCAAGCAGCACAACAACCTGGAGAGAGATGCCTAGCGCACACATCATTATTTGAGTTAAGTTGCTTGTTCAATAAGTTAGCATAAATACCTTGTTATTAGCTTGTACCTATAATTGTTGATCAGTTAGGTAGCATGTTTACTAACTACCAATACACTGCTTAAAACTATAATTGTTCAAAATGTGTAGGTTTACTAGTTAATAAGAAAATAAATAAAATGTAATTGTTCAATAATGTGTAATGTATAATTGTTCAATAATTCAATGTGTTGTGATTAAAAATGAAAATATCTGATCATATTAAATGTGTTGTGTTTATATTACTTTTACAGATAAAAATATGTGATAATAAACAAACAAATCCAAACTAACAAATGTCAAATCATATTTGTCGCTGAGATGGCCAGTCAATTTGAGTAACGTTATTGTGCATTCTACGTATTGACGCAGTTTTACTTTATTACGTAATTACGTCATCACGCAATGACATCACAACGTCATTTAGCAACTTTTAGCAACAAATCGACCTGCCTCTAGCTACTTCCCCTGAAAATTAGTTGGCAACACTGATTGTGGAGGCCAGGTCATCTGATGCAGCACTCCATCACTCTCCTTCTTGGCAAAATAGCCCTTAGACAGCCTGGAGGTGTGTTGGGCCATTGTCCTGTTGAAAAACAAATGATAGTCCCACTAAGCCCAAACCAGATGGGATGGCGTATCGCTGCAGAATGCTGTGGTAACCATGCTGGTTAAGTGTGCCTTGAATTCTAAATAAATCACAGACAGTGTCACCAGCAAAGCACCCCCACACCATAACACCTCCTCCTCCATGCTTTACGGTGGGAAATACACATGTGGAGATCATCCGTTCACCCACACCGCGCCTCACAAAGACATGGTGGTTGGAACCAAAAATCTCAAATTTGGACTCCAGACCAAAGGACACATTTCCACCGGTCTAATGTCCATTGCTCGTGTTTCTTGGCCCAAGCAAGACTCTTCTTCTTATTGGTGTCCTTTAGTAGTGGTTTCTTTGCAGCAATTTTACCATGACGCCTGACTCACACAGTCTCCTCTGAACAGTTGATGTTGAGATGTGTCTGTTACTTGAACCTTGTCACAACACAACTGATTGGCTCGAACGCATTAAGAAGGAAAGAAATTCCACACATTAACTTTTAATAAGGCACACCTGTTAATTGAAATCCATTCCAGGTGACTACCTCATGAAGCTGGTTGAGAGAATGCCAAGAGTGTGACATCACTCGTCATTTATGCAAAAACGTATAGCAAAGCTTCTGTTCTGGGGTCAAAATGGTGTCTCTAAGGACATAGGGAGTGCAGCTAGGTTGTACGCTAAGAGTGCCATGGAGCTGGAGGATCCTGCAGCCGTGTATGAGAACTCTATCTAATTACTTTAGGTAAGCATCATGTCCTATGCAAGTAGTGGCCTTAAAATGGAAAGAACCCAAACCACTCAGAGAAGAATGAGGTAGGACCACCCCTCCTTTTTAAAATCAACTTGAGTTTTATGTTGAAAGCCTTTGACAGATTTCAGAAAGGTTTAATAATCAGTGTGTTTCCTGTACTCCCTGTGTTCCATCTCTTCTTTAACTCCTCCTTGTATGGCCA
This sequence comes from Coregonus clupeaformis, assembly GCF_020615455.1. Lineage (NCBI taxonomy): Eukaryota > Metazoa > Chordata > Actinopteri > Salmoniformes > Salmonidae > Coregonus > Coregonus clupeaformis. The sequence continues at coordinate 31,489,730 of NC_059217.1, read as the reverse complement.
CGTGGACAGGGCGGTGGAGGCAGCCTGGTACCTGTCCACAGGAAACATGGACAGGGTCTCCCAGGACACAGCTGTGATATTAGTATTTTATCCGCTCAGTGAGTGAAGAGAGCTCCTGTATGGTTCAATGCACCAGAGGGTAGCCTGCAGCAAAGTGTCATCTGACTCAATGACAAGGGCTAATTCAAGAACAGGACCTGGGTTTTTGCATATCTAAAAATAAGTGCCATGTCACAGTGTGGCATAGAGAGAATGACCCTGCATATTGTTGAGGCACTCATGTCTTATGAATCCCCAGATGACGCAGTTAGTGTCCCACACATTTTCTTTGATTCTGGCTGATGCCGGAGTAACGAGTTAGTTGATGCCAGAGTAAACCTTTAATCACTGAGGTTATTGTAGGTCATGGTGTTCTGTACCAAAGCCGTACTTTCTGTTTTTTTTACGGTAATAATTATGTAATGATAATGTAATAACAATACTTAGCTGATTTCATTATGTGATGAACCTCCTCAGTGGTTCAATTAGGTTTTTCATGTATCATTTATCATCTGTTCTGCCCTCCAGCATGCTAAAACGATTTGTGAGCAGAATGGTTACCTGGGATATGTGGTCAGAGAGGCTCTCCAAGCCTACCTCCAGGGCTCCCTGGTGATAGAAGCAAAATAGACTCTAGATCATCAGTCCAATTGTACTCACATTAATTTGATTTGTCAAATCAAATTACCGATGTTACGGTTTGTGCGTGTGTTTGTGTGTGTATGTGCGCGTGTGTGTCTGTGTATTCTTCCTAAAGGGGTGAGGCTCTGGTGAGGTATGCTCTGGCAGCAGCAACATGTCTGGTTGTGGCACATAATAATGTTGCCTACCTATGTGAGGTAAGGAGTCTGGCATTTTAATTCCTATTTTCTTATGCAAAGTTACTTCATCGCTCATATTATTCTAAAATAATTTAGTTCAGATGTAGAGAAACATTCATTTGAGACATACACATGGATGCCCCAGTGCCTTGACAGAAAGAGACATGAATGACCATTATGATACATTCAGTTACACCTGAGTTACCACACTTTTCTCATTGCAGGAAATGAAGGAGCTATGACTGTCAATGGAGGTATTACAACCATTCCACAATGAACTATGCAACACATGACTCTGGTGAGTTTCTGTCCTACAGACTACAGTGTTATCACAAAGCCTCAAGTCACTAGTGGAATAGCTAGTTTACATAAAGCACCTGTCTCTCTGTTAGCCTGGTCCCAGATCTGTTTGTGCTCCTGCCAACTCCATTGCTGTCATTGTCAAGCCAAACATTTGGCATGACCAGGAGTGACAAGGAGTTAGCACAGACTGGCACTCAGGCTATCTCTCTGTTTCCAGGTTTGCTGAAGATGGTAGACTACTACTCCTCCAGCAGCATGCTTGGAGCTGTTGATCAGGCCATATCAGTGTACAGCAGAGCAGCCCTTGCAGGCAGTTCCCAGGTGACTGTCGTTTCCTGTATGCTATGATCAAGCCTCTAGAATTTAGAATTACTCTTCTGTAAAATTAACCATCAGAAGTTGTACAGATCCAAACAGATCAATACTCACAATTTTCCTCATGAATCCCCAGGGAATATATAAATTGGTGGTTTTGGCAGAGGAGGGATTTGATGTCCCATTGATCATCAGAAACAGATTGAACACACACTACATGGCCAAAGGTCGAACATCTCATTCCAAAATCATGTGCATTAATATGGAGTTGGTCCCCCCTTTGCTGCTATAACAGCCTCCACTCTTCTGGAAAGGCTTTCCACTAGATGTTGAAACATTGCTGTGGGGACTTTTATTTTTATTTTTTTTAGTCATTTAGCAGACGCTCTTATCCAGAGCGACTTACAGTTAGTGAATGCATACATTTTTTTTTTCCCCTACCCCCTGTGGGAATCGAACCCACAACCCTGGCGTTACAAACGCCATGCTCTATCAACTGAGCTACATCCCTGCCGGCCATTCCCTCCCCTACCCTGGACGACGCTGGGCCAATTGCGCGCCGCCCCATGGGTCTCCCGGTCGCGCCGGCTACGACAGAGCCTGGATACGAACCAGGATCTCTAGTGGCACAGCTAGCACTGCGATGCAGTGCCTTAGACCACTGCGCCATTCAGCCACAAGAGCATTAGTGAGATCGGGCAATGACGTTGCCGATTAGGCCTGGCTCGCAGTCGGCGTTCCAATTCATCCCAAAGGTGTTCGATGGGGTTGATGTCAGGGCTCTGTGCAGGTCAGTCAAGTTCTTCCACACTGATCTCGACAAACCATTTGTATGGACCTCGCTTTATGCACGGGGGAAGCACATAATTGTCTAGATTGTCATTGTATGCTGTAGCGTTAAGATTTCCCTTCACTGGAACTAAGGCGCCTAGCCCGAACCTATGGATGATTTTCAAGTACATATGTTGTAGAATTAAACACCTATATGCCTTAAAATGTTTATGGATTGAGAACCAGTTGAAGGGTTAATACAGAGCAGAGACATTTATGTGTTTTTCATAAACTCCCTGCAGCTGGTCTGGGTATGTCGGTGACATGTGATGGCTGTGTGGAGATTGGAGTAACTATGGACCTAGTGTTATCATTTGTTTTGCTTATGACCCTATGACCTGACACATGGCCACATGCACATAATCTCAAGGGCCAGGGAGGATGGTAAATGATAAATGCCTTAATGTATGTACGTGTATTATTTGTAAAGAAAGGGTCTGCAACCATATAATGAGATTAGGGAAAGGGTCTGCAACCATATAATGAGATTAGGGAAAGGGTCTGCTACCAATATAATGAGATTAGGGAAGAGGCTTCCTATGGAAAAGCGCCCATGACCTTTTGGAGTAAATTACATGTGACATCTGGACGTTGAAAGCTAAGGTAGAGTGGTACTAAAATAAGTTAATCAGTTGCCCTAAGGGGGGTAATTGTATATGCTATGTAACATGATTATGCATTTGTGTATAAAAGGGAGCTCTAAGCTAAAGGAAGACAGTAGTTGTTCCATGGAGCAAGCTCGGCTTTGTTATGCAATAAAGTCTAATTCTTGGATTCACAAGCTCCGGTGTCTTGAGAGATATTTTTGAGTTGACTATTTTTAGTCAAATATTTCTACGACAAACCATGAAAAACGTCCCCAGCCCATTATTCCTCCTCCACTTGACTATAGAGTTGGCACTGCATTTGGGCAGGTAGCGTTCTCCTGGCATCTGCCAAACCCAGATTAGTCCGACAGACTGCCAGATGGCGAAGCGTAATTCATCACTCCAGCAAACGCGTTTCCACTGCTCCAGAGTCCAATGGCAGCAAGCTTTACAACACTCTAGGCATTGCACATGGTGATCTTAGGCTTGTGTGCGGCTGCTCGGCCATGGAAACCCATTTCACAAAGCTCCGACGAACAGTTCTTGTGCTGACGTTGCTTCCAGAGGCAGTTTGGAACTCGGTAGTGAGTGTTGCAACCGAGGATAGGCAATTTGTGCTCGCTATGCGCTTCAGCACTTGGTGGTCCCGTTCTGTGAGCTTGTGTGGCTTACCACTTCACGGCTGAGCCGTTGTTGCTCCTAGACGTTTAGACTTCACAATAACAGCACTTACAGTTGACCGGGGCAGCTCTAGCAGGGCAGAAATTTGACGAACTGACTTGTTGGATAGGTGGCATTCTATGACGGTGCGACGTTGAAAGTCACTGAGCTCTTCAGTATGGGCCAATCTACTGCCAATGTTTGTCTATGGAGATTGCATGGCTGTTTGCTCGATTTTATACACCTGTCAGAAACAAGTGTGGCTAAAATAGCCGAATCCACTAATTTGAAGGGGTGTCTACATACTGTTGTGTATCAGTTCATGTTGGGCTGGACATTGTGATGGAGAGACTCTTACAAAGGTATTTTCCCCCTCTACTTACTAGTTTCATATTAGACTCATCATGACTAATGAATGACAGACTGTGTAGACCAATGCTGTGTTTTAGTTTGGTTATGTTTTGGATGATGTTGGATGATGATGAGGATCTGACGCCATGTACTTTAGCTCTACTCAGAGTCCATATGGGAAAGGCCTGCAGTAAAATTACTCAAGACCCCATACAGTTCTCATTGGTAGGCCATTATCTTTATAACAAGTATGACAAGTCACATAGCTCATGGTACAGTATGTAACACAATAAAATGCTAAACAATTTCAAAGTTGTCTAATGGAAATGAAAATGTAATCCATACGTAAAAATGTATGCACACTTGACTAAGTCGCTTTGGATAAAAGCGTCTGCGAAATGGCATATTATTATTATTATATTATTATTATTATTATTATTATTATTATTATAATCCTGTATATCCTGTCTTCCAGGTTTATGCATCTGTTGTTACTCTCATCATTGCTCTGGTTACTGTGCTAATCCAAAGTGCTCTGGGTAAGTCCGTTTTATGAATACCTCCCTGCTAAAATACTGTTACATTTACCTCATAATTAGCTTTATACCATTGCATTGTTGAATACTCCTTTCTGATTGGCTTGAAGGGCATTCTAGAGCGTGCATTATTTTCCAATAACGAACGGTATATTGGCATGGTAGAATTCAATGGCTATAGTTAATTTTGACATGTTTTGTTTGAGCTGCTTTTGAAAGCAAAAGTTAAATTGAAACAGTATTGGTATTGTTGAATTCGATTTTTATAATAGCAAGCTAGGACTGATGGTTTGGTTAGCTAAACTAGTGTTGTGTCGAGAAAACGTTGCTAATTATGCTGTGTGACCAAGGAGAACCGCTGACGCTGTATTTTCATCATAAAGGTTTATTCATAACAAAAGGTTACAGCGTCGATTTACAGATACCTGCAGATACCTGGAGAATAATCGCCCCATCTCAAATATGATTATTCTGCTCTCCTTTGTCTCAACCAAGTATTTATAATCTTTACCCTGCTGTGGGTGGTTTCCCATACAGACCAATCACCTGTCTCCACACAACAGACTTCCTCTGTTCTATGGGGTGTCCCCCTAAAAGTACTCCCCAGACGCTCCCTCTAAGCTGAATAAACCTCCTCTCAGGTTCCATTTGAAAACGTTAGCAAAGTCATAATTCCTCAGATACTACATATTCCCCCCTTCGAGACAAATTAAGTCTAGAAAACAAACAGAATAGGATTATGACAAGTAACAATTTATCTTATTGAGTATCTTTAACAATAAACCAAAAACACATTTTTCTATGGAGTCTAAATACATTTCTATGAAATATTAACAAATCTCTATGGAGTGTGAATAGATTTCTATGAAATATGAACAAATCTTTATGGAGTGTGAGAGCGAAAAACCTGTCTGGCAGCCTTCTTTCCAAATATCCCTCCATCAATCAAGACAGTAAAATTCTCTCACGGCCCCTCTGCCCCAGGCAACCACCTAAGTACTCCAGATCAATTCATAAATCTTTATCAATGCATTTGAAACTATGATGCAATTTGAATACACATGAAAGCCTCAGCAAACAAAAAACTATCAAAAAATGTCCACATTCAGGCTGGTCGACCCATCGGACCCTCCTGTGGATTCTCTCTATCCCTGCCTAGACTCATCCCTAAGCATTCACGAAATAAACAAAAACATCTGAGATCCCCACATGTACCCAATAACAGCAAATATCATTCTACAAAAATTAATTCAGAAAGAATATGACACAAATTATGTATTACACATGCAAATATGTCTATATATCATTGCAGACACTGGAATGTAGTCCACTACACTTCATCTCCTCAGCAGTGTCGACTTCCAATGCATCGTTGATGATGGAATCGGAACATTTCCACACCTTCCTTGTTCCACTTCCTCCCGTCCATTCATATTCTCCTTTCATATTGTCCCTTCATATTGTCCTTGTTTGAGTATTTGAATCTCTACATATTCCCCCATATGCTTCTGGAAGAAAATAAAAGACCAAACAGTATCTTTTGCAAAACAACACATTCAAATTAAAACATCAATATCAACTAAGAATATAAAAATGATATATAAAATTAATCACATTCTATTTCCCCCTTTTGATTCATAACAAAATACTAAAATCACCATAATATTTAAACCTCTGAAAAATTATCGGATATTCAAAATTGATATCTATCTATCAATACTCCTTTGAGTCTTGACAGAAGGTTAAACCCTCTTATCGTTTCATTTGCAAAACCCTTCAAATTATAGGTAATATTATCTATGTTATCTTCCCAAATTTTACACCATACCATGGAAAAATCCCCACTTCTCTGTTAGACTTATCCTCCAATGGTAGGCTTCCCAGACTATGAAACTCCTCTCTTTAAGAATCAGATTTCTCTTTCCCCTTGCTTCCCCTCTTTTAATTTTAAAACCTCATATGAAAGCTTCAACATCAACATGTAACAACATCCTATCCATCCATAGGGTAATAATATATACGCTTTATCACCACAAACCCACCATATATCTCTAAAATTCCCAATAGTCACATTACCATGCAAAAACTTCTCTCCTTACTAAATGAAACCTCAAAAGTTACATTATACTTCTCATTACTAACCTTATGTTCCTGCTTACCCCAAATCATCATATAATCATCACCATCTGATATTCCCCTAAACATCCCTTTTCATCATATGTTTTATTAGAACAAAAACAGCTTTTAGCCCTCACTGGTTTCCTCCCCAATGCTTCATAAAGCGCTATTAACTGATTTTCCTTCCTATCTAACAAATTCACATAGGGTATTTCACTTAACCAAGAACACTTAAACCTAGGCCTAAACAAATGTTTCCACAACTACATTATTTTCTCTCTTAATGATTGCTGCTAATACAACATCCCTTATAAAACATAAGATTTACACATACTTGATAGAAGTTTAGCTACCTTCTAAGATTCAACCCCATTTTCTTTATGCTGAAATTCTCAATAGACATTTACCCTCAAGATTCCTCACTGATCTTACAGAATGAGGTAACTCCTTGAACTAAAGATTCCTACCTGCCCATCCATCTTTAATTTCTCAAAACAGAAGAATCAAATCCATATGCCTTCCATTTAGTTTCTCTCTTCCCTAACGAACTGTATTGATCAGATATATCTTCTTGTCTTCCATTAAAATCAAAGAACTCATCCTGTACCTCCATGATAGTATTCTCCCTCTAACATTACTCAAAATAAGTTAGCAATCACTCATAACCCTCTTGCACTTCATATCATTTTACAAAATATACTTCCTTTCACTAGGGGAAACAGCTTCTACTTCTAGTCTTCATAACACTTCTTTTCCATAATTATCTCTCCATATGAGAGGAACCTCACCTCTACACATTCCTTCTCTCACATCTACAAGGAAGATGAGCTGTATCACCCATCCTAACCCTAATGACAGTCTTTTCCTCAAAAATTGGTGCTGGAGCGATTGGCTCCCTTGTAATCAAATGTGATATATTTATAGCTTTAATAACTGTCAATGTTGAAAGAGTTAAATTGCTTCTCACTGTTGTTATAATATGCTGAAGTGTTGATGTCATTGTTGTTAATTCACCCATTCTCCCTAAGGCTTTGAACTCTTGACTTGTATTTCCATCTATCACCACTAGTGTCACTACATTAACTCTCAGTCCCAACTCTAATCCCTCACTTTCAAACTGTTGATTATAAAAAATACACTTATAATCACCTTGATCTTCCTGCTGGGAATTGTAAATATAGATACTACAATCACCCTCAATCTTCATTCTTCTCTTATCATTCAACAACGCATACTTTCTCAATGCAACTGCTCCTAACAGATCTAAACTCCTACCATATCTATCTTCCCACTAAACTCTTAAATTTCCCTTCACCACTGTTCTCTCTCTCTCTTACTACTAACATTGAAGCTTAGCTGACTGTCCTAGAGTTCCTTCAACCCTAGTTTTCTTAACTTTTTTATCTGACTTTTCTCCTAACTTTTTCAAAAACCATTTCACTGATTAATCCACAAATTCCTTTCCCACTAATTTTAGAAAAACAATTTCACTGATTTATTCACAAAATCCCTTCCCACTAATTTTAGGACATGTGATCGGGTAATCCCCACCTGCTTATGACTTCTTTACACACAGACTTGGCAAACGATTGAGCATCTTTTAGCCTAGTTTGACATCTTATTCACCTCTTGGTGTAGGAATGTAACCAAGAATAACAGTCACCCCCTGTAAACATTATTTTTCAGACAGATTGTCCTCCTTCCTATGATATAATCTTTTCAAGCAAATATGATTCCCAAAAACCATACTCCTTTGTAATCTTTCTCCTAACCTTAGCCTTCTTTCAACATTAGCTAACCCCTAGCTTCCTAAATCATCAGACCTAATAGGTCCAGAGGCGCTACTATCAACCCCTCATGGTTTCTCCCCAAAACAACAATTGATTCCTACTCTAATGATTTTTTCTATTGTCTTCAAAACACCTGCTTTTGAAAGTCCTTCAATTTCTGGTTCAATCCCTTGAATTGCTTCATCTTTCAAATGATACTCATTCTTCCAAGGAGGTCTTCCTCCTCAAAATCTTCACTGAGATTTCCCATCCAGAATACTGTAGACAAATTCATCTCTGTCATCATCAACCATTGGTAAACCTTTTCCTTTGGCACTTCTACCAGACAGCCGTCTGGTGTACATCTTATTGTACAGTTCAACTTACACAATGCATCTCTTCCCAACAATGCAATAGGTATATGTTCTGATACCAGTATGGGTATTGTAATTTTCTCTGATTTTTATAGCAGAGCTCAATTGGTTCCTTAAGCGGAATCAGCTGTTTTACTCCCCCGTCGTCCACGGCGTGAGCCCCCCCCTAAAAAAATTCTGGGCTTCTCTCCTTCCCGGGGTCCAGGTCTCCATATCTCTCGCCAGCCTTTTGCACTTCTGCTTCCAAGTCAAGCCCCTCTCTTGCTCACACGGCTTGACCCAGTCGAGGAGGCGCTGGATATCCGCTAGAGATTTCCCTGTCGATGGCTCCTGGACCCGCTGCTTGGTCCAGTTCTGGTGGGATCTTCTGTCACGATCGTCGTATACAGAGGAGGACCAAGGCGCAGCATGGAAGGTGAACATGCTTTTTATTAATGTTACACGAACAAAACAACAAACGACACGTGAAGTCCTACGGTACAAACACAAACCAAAAGGAACAAGATCCCACCCCATACTGTGGGAAACAGGCTGACTAAGTATGGTTCCCAATCAGAGACAACAAGCAACAGCTGATTCACGTTGCCTCTGATTGAGAACCACACTGGCCAACATAGAAACACAATACTAGAACGAACACAAATGAAAACTCACACCCTGGCTCAACATACTAGAGTCCCCAGAGCCAGGGCGTGACACCTATCCTAATTAGTTGATTTTACATAGTGAGATGTGTAACCTCTTCAGGCTGAACACAGGTAAAAGATGTTCCGCTATTCACCATCACTTCTCATAGTCCTTTGTTTTCACTTCAATTGTTGGATCTTTTTCCCTAACTGGTGCTACCAGCTGACACTCCCCTTTCGGATCTTCTAGGCACCCCTAGAATCCTTGCTCCTTGTCCCTATAAGGGTTCACCTGTCCTCCAGATGATCTTCACTTGCTCCGGTATCTTCCTCTGAAATTCCCTCTTTCCAGAAACTATCTATGTATATGAAACAACTTGTACCAGTAGTTGTGGCTGGTACAATTGCATTTGACCTTGCTCAGTTGAAGCTGTGGCAGTGATTGTTGATTTGGTGCACACTGATTCTTCATAACCAAAGCTTTTCTTCTCCTTCTTATTCTCCCCCAGTTGTATTTAAACAAGTTTTCTGAGAGTTTCTTGGTCATGTTCTTTCTTGTTGTTGACATATCGGTATTCTTCAAAGGCTTATATTCTAAGTTCTGTCCTCGAAATATCATCTTCCATCATCTTCTTACTGGTGCCCTCTTTCCTTTGCCTCAATGTATACTTCTCCAATTCTTGGGATCCTTTTCTCAGCAGTTTTTCCTTATCTTCTGTATCTTCAGCTTCTTGAGTTGTTGTTCCAATTCTCTTTGTCTCTTCTAAATTATTCCCCTTATCCAGGCATAATACACATCAGTCTATATCTCTTTCTATTTCTTCTTTACTAATCATTGTAGAATAAAATCCTCTTGAATATGAAGCCCCTTTAATCTCCAAATCTTTATCGCTGTCTTCATCTTCGCTTTCCTCAGAGATCGAATCTCTAGTATCCTTCTTCCTTCAACTTCCATCAGGGATCGAATCTCTAGTATCCTTCTTCTTTCCTCTCTTGCCAACTTCCTTCTAATCACAGAGTCATATCCACCCATGATCTCTTCTGAATCACTCTGATCATCATCATCTTCTTCTTCATCTTCAAGTTCCATCTTCCTGAACCTCATTCCACCCTTAGTTTCCAGACATCTCGGTTTTCTTCCTAGTTTTGGATTCATCTTTATGGTCGTTTCTGCTTTTCCTCTCTCTATTATTCAATCACTTTCATCATGTTGATGACGTCTGGGTTAAAATACCTTCCACTAGCTATGGTTGTTCAATGTCAGGCCAACTTTTATTCCCTTTTCCAGATAACCTTTAGTTAATGGTATTGCAAGGTTTACTATTTTCAACTATATCAACAGGTGTAATTACTTTCATAGTTCTGATGTCCTTTTTCCCCATTGTAACAACTATTTTTTTATATTCCTTTATTGTGAATTATTTTTATTTTAGACTATATAGCCTATAGTTCCCTTTTTTTTCTTCTTCTCATTAATTAATTAGTCAATTTATTGATTCATCAATTTGTTTATTTATTCATTTTATTTTATTTTACCAAATTATTGATTAGTAGCAATCTTACCACATCCAATCAGGAAATTAAATGAAAGTAGTCAACTTCAGAGCAATCCAAAAAAATAAAGACTTCTAATCCTACAACACTACAGTACTCACAAACCCCATTGCTTAATAAGCACCCAATTACCTTAATTGTACAGAATAATGTCAGTACTCGATTCCCCCACTCAACTCTAATCAAACCCACTCATGCACAAAAACTCCAATATGCAATTCTTATTTTCATCAATTGATCAGTCTTTTGCCAAGTCCTTGTCAAATTGTCACAACATCAATTATGCTAGGCACACAAAATAGCCTGTATGGGAAGGTAGGTTTTGTAAATAGAAGAGTACTGGCCTTAGTATGACTCGATCCTGTCGCAGCAGACTCTGTCGCATCACACCCTGTCGCGTGATGTACACGTCAGCACTTCCGCTCTCTCTCTCTCTCCTCCTTCCTCTTATCGTCTCTCATATGACAAAATAACAAAGAAACAGACAAGAATTTAGTAGTTCATGCACTCACTGAGTTATTTCAACCATTCAATATTTCTCTAGTCACATTCGCGCTAAGAATTAACTCAGGAATAGTATAAATAGCTCAATAACATTTTATTTTATTTATTTTATTATTTTTATTTTATTTTTAATCTGTTAACATATCTCTAGTTTATCAATTCGATAGGTCTCAAGAAAACAGTTTCATCGTCAAACAACAGCCGATTTAACAACCAGAATACACTATTAGTGTCTAGATCTTTCTCTTTGTCTGCTCTCCCCGCAGCTCAGTGTAGGCAGAGGAGTGGCATATTTACCCTTACGTAACTCTAGAGTCATAAAATCACGCGCATGCGTAGTCCATACACCAATACGAGTTCAGGGTGGACGGAGCTCTCTCCCAGCTCTCTCCAAGCCAGACAACAGAAAGTTAACAGTCCCGCTGTACTTCCTCTCTTTTACCCCTCATAGACAAACAATAACACTTAACAGAGCTCACAAACCATAGGACACAAATCCTACACTATTCTACACACAATTTAAGAGGCTCAATCCATTCCTATGGACCTCTAAGGTACATGCAGCATGTATCATGTATCATGTAGCATGTAGCATGTTACCTCCATTGTGCCGTATAATTCCTTTGTTCCTAAATTTAGGCTGCCACGAGGTCCGCGGACATCCAATGAGTGGTCACGTCAATCATATGATTCGTCAACCACATGCTGAGAGGTAACTTACAACCAAATATATATACCACAGCCTCAAGTCCCATGGACTTACCTAACTACACCTAACGTGTTTTTAGGATTTTTGGCCCATCATAATGATCGCCTCCTGGGAGGGCTACCCATAGATTAGCAATGGTTCTAAGTTGTACACATTTATCTTGGCCTTATTCCTTTCAATCTATTCTTCTTGAACTTTATTCAAGCAAAATATCCCTATAGACACTCCCCCCTTTTTGCGTTGTTTACCAGCGCAAACAAATTTAGAACGGACTCCTATCCCACAGCATATCACCAACAACGCACACACGCAAGTTCTTAACGGTGCATTCATTCAACGCACACACACAGACACATGAACTAACCAGAGCCCAAAGTGGTGACAAAACTCACCCTTATCTGCCGGACTCCGGAGCGAAAGTCAGCTCGGCGCCCATGAATGGAACGCTGAGAAAAAACGCAATTCGTCCAAATTCCTCGTCGCCATTTTGTTGTGTCGAGAAAACGTTGCTAATTATGCTGTGTGTCCAAGGAGAACCGCTGACGCTGTATTTTCATCATAAAGGTTTATTCATAACAAAGGGTTACAGCGTCGATTTACAGATACCTGCAGATACCTGGAGAATAATCGCCCCATCTCAAATATGATTATTCTGCTCTCCTTTGTCTCAACCAAGTATTTATAATCTTTACCCTGCTGTGGGTGGTTTCCCATACAGACCAATCACCTGTCTCCACACAACAGACTTCCTCTGTTCTATGGGGTGTCCCCCTAAAACTACTCCCCAGATGCTCCCTCTAAGCTGAATAAACCTCCTCTCAGGTTCCATTTGAAAACGTTAGCAAAGTCATAATTCCTCATATACTACACTAGCAAGTCTCTTTGTTTGGTTACCACGGCAACTACTGTAGCTATGTAGTAAACTTGCTAGCTACTTCAGTGGACGTTGAACACATTTCTACTGGCAAATGAACACATTTCTAGTGGCAAATGTGTTAAATTACAGCAATGGTACTGAAGTCATAATCAACTCGGGGCTCTATGCGTTCTCTGGAAAATAATACAACTCCATGGATGGTCAATTCCTCTCCGCTGGCGCGTCGTGGAACACACCTTCCACGTTGTTCATTATTTTCCATAAAACGCATAGCCCCTTGTTGATTATCCCTTACATATCAATGTAATAGTGAATAGTCTTGATGTCCACCTGTAATGATCACATCTCTATCTCTTAGGACCCTGTATGTTGAGGTATCTTCATATGTACAGTGGCTTGCGAAAGTATTCACCCCCCTTGGCATTTTTCCTATTTTGTTGCCTTACAACCTGGAATTAAAAATGATTTTTTTGGGGGTTTGTAACATTTGATTTACACAACATGCCTACCACTTTGAAGATGCAAAATATTTTGTATTTTGAAACAAACAAGAAATAAGCCTTCAAGTTGGATGTGTTCCGCTGGTGTATATCAGCGTCATACCACAGATTCTCAATTGGATTGAGGTCTGGGCTTTGACTAGGCCATTCCAAGACATTTAAATGTTTCCCCTTAAACCACTCGAGTGTTGCTTTAGCAGTATGCTCAGGGTCATTGTCCTGCTGGAAGGTGAACCTCCGTCCCAGTCTCAAATCTCTGGAAGACTGAAACAGGTTTCCCTCAAAAATGTCCCTGTATTTAGCGCCATCCATCATTCCTTCAATTCTGACCAGTTTCCCAGTCCCCGCTGATGAAAAACATCCCCACAGCAAGATGCTGCCATCACCACGCTTCACTGTGGGGATGGTGTTCTCGGTGCCATCACCACGCTTCACTGTGGGGATGGTGTTCTCGGGTGGTGAGAGGTGTTGGGTTTGCGCTAGACATAGCGTTTTCCTTGATGGCCAAAAAACTCAATTTTAGTCTCATCTGACCAGAGTACCTTCTTCCATATGTTTGGGTAGTCTCCTACATGGCCTTTGGCGAATACCAAACATGTTTCCTTATTTTTTTCTTTAAGCAATGGTTTTTTTCTGGCCACTCTTCCGTAAAGCCCAGCTCTGTGGAGTGTACGGCTTAAAGTGGTCCTATGGACAGATACTTTAATCTCCGCTGAGGGGCTTTGCAGCTCCTTCATGGTTATCTTTGGTCTCTTTGTTGCCTCTCTGATTAATGCCCTCCTTGCCTGGTCCATTAGTTTTGGTGGGCGACCTTCTCTTGGCAGGTTTATTGTGGTGCCATATTCTTTCAATTTTTTTATAATGGATTTAATGGTGCTCCGTGGGATGTTCAAAGTTTTGGATATTTTTTAAAAACCCAACCCTGATCTGTACTTCTCCACAACTTTGTCCCTGACCTGTTTGGAGAGCTCCTTGGTCTTTATGGTGCTGCTTGCTTGGTGGTGCCCCTTGCTTAGTGGTGGTGCAGACTCTGGGGCCTTTCAGAACAGGTGTATATATATTGAGATCATGTGACAGATCATGTGACACTTAGATTGCACACAGGTGGACTTTATTTAACTAATTACGTGACTTCTGAAGGTAATTGGTTGCACCAGATCTTATTTAGGGGCTTCATAGCAAATGGGGTGAATACATATAAGCGCACCACTTTTCCGTTATTTATTTTTTCGAATTTTTTGAAACAAGTTATTTTTTTCATTCCACTTCACCAATTTGGACTATTTTGTGTATGTCCATTACATGAAATCCAAATAAATATCCATTTAAATTACAGGTTGTAATGCAACAAAATAGGAAACACGCCATGGGGGATGAATACGAGCGTCTGCTAAATGACTAAAATGTAAAAATGTAAATGTAATACTTTTGCAAGGCACTGTATGCCACAAGGTGGTACTATTGCTTAAATTGGTTATCTGTCACAAACTAGTTGTGTTACAACTGCAGCCTTATGTTGAATACATCAGAGGAGGCTGGTGAAGGGAGGACGGCTCATATTAATGGCTGGAATGGAATCAATGGAACGGTATCAATGACTTGGAAACCATGTGTTGGATACAGTCCCATTTATTTCATTCCAGACATTAAAATGAGCCCGTCCTGTTTTTGGTCATTTAGCAGACGCTCTTATCCAGAGTGCATACATATTTTTTTTTTTTTTTCATACTGGCCCCCCGTGAGAATCGAACCTACAACCCTGGCGTTGCAAACACCATGCTCTACCAACTGAGCTACATCCCTGCCAGCCATTCCCTCCCCTACCCTGGGCCAATTGTGCACCGCCCCATGGGTCTCCCGGTCGCGGCCGGCTATGACAGAGCCTGGATTCGAACCAGGATCTCTAGTGGCACAGCTAGCACTGCGATGCAGTGCCTTAGACCGATTGAAAGCGACACCAGCCACCACTGGAATACTGTGCCGTTCTGCTCCGGACATATTTATTGTTGTCTCCTTCGTTGTAGATATTGGAAGCTCAGGTTAAATGTGTAAAGTGACCCATTGTTTTATCATACCAAACACTTGTGATTTATTACATCAATGGATGACTGGTGAATTGATTCTTTGCCCCCAGAGTGTCTCCAAGTGGACATCCCACCTAGACAACGTAGACATACCGCTGACCGTGCAGTAGAGGACAGGACAGGGACATCCCCTGTCATTCAAGCATAAGTTAAATGGATAGCAGGATCAGAATGATCCCATCAGAAGAGAAGACATGTCCAGAACTGTTAGAATGGCCCAGGGTCTACACTCTTAGAAAAAATAAGAGAATCCTTTTTGGTTCCAGGTGGAATCCTTTTTGGTTCCAGGTAGAACTCTTTTGAGTTCTATGCAGAACCCTCTGTGGAAAGGGGTTTACTATGGAACACAAAACGGTTCTACCTGGAACCAAAAACAGTTCTCCCAGGGGAGAGCCAAAGAACCGTTTTAGGTTCTAGATAGCACCTTATTTTCTAAGAGTGTATGGTCCATTCTACTGAGGGTTGGACAGAGAGTGCAGCGGACAGCTGACCTGGCTGTTATTGTGTCTGGGGTGTGTCTCAGTGCCCTCTGCACATTGATCCTCCATCATCTGCTCTGATGGATGTTTTACACAGAATAGGAAATTACAACACAGGAAATGCCTGAGGAATGTATATGCTTTATGTTGGGAAGAAGGCCTGTAAAAACAATTCGGAGACATCCGACTCATTTTAACTGAAAGTGGGATTGAACAGACTGATGTGACTGATACTATGAGTCTGCTGGTTGTTTTGTTTCAGCCACATGGTGCTGAATTATTATAATTTTTTAAGATTGCTTTGCTTTGTGTTTGAGTGAAGAATTTAAAACAAGAAAACTTGGTATGTGTGGTTACATAAGACAGAAGGTTACTTAAGGCAAAAACAAAAGTAGGGTGGTTAGTCAGGGTGGATGGGTGGGCGTATAACGCAGACATCTAGCAATCCAAGGGTTGGTGTTTGAATTTCATCACAGACAACTTTAGCATTTTAGCTAATTAGCAACTTTGCAACTACTTACTACTTTTTTAGCTACTTTGCAACTATTTGGCATGTTAGCTAACCCTAACCTTAACCCCTAACCATAACCCCTAACCTAGCTAACGATAGCCACCTAGCTAACATTAGCATTAGCCACCTAGCTAACGTTAGACACAACAAAATGGAATTCGTAACATATCATACGTTTTGCAAATTCGTAACATATTATAGGAATTGCAATTTGTAACATATTATATGAAATGGATGACGGACATCCACAAATTAATACATACCATACAAATGGTAAGTATCCCTAGCAGCATGGCACTGGACAGGGGACAACAGCATGCAGGGCTCCTCCTAAACGTCTGTTTGTCCAAGGCCGATCAGATGGACTGGCTTCTGCTGGTTAACTTACAGAGGTGGAAAATGTACTCAATTGTCATACTTGAGTAAAAGTAAAGATACATTTATAGAAAATGACTCAAGTAAAATTAAAAGTCACCCAGTAAAATACTAGAGTAAAAGTGTAAAGGTATCTGGTTTTAAATGTGCCTAAGTACAGTGGTGGAAAAAGTACTCAATAGTCATACTTGAGTAAATGTAAAAAGTAAAAGTAAATGCTATACATCAAATTCTGAAAGAAAACCAGACGGCACGATTTTCTTGTTTCTTTAAAATTTATGGACAGCCAGAGGCACACTCCAACACTCATATGTCATTTACAAATGCAGTATTTCTGTTTAGTGAGTCCACCAGATAAGAGACAGTAGGGATGACAATGCGTTATATTGATAGGTGAGTGAAATGGACCATATTGCTGTCCTGCCTGAGCATTCGAAATGTAACGAGTACTTTTGGCTGTCAGGGAAAATGTGTAGGAGTGTAGTAGAGTAAAAGTTGTCAAAAATATAAATAGTAAAGTAAAGTGCAGATACCCCAAAAATCTACATAAGTAGTACTTCAAAGTATTTTAACTTAGTTACTTTACACCACTGTTAACTTATTACAGTTTTTGTCTGAGCAGCTGTCCAGAATCTTGTTTGATTTATTAGTAAGGGTTAGTATCAATCATATCCGTAACTATGAGTAAATATGGTGGGTCAGCAACAGTATGAGTATGTGTAGGACTCCTAGACCCTTGCCCAGGGTGTACTGTAAGTCTCACACAGTTCACTTTCTGTTCTCCAAGTACATTATACAGTGCATTCAGAAAGTATTCAGACCCCTTGACTATTTCCACATTTTGTTACGTTACAAACGTATTCTAAAATGGATTAAATAGTTTTTTTCCCCCTCATCAATCTACACACAATACCCCATAATGACAAAGCAAATATATATATATTTTTTAAACAATTTTGCAAATGTATTAAAAATAAAAAACTGAAATATTACATTTACATAAGTATTCAGACCCTTTATTCAGTACTTTGTTGAAGCACCTTTGGCAGCGATTACAGCCTCGAGTCTTCTTGGGTATGACGCTACAAGCTTGGCACACCTGTATTTGGGGGGTTTCTCCCATTCTTCTCTGCAGATCCTCTCAAGTTCTGTCAGGTTTAATGGGGAGTGTCGCTGCACAGCTATTTTCATGTCTCTCCAGAGATGTTCGATCGGGTACAAGTCCGGGCTCTGACTGGGCCACTCAAGGACATTCAGAGACTTGTCCCGAAACCACTCCTGCATTGTCTTGGCTGTGTGCTTAGGGTTGTTGTTCTGTTGGAAAGTGAACCTTCACCCCAGTCTCAGGTCCTGAGCGCTCTGGAGCAGGTTTTCATCAAGGATCTCTCTGTACTTTGCTCCATTCATCGATCTCTCGATCCTGAATAGTCTCCTGGTTGCTGCCGTTGAAAAACATCCCCACAGCATGATGCTGCCACCACTATGCTTCACCGTTGGGATGGTTCCAGGTTTCCTCCAGAAGTGACGCTTGGCATTCAAACCAAAGAGTTCAATCTTGGTTTCATCAGACCAGAGAATCTTGTTTATCATGGTCTGAGAGTACTTTCGGTGCCTTTTGGCAAGCTCTAAGTGGGCTGTCATGTGCCTTTTATTGCGGAGTGGGTTCCGTCTGGCCACTCTACCATAAAGGTCTGATTTGGTGGAGTGCTGCAGAGCTGGTTGTCCGTCTGGAAAGGTTCTCCCATCTCCACAGAGGAACTCTGGAGCTCTGTCAGAGTGACCATCTGGTTCTTGGTCACCTCCCTGACCAAGGCCCTTCTCCCCCGATTGCTCAGTTTGGCTGGGTGGCCAGCTCTAGGAAGAGTCTTGGTGGTTCCAAACTTCCATTTAAGAATGATGGAGGCCACTGTGTTCTTGGGGACCTTCAATGCTGCAGACATTTTTGGGTACCCTTCCCCAGATCTGTGTCTCGACACAATCCTGTCTTGGAGCTCTACGGACAATTTCTTCGACCTCATGGCTTGTATAGACAGGTGTGTGCCTTTCCAAATAATGTCAATAATCAATTGAATTTACCACAGGTAGACTCCAATCAAGTTGTAGAAACATCTCAAGGATGATCAATGGAAACAGGATGCACCTGACTTAAATTTCGAGTCTCATAGCAAAGGGTCTGAATACTTATATAAATAAGGTTTTTCTGAGGGTTTTTACACTTGCAAAAATTTCTAAAAACCTGTTTTTGCTTTGTGATTATGGGGTATTGTGTGTAGATTGCTGAGGCCTTTAAAAAAACAATCCATTTTAGAATAAGGCTGTAACGTAACAAAATGTGAAAAACTGTGTTCTTTCAATGCTGCAGAAATGTTTTGGTACCCTTCCCCAGATCTGTGCCTCGATACAATCCTGTCTTGGAGTTCTACGGACAATTGCTTCGACCTCATGGCTTGGTTTTTGCTCTGACATGCACTGTCAACTGTGGGACCTTATGTAGACAGGTGTGTGCCTTTCCAAATAATGTCCAATCAATTGAATTTACCACAGGTGGACTCCAATCAAGTTGTAGAAACATCTGAAGGATGATCAATGGAAACAGGATGCACCTGAGTGCAATTTCGAGTCTCATAGCAAAGTGTCTGAATATTTATGTAAATAAGGTGTTTCTGTTTTTTTTATTTTTAGTACATTTGCAAACATTTCTAAAAACCTGTTTTCACTTTGTCATTGTAAGGTATTGTGTGTAGATTGATGAGGGAAACAAATATTTAATCAATTTTAGAATAAGGCTGTAAAATAACAAAATGTGGAAAAGGGGAAGAGGTCTGAATACTTTCCCGAATGCACTGTATATACAGAAGTATGTGGACACCCCTTCAAATTAGTGGATTCGGATATTTCAGCCACACCCGTTGCTGACAGGTGTATAAAATCGAGCATACAGCCATGCAATCTCCATAGACAAACATTGGCAATAGAATGGCCTTACTGAAGAGCTCCGTGACTTTCAACGTGGCATCGTCATAGGACGCCACCTTTCCAACAAGTCAGTTCGTCAAATTTCTGCTCTGCTAGAGCTGCCCCGGTCAACTGTAAGTGCTGTTATTGTGAAGTGGAAACGTCTAGGAGGCTCAGCCGAGAAGTGGTAGGCCACACAAGCTCACAGAATGGGACAGCCGAGTGCTGAACCGTGTATTGCGTAAAAATCGTCTGTCCTTGGTTGCAACACTCACTACCGAGTTCCAAACTGCCTCTGGAAGCAACATCAGCACAAGAACTCTTCGACGGGAGCTTCATGAAATGGGTTTCCATGGCCGAGTAGCCGCACACAAGCCTACGATCACCATACGCAATGCAAAAGTGTTGGCTGGAGTGGTGTAAAGCTTGCTGCCATTGGACTCTGGAGCAGTGGAAACGTGTTCTCTGGAGTGATGAATCACCCTTCACCATCTGGCAGTCCGACGAACGAATCTGGGTTTGGCGGTTGCCAGGAGAACGCTAGCTGCCCCAATGCATAGTGCCAACTGTGAAGTTTAGTGGAGGAGGAATATTGGTCTGGGGCTTTTTTTCATGGTTCGTGCTAGGCCCCTTAGTTCCAATGAAGGGAAATTTTAACGCTACATCATACAATGACATTCTAGACGATTCTGTCCTTCCAACTTTGTGGCAACAGTTTGGGGAAGGCCCTTTCCTGTTTCAGTATGACAATGCCCCCGTGCATAAAGCGAGGTTCATACAGAAATGGTTTGTTGAGATCGGTGTGGAAGAACTTGACTGGCCTGCACAGAGCCCTGACCTCAACCCTATGAGAACACCTTTGGGATGAATTGGAACGCTGACTGCGAGCCAGGCCTAATTGCCCAACATCAGTGCCCGACCTCACTAATGCTCTTGTTGCTGAATGGAAGCAAGTCCCCACAGCAATGTTCCAACATCTAGTGGAAAGCCTTCCCAGAAGAGTGTAGGCTGTTATAGCAGCAAAGGGGGGACCAACTCCACATTAATGCCCATGATTTTAGAATGAGATTATCGACGAGCAGATTTCCACATACGTTTGGTCATGTAGTGTATATTTGTCAATGAGGGAGATATGATTGTGTTCTGTGAAACACACTAAAGCCCCATCATAGTGTGCTGAACATGTAGATACAGTACTTCACTGTTGTACTCTGCTTTTCAGATAATGACATTGTGTTATGGTGATGGTAGAACTGGTACTATGTATCTGTGTTATGTATTTCATAAATTGGGTAACTTGCAGGAACTGAACAGCAGTATCCTTTCTAGTATTTCTCCCCTCCCCCCAAAATGACGATTGATATGACCTTGAATCTTGGTACTTCATTGCCAACAAGCACTGTGACCAGTGTAATAAATGTGACATTTTTAACTGCTCTCAACCCTATGCTTTATAATAATATTTTGTTTAGTCAAACTCTCTTAATATTCCCACGGGCAACCATTGTAACCATTTATGTCTCTTTTGTTTTTATAGAGACTTTTAGATTTTGTCAACATCCAGGACATACAGAGATTGAGTTGATGCATGGTCTAAGCCATGCATTAAACCATAGTCTGTAAACAGTCCTTTCAGAAAATAAAGAGTTCAATTAAATGTGATTGACAAATTATTTGAAACAGCTGAGTACTCAACTCTTTATCCAAGGTTATCACGAATGCCAGAACTCTCAGAAATAAAAGTGTCAAAGGGCACTATTTAATCTGTATCGTGGAAGTTCAGTGTACAGCGTGATTGAAATTTAAAGGCAATGTTCCCGCGTTCGCGGAGACTGCATTCATGGTAAACGCTGCATATGTTGGCTCAATCGGAAATTACCTTTCACATTTCTATCGCGCAATCTGTAACGCTTCAGCTATACAGATTGAATAGAGCCCAAAGTCTCTGTTATCAACTCATTAGATATCAGCTACCCATTATAACCATTATCCGATTCTGCAACGTGGTCTCAGAGCATTTTGTATTATTCTGTACGTAAATCCGAGACACTCCATTTAGTATGATATGTTACGATTCGTATGGTATGCATTAATTTGTGGTCTATGAGACCAGTCTGGATTATTATGCATGAGTTATCTACCCCAAACTAGAAGCCAAAAGCCCAACTGGCCTGTTTTCAGCGATAAACACATTATTATTACTCAGATTGAATTAGTAATGTGCAAATGGCCTATTTGAGAAATCATAACAATGATAACCTTGTATTTGGTTTTCTGATCTGCTGCCATTTGTGCCAATTGATTTAGACACAGTAGTTAACTATAAAGTGCTATCACCATGAGTTACTCATAAAGTGCACCTTGGCTTGAGCATCATAATCAGGACTGGTCTCCCAGGTGAAATATCTATGGGCCAGAGGATGCTGGCCTTCACGTTTGAACAGGGAAGGTGGCTACTGTCCAAAAGTACATCAGATACAGTTCACTTATTACTATCAGTAGTACATATTGATACAACCTCCCATAAACTAGCTACAGCATTATAGCACAACCCTCCAGGAGTGACCAATCTACTGTACCCATTAACTTACATTTATGCATTATCAATCACAGGGTGGCAGGTAGCCTACCAGTTAAGCGCGTTGGGCCAGTAAATGAAAGGTCTCTGGGTTGAATCCCTGAGCCAACTAGGTAAAAATCTGTTGGAAGTGCCTTTAAGCAAGGTACTTAACCGTAATTGCTCTTGTAAGTCGCTCTGGATAAAAGCATCTGCTAAATGAAATAAAAGTAATGACCAGGTATTGAGTTGCACCCCCCTTTTTGCCCTCAGAACAGCCTCAGTTCATTGGGGCATGGACTCTACAAGGTGTCGAAAGCATGCCACAGGGATGCTGGCCCATGTTGACTCCAATGCTTGCCACAGTTGTGCCAAGTTGGCTGGATGTTCTTTGGGTGGTGGACCATTCTTGATACATACGGGAAACTGTTGAGCGTGAAAAACCCAGCAGTGTTGCAGTTCCTCACACAAACCGGTGTGCCTGGAACCTACTAGCATACCTTGCTCAAAGGCACTTACATTTCTGTCTTGCCCATTCACCATCTGGATGACACACATACACAATCCATGTCTTAATTGTCTGAAGGCTTAAAAATCCTTCTTTAACCTGTCTCCTCCCCTTCAACTACACTGATTGCAGTGGATTCCACAATTGACATCAATAAGGGATCAGTGACATCAATCACCTGGTCAGTCTATGTCATGGAAAGAACGGGGGGGGTGCGTAACTCAATATTAGGAAGTTATTCCTAATGTTTGGTATACTCAATATATACAGTGGATACTCACAAGATGTGTAGTTGAGTGTAGTTGCCCTGTTCAGGCTTACACCACATTATACAATATCACCGAAACAGAGACTGGTTAACTCCATAAAGCCTAAGCAAACTTGGAGAATTACAAACATGTTACAGGTAGGTTATATATGTCTTACAGATATGTTACAGTGAATTCTTAACTGTGTTAGAGCCGTGTAGCTTTCACAGTTTCCTTGGGGGTCTCTTGTGGCTCATCGTCTCTGTTTAGGACTGGGTTATCATACATCTCCAGACTCTTCTTCCTCTCCTTCCCACCCTTCTCTTCATCCTCAGTACTCTGGCAGCACTTGCAGCAGCAGCAGAAGTGGGCGCCGCAGAAGGCCATGCCTGACTTCACCACACGGTCCCAGGGAGCCATGGAGTGCAGGGGACGGGGCAGGAAGTCCCAGTTACGCAGCCCACTGGGCAGGTACTGAGGACAACGCACCTGCATCAGGTTAACGATGATGATGAAGATGGCGAGGACAACGATGGGCACGGCCACCCCAACCAGGGCTTGCCAGCCGGCCAGGGAGAGCCCCAGGATGGTCAGCGGCATGAGGAAGAAGCAGAGAAAGAGGTAGAGCGCTGCGAACCAGCGGTACTTGGCTGTGCGGTTCCCCAGGGCTCTGGCCAAGCGGATGGGAATCCGAGTGAAGGGGATGGGGTACCACAGCAAGATTCCCGCTATGTTGAAGAAGAAATGGCACAGTGCAATCTGGAGAGGAGGAGATGCAAACAGGGTGAATAAGACTTTACTTCAAAAACACTGATGCATACGGAGAGAGTGGACAGAGAGCAATATGAAATTGCTATAAAAAATAAATGATTACTACAACAAACCTGCAGTGAGTTGGCCAGTGTTTCTCCAGGAGCAGCCATAGCAGCAAGAATAGCAGTGGTAGTTGTGCCGATATTTGAGCCCAATGTCAGGGGATAGGCTCTCTCAAGGCTAATAACACCAATACCTGTTGGGTAATTGAGAGAAGGATTACATGGTACTGAAAGGGTTACATGATACTGAAATAATACTTGAGTATATGCTCTCTACATTAGTCAGTAGGTTTGGATGCAATAGGAGACAGCTAAAGGTAAATGGATAGATAGAAGCTAAACAAATAGGCCTAACTACTCACCAACAAGGGGAGTGATTGCAGAGGTGAAGACAGAGCTGCTCTGGACAATGAAGGTCATTCCTGCTCCGACCATGATGGCGATGTAACCGGTAACCCAGCCGAAGGGGAAAGGGAAGTCTGAACAGACAAGACACAGCAAGTTAAGCATTAGCTTGGCGACCATAACTGTAACACCCTGGTGACCCTTTTAACAACAGTGAATGTTAGGATTAGTTTCAACATCAACATCAAAGTGTCTGTATGGATCACAGCATAGTTTAACCTGATCTTGGTCTATCACGTAACAGGACCAGAGCACCTGAGGTGACCTTCAAGCTTCAGCGTGGCTTCACCAGTGTTGCTCATCAAACATCAAGATGTGCTTGTACCACTGCTGACTATCAAACAGGATGCCTGTTCTACCAGCGTTCTGAGTAGATTGAGAAAATAGCCAAATGTCTGCTCACCTGTGTTGAGCACCTTCTTGATGACCACAGCCACCTGTCCCTTAAGCATGGAGTTGAGCAGCTTGACGATGAGGATGAGGCAGGTACAGAGGATGAGCAGGGACAGGGCCAACAGGATGAGGCCCACAGCCAAGTCAGGTAGGTTAGCATAGACAAAGATATGGTTGCCTGATGGGAAGATGCCAAATATTATTAAAGATTTAAATGGGACAAAGGTGGGATAGCAATGAAAGATTAGAGAGAAGGTAATTCAACTTTAGTGAGATTAGAGAGAAGGTAATAAATGTAGTGATATTAGAGAGAACGTAATACATTTAGTGAGATTAGTGAGAAGGTCATTTTCATGGAATAGATAGGAGGAATGGTACTTCAGTAGTCAACATGTTTTTTTCCCTATAGCTACTACACTTAGCTCTGACGTGTGGTGACCCAATGTAGGGGGTTTCATTACAACAGGATTTGATCTAAGTCATCATGAGAGCAACGGCCCTTTCCCGTGTTTTGATTGACTGATTTCAGAACCAAGCGTACAGGTATTCATTTTGATTGGCTGTGTCAGACTTGGGAGTACTCGCCAGTCGTTTGGCCTTGGGCCACTCAGGTGCTTCAGCTGGCCAGGTTGAATGGGCCTTTTGAGCAGGTGGAGAGGGTGAGGGGAGGGTATTTGAGCAGGCAGAGGGGGTGAGATGAGGATATGTGCTGAGTCACTTTATAGACTGAATGGAAGTCATTGTCCTTGTGTCAGGTAGTATTGTCTGGCAGTGAGGGGGAGAGGTGGGTGTTCTCAGGTTTCACAGAATTTTGGTTTAGTGTATCAGGTATTCCAAATTGCTCTGTAAAGATCTTTGTAGGGTCATGGGCTGTTCAGTGATTGTGCTGTACTTACATCTCTCTAGATTGATTGTTTCAGTGACATTTATCTGGGTCCATGTCTTGTTGCCTTCCACCCAACAGGGGGCACCGGTCGTGCAGTTGGCAGCTGAGGGAACTGTTATATTCACAAGAGTCTAAAAAAGAAGAGAATAACAACAAAAATGATCTATTATATTGACAAGATAGTCGAGTGACCGCTCTAATAATGAAAATACATCTCCTCAAAGATGGAAGGCAGGCAGGAGGAGGCGCGATCTTGTGGGACCATTCTAGCAAATGAGAGTGTAGATACGCGTGTGAACAACAGGCACAACTCCGATATAAAGTTGCCGAAATGCCGCAGGCGTCCACTTATATCAGTGTATTCGTAACAACCTAACCATTACGAAACGTCTATTTGATCAAATAAGCCTCACGTAGCAAATTAGCAATTACTTTTTTTTGTTGACCAAATTCAACACTCTCTCATTGACCTCCATACAAAAATTCCTTATTTTCATGGACCGATTTTGGACAGAGTAAACCCTCTTGATTTGCCTCTTCCTCTCTGATAAAACACACAAAAATATTACAATATTTGTTTTTAGCCAATACAGATAAAAGGCACAGTAATAATGGCTATCACAAAGTAATCAAAACCTATGGAAACAATGACCTTAATGACATTATGACTAGTAAAGAAAAGGCATTTTATTAAGAAAATACCACCTTCATGACGACATGATATAGTAGCAATAAGGCACTGGGACTTACAGTTGAAGTCGGAAGTTTACATACACCTTAGCCAATTACATTTAAACTCAGTTTTTCACAATTCCTGACACTTAATCCTAGCAAAATTTCCCAGTCTTAGGTCAGTTAGGATCGCCACTTTATTTTAAGAATGTGAAATGTCCGAATAATAGTAGAGAGAATGATTTATTTCAGCTTTTATTTCTTTCATCACATTCTCAGTGGGTCAGAAGTTTACATACACTCAATTAGTATTTGGTAGCATTGCCTTTAAATTGTTTAACTTGGGTCAAATGTTTCAGGTAGCCTTCCACAAGCTTCCCACAATAAGTTGGGTGAATTTTGGCCCATTCCTCCTGACAGAGCTGGTGTAACTGAGTCAGGTTTGTAGGCCTCCTTGCGCGCACACGCTTTTTCAGTTCTGCTCACAAATGTTCTATAGGATTGAGGTCAGGGCTTTGTGATGGCCACTCCAATACCTTGACTTTGTTGTCCTTAAGCCATTTTGCCACAACTTTGGAAGTATGCTTGGGGTCATTGTCCATTTGGAAGACCCATTTGCGACCAAGCTTTAACTTCCTGACTGATGTCTTGAGATGTTGCTTCAATATGTCCACATAATTTTCCTTCCTCATGATGCCATCTATTTTGTGAAGTGCACCAGTCCCTCCTGCAGCAAAGCACCCCCACAGCATGATGCTGCCACCCCCGTGCTTCACGGTTGGGATGGTGTTCTTCGGCTTGCAAGCAAGCCCCATTTTCCTCCAAACATAACGATGGTCATTATGGCCAAACAGTTCTATTTTTGTTTAATCAGACCAGAGGACATTTCTCCAAAAAGTACGATATTTGTCCCCTTGTGCAGTTGCAAACCGTAGCCTGGCTTTTTTATGGTGGTTTTGGAGCAGTGGCTTCTTCCTTGCTGAGCGGCCTTTCAGGTTATGTCGATATAGGACTCGTTTTACTGTGGATATACAGTGGGGAAAAAAAGTATTTAGTCAGCCACCAATTGTGCAAGTTCTCCCACTTAAAAAGATGAGAGAGGCCTGTAATTTTCATCATAGGTACACGTCAACTATGACAGACAAATTGAGATAAAAAAAATCCAGAAAATCACATTGTAGGATTTTTTATGAATTTATTTGCATATTATGGTGGAAAATAAGTATTTGGTCACCTACAAACAAGCAAGATTTCTGGCTCTCACAGACCTGTAACTTATTCTTTAAGAGGCTCCTCTGTCCTCCACTCGTTACCTGTATTAATGGCACCTGTTTGAACTTGTTATCAGTATAAAAGACACCTGTCCACAACCTCAAACAGTCACACTCCAAACTGCACTATGGCCAAGACCAAAGAGCTGTCAAAGGACACCAGAAACAAAATTGTAGACCTGCACCAGGCTGGGAAGACTGAATCTGCATTAGGTAAGCAGCTTGGTTTGAAGAAATCAACTGTGGGAGCAATTATTAGGAAATGGAAGACATACAAGACCACTGATAATCTCCCTCGATCTGGGGCACCATGCAAGATCTCACCCCGTGGGGTCAAAATGATCACAAGAACGGTGAGCAAAAATCCCAGAACCACACGGGGGGACCTAGTGAATGACCTGCAGAGAGCTGGGACCAAAGTAACAAAGCCTACCATCAGTAACACACTACGCCGCCAGGGACTCAAATCCTGCAGTGCCAGACGTGTCCCCCTGCTTAAGCCAGTACATGTCCAGGCCCGTCTGAAGTTTGCTAGAGTGCATTTGGATGATCCAGAAGAGGATTGGGAGAATGTCATATGGTAAAAATAAAAACTCAACTCGTCGTGTTTGGAGGACAAAGAATGCTGAATTGCATCCAAAGAACACCATACCTACTGTGAAGCATGGGGGTGGAAACATCATGCTTTGGGGCTGTTTTTCTGCAAAGGGACCAGGACGACTGATCCGTGTAAAGGAAAGAATGAATGGGGCCATGTATCGTGAGATTTTGAGTGAAAACCTCCTTCCATCAGCAAGGGCATTGAAGATGAAACGTGGCTGGGTCTTTCAGCATGACAATGATACCAAACACACCGCCCGGGCAACAAAGGAGTGGCTTCGTAAGAAGCATTTCAAGGTCCTGGAGTGGCCTAGCCAGTCTCCAGATCTCAACCCCATAGAAAATCTTTGGAGGGAGTTGAAAGTCCGTGTTGCCCAGCGACAGCCCCAAAACATCACTGCTCTAGAGGAGATCTACATGGAGGAATGGGCCAAAATACCAGCAACAGTGTGTGAAAACCTTGTGAAGACTTACAGAAAACGTTTGACCTGTGTCATTGCCAACAAGGGTATATAACAAAGTATTGAGAAACTTTTGTTATTGACCAAATACTTATTTTCCACCATAACTTGCAAATAAATTCATAAAAAATCCTACAATGTGATTTTCTGGAATTGTTTTTCTCATTTTGTCTGTCATAGTTGACGTGTACCTATGATGAAAATTACAGGCCTCTCTCATCTTTTTAAGTGGGAGAACTTGCACAATTGGTGGCTGACTAAATACTTTTTTCCCCCACTGTAGATACTTTTGTACCTGTTTCCTCCAGCATCTTCACAAGGTCCTTTGCTGTTGTTCTGGGATTGATTTGCACTTTTCGCACCAAAGTACATTCATCTCTAGGAGATAGAACGCGTCTCCTTCCTGAGCGGTATGACGGCTGGGTGGTCCCATGGTGTTTATACTTGCGTACTATTGTTTGTACAGATGAACGTGGTACCTTCAGGCATTTGGAAGTTGCTCCCAAGGATGAACCAGACTTGTGGAGGTCTACCATTTCTTTTTCTGAGGTCTTGGCTGATTTCTTTTGATTTTCCCATGATGTCAAGCAAAGAGGCACTGAGTTTGAAGGTAGGCCTTGAAATACATCCACAGGTACACCTCCAATTGACTCAAATGATGTCAATTAGCCTATCAGAAGCTTCTAAAGTCATGACATTATTTTCTGGAATTTTTCAAGCTGTTTAAAGGCACAGTCAACTTAGTGTATGTAAACTTCTGACCCACTGGAATTGTGACACAGTGAATTATAAGTCTGTAAACAATTGTTGGAAAAATTACTTGTGTCATGCACAAAGTAGATGTCCTAACCGACTTGCCAAAACTATAGTTTGTTAACAAGAAATGTGTGGAGTGGTTGAAAAACAAGTTTTAATGACTCCAACCTAAGTGTCTGTAAACTTACGACACTTGGACAAACTACAAGATCTATCAAACATTAACCCTGAGAGGAGAGCTTAAGAGATAGCACTCTCAGGTATACTACAACGTTATCTTGTTTTTACAGTCGGAAAACTCATAAATCATCAATCATCACAAACTTGGTCAAAAATAGCCCATTGTTTCACTATCTGATTAATAATTGCTGGTTAAGGTGCCACCAACCTCCTGTGTTGCTAGATATTTATATATAGTACTTTTTCAATAAGTCGTTTTCAAAGTAAATTTAGTTAAGTAAACCAAATGTTTCTTAAGGGTAGCTTTAGTGTAGGTTAACTTCTTCCAGTATGAAGTAATTGTTTGCTTGTTAAACTATATTTTCAGAGTACCTTCCTCAGCGTACACATCACTGAAAAACTGAAATGGTCCACCCACACAGACAGTGTGGTGAAGAAGGCGCAACAGCGCCTCTTCAACCTCAGGAGGCTGAAAAAATTTGGCTTGGCACCTAAAACCCTCACAAACTTTTACAGATGTACTATTGAGAGCATCCTGTCGGGCTGTATCACCGCCTGGTACGGCAACTGCACCGCCCGCAAATGCAGGGCTCTCCAGAGGGGGATGCGGTCTACCCAACGCATCACCGGGGGCAAACTACCAGCCCTCCAGGACACCTACAGCACCCGATGTCACAGAAAGGCCAAAAAGATAATCAAGGACAACAACCACCCGAGCCACTGCCTGTTCACCCCGCTATCATACAGAAGGTGAGGTCAGTACAGGTGCATCAAAGCTGGGACCAAGAGACTGAAAAACAGCTTCAATCTCAAGGCCATCAGACTGTTAAATAGCCTCCACTAGCACATTAGAGGCTGCTGCCTATTTACATAGATTAGAAATCACTGGCCACTTTAATAAATGGAACACTAGTCACTTTAATAATGTTTACATAACTTGCATTATTCATCTCCGACAGTACAGTAATATCTAACAAGTAATATCTAACAATTTCACAACATATACCCAATATACAGTACATATGTGCCACTAGAGATCCTGGTTCGAATCCAGGTTCTGTCGAAGCCGGCCGCGACCGGGAGACTCATGGGCGGCGCACAATTGGCCCAGCGTCGTCCAGGGTAGGGGAGGGAATGGCCGGCAGGGATGTAGCTCAGTTGATAGAGCATGGCGTTTGCAACGCCAGGGTTGTGGGTTCGATTCCCACGGGGGGCCAGTATAAAAAAAATATGTATTCACTAACTGTAAGTCGCTCTGGATAAGAGCGTCTGCTAAATGACTAAAATGTAAATGTAAATATGTATGTACTGTATTCTATACTATTCTACTGTATCTTAGTCTATGCCGCTCTGACATTGCTTGCCCATATATTTATTTATATATTCTTAATTCCATTGCTTTACTTAGATTTGTGTGTATTGGGTATATGTTGTGAAATTGTTAGATATTACTTGTTAGATATTACTGCACTGTCGGAGCTAGAAACACAAGCATTTTGCTACACCTGCAATAACATCTGCTAAACACGTGTATGTGACCAATAAAATTGGATTGGATTGGATTTGAACACTGGTGACAGGGTCATCATTAATCTAAACGTCTTACCGTGATTTTCTCTGATTTGCACCAGATTTTGATCAAACTCTTGTTTCTGGCTGCTGGGTCACCGGTGGCAATGTCACTGATGACAGTTTTGTCCAGCTAGAGGAAAATAAAGGTTTCAGACCAGTTAAAGATGATTTAAAACTTACTAAACTTCTTCATCAACTCAAATGTAATATTAAGCAGATGTTTCATAAATGTTTTGGACATGTTTCAGGGTTGTATAGGTACTGTATCTTGCTAGCTATATAAATACATTCTAATAAGTTTCACTTCTCATATTGTGTCTTTTGCTTTATAAGGTGCATTAGCCAAGCTAATGTGATCCACCTCACATTTCATATAGGGATTAATCAGATGAATTGCGATGGTAAAATACTGATCCTACCTCTATGATGGCATCGGTGAGAGGATCGGTGATGACGTTGAGCAGGTCAGGGGCGTTGTTGCCTCCCTGGATGTTGAAGGAGTCGATGACGATCTTGGTGAGTTTGTACAGGACACCAGTAGCCGCCTCCAGAGGCAGCAGGATTAGCACAGACAGCCAGTTGAAGAAGTCATGCACTGTGGCACCAGCAAACGCCCTGGAGGAAATAACACTAGGTTACACAGCTCACAATTTACCAAGCATGATATCATTATATCTATTTTCTTTCCCAAGAATTCTGCTCATTACCAACCAGCTAATTAGAAAAGCTTTTTTATGGTCCAAAATTGTGAAGTATACTTCTATCGATTGAGACTGTTTAGAAAACTTATTGAGCTGACTTACAGCCGTTTTGCTATGGCTGTATTCATCAATCAAGCAAGAAGGCAATATTTTGAATAATGTAGTCGTGTCCATATACAAATATGATGATATCATAGTGAATTGACCTTCTTTATTACTTTACCCAAAATATCATGACATTAGTGATAGTCAAAATGTGTAAAATTTGTGAATGTTTAAATCAACATTTTGGCCATTTAAACAGCCTGTGAAAAGGGCGCTTTTTCTTGGTTCTACTGATGTGCTTTGTGTCTGTCTCTGACTTTAAAAATGTTTTGACTTCCACACAAAATTGCTTTACTTATTTTAGGTTTAAGGAAGTGTGTAGGTCGCATTCATTATTGTACAGCTATGAAAGGTATATATTTATGAACGCCTGCTCAATAAGAATCCAATGATGTCTGTGTCATATCTGTGTCGCGAGGGAGTCGACCTAAAGATTCGCTTTTCTAAAGTCCGCCCCTTTGACATGACCTAGCAAAGAGCTGACAAAATGGATGACGCAGCCGGCCACTGGATGGAGCCAGAGACACGTTTATTCGACAGAGAAGCCTCTGAGTGTTCTAGAACTGTCTAGATTTTTTGTGTTCTGACTCATAAAACGGCTGGAAATGAATAAAATGAGTCATGTAAACATATTATCAGAAACTACCAGTAAGTCAAATGCCTGAAATCGAGCACTGTAGTCTTATGAATCTTTAGAAAGTTATCCAGTTAGATGTACCTGCGGAACTCATTTCTGTCCCCTGCCTGCATCATGGCCACAATGGTGTTGGTGACTGAGGTTCCAATGTTGGCTCCCATAATGACTGGCACTGCAGACTGGACCTCCAGCACTACGATAAAGAATCAGTGTGTGTGTGTGTGTGTGTGTGTGTGTGTGTGTGTGTGTGTGTGTGTGTGTGTGTGTGTGTGTGTGTGTGTGTGTGTGTGTGTGTGTGTGTGTGTGTGTGTGTGTGTAAGTGAGTGAGTGAGTGAGAGAGCGAGAGAGAGAGAGAGAGAGAGAGATTTGATTAGCCAACTTTGAATCATAGTCTATTGCATAATGTATTCAATTTGTACATAAAGAGGTATTGTAAGACTATAATGTTTTTGATTTTCCTTTCCTCACAGTTGCGTTAGACTGTTATAATCGTGTGATAATGACAGTTAAACATACTGTCAGAGCAGCCCGCTTGGAGTTTGCCAAAAGGCACCTAAAGACTCTCAGACCATGAGAAACAAGATTCTCTGGACTGATGAAACCAAGATTGAACTCTTTGGCCTGAATGCCAAGCGTCACGTCAGGAGGAAACCTGCCACCATCCCTACGGTGAAGCATGGTGGTGGCAGCATCATGCTGTGGGGGTGTTTTTCAGCGGCAGGGACTGGGAGACTAGTCAGGATCAAGGCAAAGATGAACAGAGCAAAGTACAGAGGGATCCTTGATGAAAATCTGAGGGGGCATGTGTGTATATGTCCCATGTGTACTTGTATGTGTGTGTATACTCACATCCAGAGGACACCATGCTGACCACAATAGAGGAGGACGTGCTAGAGCTCTGGACTAACACTGTGACCAGCACTCCAATCACCAGGCCAGCCACGGGGTTGGACAGCACCGCATTGTCCTGGAAGATGTCCCCAGCTGCCTTACCTATGGAGACACAGCGTATAGGGAAGTCCAAATTCATCATGGAAACTATCCATAAACGCTTTCATATCCATAAACATCCCATATTTTTATATTTTTTTATGGAATGAGAGGACAGTTGCAATTGTGAATAATACTGCGTAATGTCATCAACATGAGAGTATTAGAGTATTATCAAATTAGCAGAGTTAAAACCTAAGTAGTGACAAATACAGTAGGTCCCTTATCAGGACCTGGTTGACAACAAACATACATTTTTATACTTTTATTTGATTTTGACTGTATATTGTATCATATGATTGGATTGGAGTACTTACATAAACAAAGATTCAGTAAGATATGAAACCATAATATTCATTTTGTCAACGCTGACAGAGAGCAGGGTTTAATGTTACCTCCAACTAGCTGGAAAGCAGAGCTCAGGATGTCCAGAGAGCAGACGAACATGTAGAGAAATCCAACCAGCAGAATGAACTTGACAATCGCAGTCAGAACCCGCATAACCTTCCCTTTGGTATCCAACTCTGTTTCCAAAGAGAGAGATGAGACTGGATGAGAAACCAGATTTTGGTTGGTATAGTCACACAGGTTCTCACTTAAATAGCCTCAATTTTCATCTCAGTGAAGGGGAAAGAAGTGCACTTTGTTGGGAATAGGGTGCCATTTGAGAAACAACAATACTCTATATCACCTGACCACTTGAGTCCAGTGTCCTGCAGTTCAGGGAGGTTCCAGGGGTCCTCCTCATACTTGTCCACGGTAGAATATGCCGGCAGGATGACTGAGTCTTTGGGTGCCGTATTAGCATCATCTGTGGGATTAGAATAATTGTGAGTGGATGTTGCCTCTGTGTGTGATGCTGCCTGGTGGTGAGGTATGGATGATAGTAAGGAGTAGCCAACTGTACATACCAAGAGTGAGAGAAGAGGTATCTCTGACTTCTGGACGAGGAGCCATTGCCCTATAGGAAATATAACTTACTTTACTTTGAGGTAAACCATGAGGAACATGTAGCAAACCTCAAACAATGACAATTTCTCCTTTCAATTATGGAAAGTTATTCCATGGGAATAACTCATCGTGATATTGCTTTTCACGTCCACATTGATAAAGTCCACAGAGACATACAAATATGACTGTCGGCTAGGGGCCTACTATCCTCAAGAAAACCATAAGAAAAGTGTAATCAGTAAAGCTCTCTAAGCTCTCCTTTTCCAAGGATCAAATTGAGTTATGTCAAACAACAATAGGCTACAATAGTGGCAAAATAGGCATATTACTAGGCTAACTAATACAATGAATACCAATTATATATAACAATAATAGTTCTTATCATCGTTATCTGGGCAACATTTGACAAAAAAAGAAAGCAACTAAAAACTGCAAAAAATAGCACTCCTGAGAACAAGCTCGGCCAGTCATTGGCCCCAAACTGTGTGTGCAGCTGCGTGCCAACAAAAATAATAAGCATTTTGAGGCTATAAGCGCATACAGCTATAGGTAACAATTCCTACCATATCTTTGTTTGTTGTGATTTTGTTTTGTTGTGATATTACTTGAATTAGTCTTGTTTCTAATGTGGAGTATCAAGGGTAGTAATACGCACCTGAAGTGGAGAAGTAGGCTTTTGCAGGAGTCCTTATGAAAAGGGGAAATCACCTGAGCTACCTGGCTACCTGGAGAGGTCCTGCATGCTGCTTATATAGCACTGGGGAGGGAAAACCCGCTTCAGCCTGACTGTTCAAAGTCCGTGGCAAAAAGGGCTCTCTGACAGTGAGTGACCTTACCTGAGCATCTACAGTGAATGTAGGCCAGGCAACATCAAATGATCAGTGTATGTTGGAATATTACTACTCTGGCATGGGTTTTTAAAACTTTGTTTTCACTAGGTAAAAAAGTAGGCTAATGACTGTCATAAACATTTTCATTTTTGCTGGATGAGAGTAGCCTCAGTCAATCTCAGAACAGGCCGAAAAGAAAAATTGCAAATGAACTAGGCCTAACCAAATAACCTTGATGATTTCAACATGATTTTCAAACATCTAAAAAAGGCCAGTATATTAGAATATTTGCTGCCCTTCAGTGATTTATATTTTATTAGGCTACACTTTGATTGAGAATAGACTAGGGTAGTCCTATTCAAATAACGGAAATTATAGACGTGTTCACATATGCTTTGCAAATTTAATTCAGACCTTATGCAGGTGTAGCCTATCTAGATTATTTTTTTTTTTATGTCAGTTGGGTGGGTTAGTTGACACATTTGTGTGTAATGTTCTCTATTTCTCTTCTGAATAGAGAAAAACTGCTCCCTGGTGGTAGCTTGTTGAAAGTGTACAGTGCCCTCGGAAGGTATTCAGACCCTTTGACTTTTTCCACATTTTGTTAGGTTACAGCCTTATTCTAAAATTGATTAAACCATTTTTTCCCCTCATCAATCTAAACACAATATCCCATAATGACAAAACAAAAACAGGTTTTTAGACATTTTTGCTAATTTATATAAAAAATAAAATAAATAAATATCACATTTACATAGGTATTCAGACCCTTTACTCAGTACTTTGTTGAAGCACCTTTGGCAGCAATTTTAGCCTCAAGTCTTCTTGGGTATGACGCTACAAGCTTGGCACACCTGTATTTGGGAAGTTTCTCCCATTCTTCTCTGCAGATCCTCTCAAGCTCTGTCAGGTTGGATGAGGAGCGTTGCTGCACAGCTATTTTCAGGTCTCGCCAGAGATGTTCGATCGGGTTCAAGTCCGGGCTCTGACTGGGCCACTCAAGGATATTCAGAGACTTGTCCCGAAGCCACTCCTGCATTGTCTTGGCTGTGTGCTTAGGGTCGTTGTCCTGTTGGAAGGTGAACCTTCGCCGCAGTCTGAGGTCCTGAGAGCAGGTTTTCATCAAGGATCCCTCTGTACTTTGCTCTGTTCATCTTTGCCTTGATCCTGACTAGTCTCCCAGTCCCTGCCACTGAAAAACATCCCCACAGCATGATGCTGCCACCACCATGCTTCACTGTAGGGATGGTGCCAGGTTTCCTCCAGACGTGACACTTGGCATTCAAGAGTTCAATCTTGGTTTCATCAGACCAGAGAATCTTGTTTCTCATGGTCTGAGTCTTTAGGTGCCTTTTGGCAAACTCCAAGTGGGCTTTCATTTGCCTTTTACTGAGGAGTGGCTTCCGTCTGGCCACTCTACAATAAAGGCCTGATTGGTGGAGTGCTGCAGAGATGGTTGTCCTAGGTGGTTGACTAGTCTCCCAGTCCCTGCCGCTGAAAAACACCCCCACAGCATGATGCTGCCACCACCATGCTTCACCGTAGGGATGGTGGCAGGTTTCCTCCTGACGTGATGCTTGGCATTCAGGCCAAAGAGTTCAATCTTGGTTTCATCAGTCCAGAGAATCTTGTTTCTCATGGTCTGAGAGTCTTTAGGTGCCTTTTGGCAAACTCCAAGCGGGCTGCTCTGACAGTATGTGACAGTTAAATAACCTGAATCATACAGAAGTGAAGGGTTTAACTGTCATTATCACACGATTATAACAGTCTATCGCAACTGTGAGGAAAGGAAAATCTAAAACATTATAGTCTTACAATACCTCTTTATGTACAAATTGAATACATTATGCCATAGACTATGAATCAAAGTTGGCTAATCAAATCTCTCTCTCTCTCTCTCTCTCTCTCTCTCTCTCTCTCTCTCTCTCTCTCACTCACTCACTCACTTACACACACACACACACACACACACACACACACACACACACACACACACACACACACACACACACACACACACACACACACACACACACACACACACACACACACACACACACACACACACACACACACACACACACACACACACATTTGTTTTACTATACTTGTGGGGACCAAAGAATTGATTCCCATTCAAAATCATATTTTCCCTAACCACTAGCCCTTAACCTAACCTTAACCCTTAACCCTAAATCTAACCCTAAGCCTAATTCTAACCATAATTGTAACCCTAACTCTAACCTCTGAATCTAAAACAGTCCTTGTGGGGATCAGTGAAATGTTCCCACTTGTCCTAATGTTCCTTGTTTTACTATCCTTGCGAGGTCTTCTGGTCCCCACAAGGATAGTGAAACAAAACACCCATACGTAGGCATCCACGCTCACATGTGCACACTCCTATCAATCTACTGTATCTTTATGATACAGATAACACAGCATATGCAGACGACACCATTTTGTATACATCTGGCCCTTCATTGGACACTGTGTTAACAAACCTCCAAACGAGCATCAATGCCATACAACACTCCTTCCGTAGCCTCCAACTGCTCTTAAACACAAGTAAAACTAAATGCATGCTCTTCAATCGTACGCTGCTGGCACCCGGCCACCCGACTAGAATCACTACTCTCGACGGGTCTGACCTAGAGTATGTGGACAACTACAAATACCTAGGTGTCTGGTTAGACTGTAAACTCTCCTTTCAGACTCACATTAAGCATCTCCAATCCAAAGCTAAATCTAGAATCGGCTTCCTATTTCAAAACAAAGCCTCCTTCACTCATGCTGCCAAACATGCCCTCGTAAAACTGACTATCCTACCGATCCTTGACTTCGGCGATGTCATTCACAAAATAGCCTCCAACACTCTACTCAGCAAATTGGATGTAGTCTATCATAGTGCCATCCGTTTTGTCACCAAAGCCCCATATACTACCCACCACTGTGACCTGTACGCTCTTGTTGGCTGGTCCTCACTACATATTCGTCGCCAAACCCACTGGCTCCAGGCCATCTATAAATCACTGCTAGGCAAATCCCCGCCTTATCTTAGCTCATTGGTCACCATAGCAACACCCACCCGTAGTATGCGCTCCAGCAGGTATATCTCACTGGTCATCCCCAAAGCCAGCACCTCCTTTGGCCGCCATTCCTTCCAGTTCTCTGCTGCCAATGACTGGAACGAACTGCAAAAATCTCTGAAGCTGGAGACTCTTATCTCCCTTACTAACTTTAAGCATCAGTTGTCAGAGCACCTTACCGATCACTGCACCTGTACACAGCCCATCTTAAATTAGCCCACCCAACTACCTCATCCCCATATTGTTATTTATTTTGCTAATTTGCACCCCAGTATCTCTATTTGCACATCATCTCTTGCACATCTATCATTCCAGTGTTAATACTAATTGTAATTATTTTGCACTATGGCCTATTTATTGCCTTATCTCCATAACTTGCTACATTTGCACACATTGTATATATATTTTCTGTTGTATTTTTGACTTTATGTTTTGTTTTACCCCATATGTAACTCTGTGTTGTTGTTTTTATCGCACTGCTTTGCTTTATCTTGGCCAGGTCACAGTTGTAAATGAGAACTTGTTCTCAACTGGCTTACCTGGTTAAATAAAGGTGAAATAAAAATACAAATAAAGTATATATAACTTTTGAAAGTAAAAGGTACAAATACTATTTTATGTCTTGGTAAATTATTATACAGATATCATCATAATTCTTTGTTATTCTTAGGGAGCAATAAAATGATGCCATAAAAATGGTGTGCCAGCATATAAACACAGGTTCATTGGGTTTGTTATCATCTAAGAATTTGCATTTTGATCAAGAAAACCACCCCGATTGGACTTAAGACTTGGAATATGAAAAGAGAACTGTAGCTACATTTTCCTGCATGTTGTACAGTAAAAAACAACAAATTAACAAACACATATCAAATCAACATTCAATATTGGTTGATATTTGATTGACCAACCCTTGAAACCATTAAGTAGCAGCTGGTCACTTGCATCAATTGTTGATTTTTGTTTGAAATCTAAGTAAAAAATTAGAAACACATTTGTTTATTACTGCATGTTGCAGAGAGGAAGGCTGTAATGTATTTAGGATAAGGTATCCATGTCCTCGTTTGTGCCATCATACACATAGTAAACAAAACAGTAACACCGGCTCTTTCCATGACATAGACTGACCAGGTGATTCCACTCCAATCAGTGTAGATGAAGGAGAGGAGACAGGTTAAAGAAGGATTTTTAAGCCTTGAGACAATTGAGACATGGATTGTGTATGTGTGTCATTCAGAGGGTGAATGGGCAAGACAAAAAATGTAAGTGCCTTTGAATGGGATATGTTAGTAGGTGCCAGGCGTACTGGTTTGTGTCAAGAACTGCAACGCTGCTGGGTTTTTCACGCTCAACGGTTTCCCGTTTGTATCAAGAATGATCCCCCACCCAAAGGACATTTAGCCAACTTGACAAAACTGTGGGAAGCATTGAAGCCAACATGGGCCAGCATCCATGTGGAACGCTTTCTAAACGTTGTAGAGTCCATACAAGTGTAGTTCAGTTCAAGGCTACATACCACACAATTCATTGGTGACTGATTTGTGATTAATGGCTATTGAAATTCCTAGCCACACAACCAACCAACTCCCAATCAATGGAAAATGCTCAATCAAGGTTATTCCCAGTTACGGAAAAATCAATTTGCCATTATTAATTTTGTTAATAATTATGAAAATAATGTTATTTTCTATATATAGTAGTAAATAGTAAAGACAATTGAAAATGTCTTAAACAATGGTATTAATAACTATTTTGACTTCTCTAATAACAAACATTTGGTTGGACAGCATCCCATTATCTGTTTTGATCTGACATCTGAAATTGAATTAGCAAAACGCAAGGTCATCTGCTGAGGCTGTTGCTGATGTTCTTGACCCAAAATATTGATCTGGCTTCATAAGTAACTTTTTAACATTTATTGCTTGACCATATCATAAGCAACTGCAACATTTGCCTCCAAATCTTAGATTTACAGGGACCAAGCACAACAAATATTGCATCAGATGTTCTTATCTGTAGTCCGATGACATCATACAGTGGCTATGACAGTAACTAATGTTCTTATCATGATGTCATGGAGATGCCCACTGATGAGAATGTCATAATTACAGCTTATCACAAGACCTATCTCACAGATGATTACTATTACTACTGCAATGCAAATAATACAAACAGATACTGGTATGATAATTGCCCCTGGTGGGCATTATAGTTTATCTTCCATTACAGGTGATTAGTATTGGGGCGTT
The DNA here is from genome assembly GCF_020615455.1 of Coregonus clupeaformis. Taxonomy (NCBI): domain Eukaryota; kingdom Metazoa; phylum Chordata; class Actinopteri; order Salmoniformes; family Salmonidae; genus Coregonus; species Coregonus clupeaformis. Next base: position 31,448,979 of record NC_059217.1, on the reverse strand, counting down.
CACCTCATATATTTGCTCCTGTGTTTGGAATAATGACCAGAAGATATGCCTAATGTAAGTGTGACAGTTACCTTTGAGCTTGATTAGAATGAAGTTAAAATGTCTCAATCAGTAAGACTTTCACTTTGTCAGTATATTTTTTAAAAGTACCTTTATTGTTAAGGACTGGCACCGTCAGACTTATCCCATTCCAGATCCTGTTATCTCAAAAACGATGTCTGTATACTGTCCCACGATAAATGTCCTTGCACTCTTCTGAGTGCACACATTATTTCAATTTCAAGGACCTGTATAAAAAGAAAGTTACACACTCTACATATTGTAAAGTGAGGTTGATTGTCTGCTGCCCTATAATACACATCATTTAACACAGGGTTCATGACGAACAGGTAACATCAAATACTACAGAAACATTTTACATTTGTAGTCATTTAGCAGACGCTCTTATCCAGAGCAACTTACAGGAGCAATTAGGTTTAAGTGCCTTGCTCAAGGGCACATCGACAGATTTTTCACCTAGTCGGCTCGGGGATTAGAACCAGCGACCTTTCGGTTACTGGCACAACGCTCTTAACCACTAAGCTACCTGCCGCCCTGTGAGTGTGTTTTACAATTCATCCAGTCATTTATTAACCATGGATACTGATGCAATTTGTTTTTTTCATATGATTTAAGGAGTCCCACATTCTGTGGGAGGTCAGCTGAACTGTGGCATAACCTTTACCCTGCATGGATTGGTCCTCCACCCACACTCTAATAAAATATTTATTTGAAAGGATTAAAACTGAGATGACTATATGATCATTTACAATAAAGTGTGCTAAAACGTGACCATGCTCAACATTTTTGGCATGTAATGATCAATTTTTCTAAGAGGTCTTATCAAATTATATATTCAAAATAGCATTGCATCTGAAATTATCTTATTTAATTTATCCGGTAATGTACGATTACGGAATGGTGGTTAATGATTGCCCAGAGGGCCTTTGAGTTGATATTGCGTAGCTATCTGTCTGCTGCACTAGCACTGTAGTCCTGACAGGGTTAGAGAGTTTGCCCTCTCATCTCCTTATCACCAGGGGCAAGCCAGCCCTATAGTACTCCATTAGCTGTCCATAAAGCCATAAACACTCTCAGTTGATAGAACTCGTCTCAACTAGTTCACCCTGAGAGGCTGTGGAGAGAGAGGCGGTATCTGCAGTCAAGGTCACCATGTAGGCCTACCACGCTGCCTTGGAATGACGGAAAACTACTTAGCCGTATCAGCACGCACAGTCACTCTTCATTTACCTTTACAGGTTTGGGATTAAAGGTCACCTGCCTCTTAGAACCAACTTCTCTGGTTTGAAACTGCCTATGTTGCATGGATTTGAGTCAGAAATTATAGTGTTTGACTACAAAGTGTAAATAGGATAATTTTGGTCATAGTGTCAGTCTTGTCCAAAATGAAGTTTTGTAAGTGAGTTTGTCATGATTTACTGGAGGGTTGGGTATGGATTAAGATTATGCCCACTTACTTGCCCAGTGCCCACTAACACGAGAGAAGCAGCTGTGATGATTGCAATCTATCAGCTGCGTGCGCTCTATCCAATCATTGCTGCCAGAACCTCCAGACAGTGAGACAGACCTTCCCATTATGCAGCGCCTCAGACTTGTTTACTTAAGGCAACACGTCACCAATGCTATGTTGAAATAACCCTTGCCCCTAAGCCCTTCATGGAGTGGCCACTTGCTGATGTGTTTGATAGTGTCAATCACTCGAGTCTACCACTTTTTGGGGCAAAATGAGGATTGAGACGATCAGAGCGCACTTGTATACCAACTGCAACTTGTCAATATTCCAAACCCATTCGCAAGCATCTTGTGTCCCCCCGCGACCTGTAAAAAACTAAATGGCACCGAAGCACACACGTTGCTACTTGCCAGTGACTTGATAAGCTGATTCTGGCTTGGCTGCTCAATGTGCCTGCTAGCCACTACTTGCTAGCTTCATTGACAAACACAGAGTTGGAACTTAACTAGCTAGTAAAGTGATTTTGGGCACTGATACAGCGTGTAAATGTACGATAGTTTGACAGCTTGCAGATGATGAAGTTGTAGACATGTTATTATTCTCAGAAATCAGTCATGAGCGCGCAGCCAGACTTTCCCGACTCGATAGACTGTATGCAGTGCACTGACTAGTTTTTAATGCAAATTTTTTTTACTTGAGAAATACTGACCTATTCAGCAAAAACGTCTAACTTACGCTCCACTGAGTAGTAGTGCTACTCTGCCAATCTCATGCAGGCCGTAGCCCAGGTCTGAGTTGTAGTAGGGTCCCACAGAATGCCCCCTCCCCCCATCCAAGGATATTTAAGAAAGTTTAAGCTCATTTACAGCATTTTTATCAAATTAAAAAACTCTGAAACGCTATTTGGTGAACAGCAAAAACAAGCAAAAATGACCCCAGCCATTATCACATTGGTTGCTGTAGCTTCATTCACCTCAGTCGATCTACAAACACATAACCTATTAGCTATACAATTAACCGCTACACATTAACTCACATTAACTCAGCACCAGGATTAAAAACTATAATTTAATACATAGAGGGATCTGTTAGCAGAAAATGTATTTTATTAACTAAAGATAAACAAATATGTTTGCTTTACATAACTTATTTTGCTGTTGCAGTTCTACAGCTAATTTCCTGGCATTCTACACATTTTGCCATGGGGTAGGGAGACATATTTGCCGTTTTAAAAGCGAATTTCCAACAAATGTACACATTTTACAATGACTTATGCCATGTTAATATGATATCTGAGTGAGAGTGACTAACAAAGTCAATGTGGGCCCCCTGGAGGTCAGGGCCCCTGGGTATGTGCCCTGCATGCCTGGTCGGTAAGTCGGCCATGATTACTACAAGTTTAGATAGCTGGCTAGACTAACTAGACTAATTTACCAATCTAAATTTTACTGACATGGGCTAATTGTGTGACTGACAGTGAGTGACATATAACAAGAGGAAAACGGCTATTCTACTATTCTAACGCTCAACAGTAAATTGAAACCCAGATTGAGTAAAAATTAATAAATATTAATGATAATAATAATATGTGTATATACAGTATACATTACTGAGGTTCTGACCTCGGTGTCCTCATATGTAGCTACGGTTCTGTCCTCATGGCGCTGTAGTCTATCCTTAAAGTAGTCGATCGATACTCGATATATAGCCATGAATCCAGCTCCTGAGTTTTCCATGATCACCAGCAGAGGGTGATGAATGACTGGTAAAAACACAAATCAGACTCACTGCAAAACTTTAACATTCTGTATATTCATGTTTCCGAGATGTGGTACATCTGGTAGATAGAGGTGACTTTACTTTCTCTCATAACAAAATAGCATAATTTAGCCTAGCAAGAGCACAATATAGCCGCTACATGTTAGGACTAATATTTATCCTTGTTGGTCCAGTTAATTCATAGTTTCAGCTGTGTTGAGTGTTAACTTGGCAACAGATCTGGACCCCCACCCCCACAGCCCCGGCATTGTGTAGCCTAGCTCCTTTTGTCCCAGCAGCAGGCTGCATCCCCACGAGGTACAGTATCTGCCCCCCCGTTGTGTGTAGAACTGTATCCCAACCAGCTGTCACATGACACCTCAGGGCATGTTTCAATGTTCCATCCAGTGATACAATGTTTTCCATGTGGATGTGGCCATACTGTACTGTATACTGTTGTACTTGTGTATGTAGTCTATACTGTGGAGTTTATCTCCAGGAAAGGAACACTAAAGGGTAGTTAGGTTACCGCAGAAACAAGAATATAGGCTAGCTACTAGGCATACAAATTACTGTAATAGGTCATTGTCATCCCAAATATATAATCCTGCATGGAGCTATAGGATCAGGCTATGTAGCATAATAGTTGGTAGCACTGCAGGTTGCACAGGGGCGAAGGTTTATTTAAAGTGACATCACCACACTGCGGTTAACACTTGGTCCTGATCACAGGGTTCTGCCTGAGTAGAAAACTGCTGACTGGAAAACTGAAGGCCTTTCGACGGTAATCGTTTCACACATTTCACATAGGCCTGCACAGCAACACTTTAGAAAAATGTAATATACTGGCAGAGAAAAAAAACAACGGGAAGGGGTGGGGCCGGGGGGGGTGTATTTTCCACATCTTCCCATGTTTGATCCAACCAGTGGCGAGTCGTAGCAATTTAAAGTCAAGGTTAGCCATCACCATCAATGTATCCCCTTCCCCCTGCCACTGGCCCCCTCCCATACTCCCCGACTCCGCTCTCTTCCCTCCCGCTCCATGGCAGGGTAGCCGACGCTGCCACTTCTCCGGCCTCGGCGGTGATTGATCAGCAACGCTCCCTCGAAGGAGCTCTATATGGACGGCCGCTCGTTTATCTCAGATCACGCGGGAAATTAGGAATGAAGCCTTGACCCCGGAATGGTGGCCAGTTGGTCGCCACTTCCACTTGGGGCGCTTCTTCTCCAGGAACGTGAAAAACGCAGACAGAACAAAAGTAACGCTGACAGGTATAGTTTCTTGACACATTCACCTTAAAAGCATGTGATTGCAAATGTTCATGGAGTGTGAATATACGCTAATCTCCGGTAAACCTAATGATGAACAGTGCCATATTTAGGCTTACATATGAGGACACCAAGGTCCGGACCTCAGTAATTTCTTCAAATATATATATATATATATGTTTTTTTGTTTTTTTTACTCAGTGGGGTTTCAACTTACTGTTGAGAGTTATGAGAGTAGAATACACAAGGTGCAATTTCGAAACTTGGTTGTGCATTAGCAGTTGTTATATGTCACTCACTGACAGTCACTCAATTAGCCCATGTCAGTAAAACAAACATTTGATTGGTAGATAGTTAGTCTAGCCAGCTATCTAAACTTGTAGTAGCCTAATCATGTCCGAATTACAGACCGGGCACGCAGGACATGTGCCCAGGGGCACTGATTAGATTTTGTTAGTCACCCTCACTCAGATACAGTGGCTTGCGAAAGACACTCCAATCTCTGCTGTGGAGCTTTGCAGCTCTTTCAGGGTTATCTTTGGTCTCTTTGTTGCCTCTCTGATTAATGCCCTCCTTGCTTTTGGTGGGCGGCCCTCTCTTGGCAGGCTTGTTGTGGTGCCATATTCTTTCAATTTTTTTATAATGGATTTAATGGTGCTCCGTGGGATGTTCAAAGTTTTTGATATTTTTTTATAACCCAACCCTGATCTGTACTTCTCCGCAGCTTTTTCCATGACCTGTTTGGAGAGCTCCTTGGTCTTCATGGTGCCGCTTGCTTGGTGGTGCCCCTTGCTTAGTGGTGTTGCAGACTCTGGGGCCTTTCAGAACAGGTGTATATATACTGAGATCATGTGACAGATCATGACACACAGGTGGACATTATTTAACTAATTATGTGACTTCTGAAGGTAATTGGTTGCACAAGATCTTATTTAGGGGCTTCATAGCAAAGGGGGTGAATACATATGCACGCACCACTTTTCCGTTATTTATTTTTTAGAATTCTTTGAAAGAAGTAATTTTTTTCGTTTCACTTCACCAATTTGGACTATTTTGTGTATGTCCATTACATGAAATTCAAATAAAAATCCATTTAAATTACAGGTTGTAATGCAACAAAATAGGAAAAATGCCAAGGGGATGAATACTTTTGCAAGGCATGGCAAAATGTGTAGAATTGCAGGAAATTAGCATTTTAAACTGCAAAAATGTATCCCCACCCCATGGCAATGTGTAGAATTGCAGGAAATACGCTGTAAAACTGAAAAAAAAAAAAAACATAATTATCTGTAAAGCAAACTCATTTCTTTCGTTTTTGATAATAAAATACTTTTTCTGCTAACAGATCCCTCTGTACGCATTAAATTATAGTTTTTAATCCTGGTGCTGAGTTAATGTGAGTTAATGTGTACCGGCTAATTGTATAGCTAATAGGCTATGTGTTTGTAGATTGACTGAGGTGAATGAAGCTACAGTAACCAATGTGATAGTGGTTGGGGCATTTTAGAATTTTACATTTGTATAGAAATGCAGTAAATGAGCTTAAACTTTCTTAACATTTATTGGATGGACCTCAATAAAACTCAGATCCTGTTTACGGCCCTGCTGATGAATGATGAATGATTTATATTGCAAGGTTTCGTGATAGGCTACACTAAAATACTGCGCAAGAAAACGTGCAATTTAGACTACTATATCTAAAAGCCTAATGTAGCAATATATTAACTAACCCCAGCATGTGACCACCAGGTCATCATATGTTCAAATTACCTTTTTCCCCCTCCACAATGCTCCTCACCACAGATGTAGCCACTAAAATATTATATTCCCCTCCAACCAGCCCCCCCCCTTTATAAATAACACAAAAGAGGTACAGAATCTGAACCATGGTACCATATGATTTATTGGGCAAAATGTATTCATGGCGTTATTACAAGATGGTCATCTGCCGGCCTCCGAGATACTGTAGGATCCTTAATAGTAAAGCATTGTCTAAGGAGGAGATAAGAAAAACATGTTTTGTGTGTTACAAATCATGTGTTACTTTGTTATGCGTTACACAGATCTGAGAACAGTGTTATAGGTCAGAGGTGAGAGGGAACTGTATTGTTACAGGACTTACATTGCTGAGCCAGTCAGTAAAGGCTGAGATGCGGGTGAAGACGGTTGGTTTCTTCACCTCGTTGCAGACACGAGAGGACACAAAGCTGGTCACGCCCTGGACGTACCACTTACCATCAGCACCCTTACAGTTCAGAGGACCTCCAGAGTCCCCCTGTAGACAGAGATGGGGGGAGGGGGATAGGAGAGATGGGGGGAGGGGGATAGGGGGAGAGAGAGAAAGTGTTTTACAAACATTGGTTATTATGAAATACAGGTTATGGTGAAAGTAATATTACTGTATTATCATAAGAACATGATCTCAAGATATTTCAAGACTCACGTTGCATCCTGACACTTCACCCCCTCCAGCACAGATCATGGTGTCCTTCACCACCATGCCCCACCAGTCACTCTGCCTACACACACTGTTCCCCACCACGGGCAGCAGGGCCTGCTGCAGCTTATCAGGCATGGGACCATGGGCTAGAACAGGACAGGGAGGGTACAGTTAGACACTATACACTAGAACATAAACACAGGCCTCAGATGTAGGATCTTCATTTGATCACTCTTTTGTTGCTGAGAATTTTCCTGCACAGCAGAAAATGCTAACTTGTAGTGTATTCAAGGTTTAAAAAGGCTTCTAAAGTTTGTAAATTCCACTTTAAAATGTCAGCCTTAATTTGCCCAAAGAAAAATGTATCAACCCCTACAAAAAATTTCCATTAATTATAATTCACATAATAATTCACATTTCCTGTTGCTGCAGGATTATTTTCTGCTGTAGCAAACTGGCCCAAATTATGATCCTACGTACATCTGTATACAGTACAGTATGTCTATGTATCATATTCACTAACAGGCTTATATTGTATATGTCCACACCCCATATATCTTAAAGGGATAGTGTGAGATTTTGGCAACTAAAAGCTTTTTCTACTTACTCAGTCAGACAAATTAATGGATACCAAACTGCGTGCATTTTGAAGGAAATTGAATGTAGTTTCATGAGCCATTGCTAACTAGCATTAGCACAGTGACTGGAAGTCTACAGGTACAGCTATCATGCTGCACGGTGAGATATAAAAATGGTATCAATAAATTCATCTGAATCGGGGTAAGTAGAAAAGGGGCTTAATCGCCAAAATCTCGCACTATCCCTTTAAAACTGTTGTGTGGCTTAACATAAACAGAGGCAAATATAGCCTTAAATGAAACTTCACATGCCACAAGCCCACAGTCTCCACACAGCCAAACATATAATAAAAGCAATTTACCTGACCCTTATCCAAAGCAACTTACACTAGTGCATTCATATATTTTTCATATGGGTGGCCCAATCTATCTATCTATCTATCTATCTATCTATCTATCTATCTATCTATCTATCTATCTATCTATCTATCTATCTATCTATCTATCTATCTATCTATCTATCTATCTATCTATCTATCTATCTATCTATCTATCTATCTATCTATCTATCTATCTATCTATCTATCTATCTATCTATCTATCTATCTATCTATCTATCTATCTATCTATCTATCTATCTATCTATCTATCTATCTATCTATCTATCTATCTATCTATCTATCTATCTATCTATCTATCTATCTATCTATCTATCTATCTATCTATCTATCTATCTATCTATCTATCTGATCATACGTAACACAGAGAAGAATGATGTATCATAATGTGATATCTTACTGTAGAGGTTTCCCCAGCCAGAGATGAAGCATGCGTCTCCATGAGCAGGGATCTCTCCTGCCTTAGGAAGGCAAGCCAGACCAACGTTCTCATTCATGATGGGAGCCTTGTCCAGTTTCAGCAGGGCAAGGTCATTTCTGTGAAAAAACAAAATAAGTTGTTATAGTTGTAGTCATCCACATTCATGCTAGTTTGCATATTATGGTTACAGTTGCGGTATCCTATGTTGTTCTTGAAGACATAATGTTGCTATTGGTGGTAGTAGTGGCATTAGTTTAATCATGGTAGTGATGGTAATAGTAATAGCTAGCTATTGCTGTGTCATCAGCATTTTTTGGTCTATCAGATGGATACTCACCCAGCAGCGACCATGTTGATGTCCCAGTCGGGATGAACCAGAATACGCAGCACGTCTCTGATCTGCTCAGTTCCCTCCTGTACACTCTGGTCATGCTCTCCCATCACCACACGGTACACATCTCCAGGCCTGCATGGGGAGGACACGCCAAACATCACAGAGAAACATTATCTTTAATGATATCTACAGACTTATGCTATAGTTATACTTTACCAATGTTCTGCTTCACATTTGTGACCTCAATGACCTATTTTTACTCACATTCTCTAGTAATACCTAATTCTTCCATTCTCTGGACCCATACTGGCACTTACCATACACAGTGTCCAGCAGTCAGGACCCAGCGAGAGCCAATCAGAGTGCCCCCACAGGTGTGATGCCAACGGCTGCCATGCTTCACCTGCATTGAAATCTAAGGATGCAGATGCACAGAGAGTACAACAGTTAATGACAAACATGATTAATGTATGGTTCAATGGACTTATACAGGGAAGTAATTCACTGTTTTCACCTGCCATGGCCAGCTATGGGCGCGGGCATCCTCTCCATTCACAATCCTGTTGGTGTTGGGCTCGAAGGTGGGAGTACCACACCCATATGCTGGGAAACATACCATCCACGGTTAGTAGCATGATATATTTGCGCAGATGTTATTGTGACAATTTGTGACTGTTATCCTCCCGTGAAACACATGTAAATGGCCATGTCAGAAGTCATGATGATATGTTTTTATTAGCATTATGTTGTCCTTAGTGCTCCGAGGCAGGTATGTTACTCACCGTAGGCTGCCAGCAGCAGCAGGAAGGCCAGTCTCTCCAGCATGGTGGCAGTCTGTCAGTAATGTGGAACTCTGACCCACAGCAGTGAGCTCTTATAGTCCTGTCTGTTTGTCACTGCCAGGCCCAGCCGCAGACAGCACAGGCCGTCTGTGGAGCACTTATCATGTCATGTTGCCAATATTAGCTGGGAAGAACCTCCTGTTCCCCAGATGCTTACCTGGCACTAACCTGTACTGTACTGTACTGTACTGTACTGGAGTTACAAATGGAAAATGCTGACAGGGCAAAGGAGAATGGAAAAAGGGATTTAGGGGGGGACAGGTCATAGTAGAGAGAGGTTAATGTGAGGAGGACCAACTCTTATAAAAGGTTGGTAGCAGGCATATATACACTGTAACCGGCATATACTGTAGATACCGAGTACTTTACCGTAATTGACCAAGTACAGTAGAAGAGAAACAATCATGTAACAACCTTTTCTTTCTTTAATAAATAAAGTGGAGTATGTCTAAGTCGGGGCCGCGCTCCTGGTGAATCTGGAGCCAACTCTTTACGGCTCTCCCAGACAGTATATTTTCCTCCTTAGAGGAATTAGCAGTGTTCTCTAGAGGAGACAGCACACATCCATACATTTCCCCTTTAAAAGAAGCACAGCGAATCAACATTTGCCTGAACAGCTAAAAGGCTCTGTTTATTTTCTCGCTGTGTTATAATAATTCTCCAAGGCAGATATTTTGTGTACTGATTTATGGAGCAGACATATGATATAAAACAGGTTTATCTTCTAATGTATATGTCCTGTTCATGTTAGGCACATTAGGCAGGTATAGACAATAGGGAAACATTTGACAGACTTATGATTGATGATAGCTCCCTTCTGCTTCTCTCTGTCTCTGTCTCTGTCTCTGTCTCTGTCTCTGTCTCTGTCTCTGTCTCTGTCTCTGTCTCTGTCTCTGTCTCTGTCTCTGTCTCTGTCTCTCTCTCTCTCTTTCTCTCTATGTCTGTGTGTGACATGCTACCTGTCTATTCTCCATTTATTAGATATTTGCTAGGGTTCCATCTGACTTTCATCAGAAAAGTAGCAATTCCTCTCCAGCCAGTAAATATGTGTGCTGAAATGACTTGTCTATCCATGACTTGTCTATCCATAACCAGATTTTATTTTCTCCATTAGGTCGACCTTCAGAAATACTTCGTAAATCAAGACATCCTAAGAGAGAAACAGTTAGCCGGCCAGCCACAGTAGCTTGTCTGCTCGATGTCCACTCGTAGTTTAAGACAGAGATAAATGTTCTGCCTTCAACCTTCACAGTGAAAGGCCAACTGGCCAAGTATATCTGCTTAGTTGTTCAGATATGACAGAAATATGCAGTTAGGAGTCCAGAGACTGCAGGGGAAATCATTTCAAATGGACAGCTTTGATCCATAAATCATATTTAACTGGGCTGTCAGATAAACTGGTGAATGTCCTGTTTCCTGTCATTTACATGAGGGATATCAGTCATTATTGTAAGGCTAGAACATGGTATAGGGAATAAACCAGCTACTCATGAATTAGTTCGTAAAATAACAGATGTTCGCCCCAGAGAGGAAAGGGGTGATACATCAAATTCTTGTTTAAGAAGGATTGGGAATTATATTTGGCAACAGGGACAAATACAACCATGGTTATGTGTTTAAGATAAATTCATGTTTTTACAGGATTTGGGCCCATATATTATAATCATGACTCATAGGCATGAATTTATGTTTAGAACTGAATCCTTGATGTCCTGTTTCAGGTATGCTGTAATGTACACAGAATATATTTCAACATGATGGATGATTCAATTAAATAAAGTGGTGAATTCAACTTTTTCCACAAACATCTTCTCCTCCTTACATCAATCCATCACCGTCCATCTTCAGGAATGCCCTAGCTTACTGCAGATATTTCAGATATAAACACAATCAGCCCCATTTCCCATGAAGTGTTCCATCCTGTCTTTTTTATAGAAACAAATTGATTAATTTGTAGCTTTGCCACCATCCCCTCTTCCTCCATCTGTCTGTGTCTACATCTGTGTATATCTACAGTAGCTCTCTGATGAGCAACACCAGTCTAAGGGTGTGAATGGAAAAGCAGAGTAAGATGGCAGCACCGTCATGACGCCTCCAGTCAGAGTGTGTTATGTCTGGTTGAGGCTCTGTGAATCACACCTCTCAGGCTTGTCAACAGTTTCCGATCACATTTACATGCAATCTCCCCCTCCTCCCGGTCTCTTTCTCTCCCCCTATCCTCCTCTCTCCCCCTCTCCTGTTCGTAGTTAATGAGAGCTCAGAGTTTTGGAAACTCTGAGTTGATCCCTCAGGTTCGGTTCTGTGCAACCTGATCCCACTCCAGTCCCCGCTCCTCTTCTCTTAAAGCCCACTACACTACACTTGCCAAACATGGAACTTATTATTTCTAATTACTACCACCAATGTTGGCTTGAGTTTATCAATGTGGATCTGAAATACACTCTTAGAATAAAATATGCTATCTAGAACCTATAAGGGTTCTTTGGCTGTCTCCATAGGAGAACCATTTGAAGAACCCTTTTTGGTTCCATGTAGAGCCCTTTCCACAAAGCGTTCTACATGGAACCCAAGAGGGTTCTGCCTGAAACCAAAAAGGTTCTCCTATGGGGACAGCTGAATAACCCTTTTGGAAGCCTTTTTTCTAAGAGTGTACTTCAGGAAATCCCAACTCAATTGTGCTCGACTGACCCTACAAATGAGCCATTTAAAGTGTGTTAAAGAGGGAATGATCAAGTGTGTATGCCACGCGTTGGAACTGTCCAGTGGGGGGATTATAGTACATACTGTAATTTTTGGCAATCTGCTTAGTTTGTCACAGTGAGTAAAATGTAGTGATATCATATTTTCTTATCCTATTGAGTATAAACCGTAACCCAAGGAGCCATCATTTCAAAAACACCTGTGGTCCTCTGTAGCTCAGCTGGTAGAGCACAGCGCTTGTAACGCCAAGGTAGTGGGTTCGATCCCCGGGACCACCCATACTCAAAAAATAATAATAATGTATGCACGCATGACTGTAAGTCGCTTTGGATAAAAGCGTCTGCTAAATGGCATATTATTACACCTGGAGCGCTATCCGCACTAGAGCTAAAAAAAAACACAGGTTTCTTGCCTCAATGTTTTTTCCCCCCTAAAATGTATTTCGCTATCTTATGTCTTGTTCTGATTGCAGATCTGTGGTGAGGTCATTGGCAGGCAGGCAGGCAGAAAAGACTACAAAGAAAGGGGGGAAATGTTGTCTGTCATGGGCCTTTAAGCCAAGTAAACAAGAAATAGAAGAAAATAACAAACCCATCATGCCCTCGTCTGATAATTGGCACGGCTACATGAAGGAAAGGAAACACAGACCCAAATAAACACAGCCTCCCTCTGGGCCTACAAGGGGGAGCTTCACCTCTACCGTTCGGCTTTCTCTACACCTCTCTCAATTCAATTCAATTTCAATTCAAAGCGCTCTCTCTCTCTTTCTCTCTCTCTTTTCTTATTTTGTTCCACCCCCTGTGTCTGACAACACAACCACTCCCCTCTGCACCTTTCCCACTGGGCCGGTCTGAAATGGGTGTTTTCACTCATAATTGGCTCCATTTGGGCACCTTGAGGCTCCTGTGGCGACACTTTTCAGCTTGACTAATTGCCATTCCCACCTCCCCCTCTCCCCCCTCTCTCCCCCTCTCCCCCTCTCCCTCCTCTCCCCCCTCTCCCTCCTCCCCCCTCTCTCCCCCTCTCCCTCCAATCTCCCCCCACTCTCCCCCTCTCCCCTCCCCCCTCCCCTCTCCCCCCTCTCTCCCCCTCTCTCCTTTCCTCTCTCCCCTATCTTCTGTGGAGCCTTAACTAAAACCTTGTTGGACAAATTAAAAAACTGTTTAGTCTGGGTCTCTGGCTTGCATAATGAGCTCATAAACACAAAGTGCTTGGATCATTTAAGACAGAGGCCCTGTGATTATCTCTGCTCTTTTAACTTGCAAATCAAACCTGGGTTTAGCCCCCGGCCCTGAGATGTCAGAGGTGTTTCAGCTCTACCTAGCCGGGAGAGAGAGAAAGTGGGGGAAGGAGGAAATCCCCTTGTATACAAACCAATCAGACACAATCTAACCAACATGACAGAGTCATTTATATACAGACCAAGCAGTTTCAAGTTAGAGACAAACACAACGGTATTTGCCTTGATGGGGAGATTGATTTTGATTCTGCTAAAGGTTGAGAGAGAAGTGTAGTTAACAGCGCAGGTTAGCGTTTTTTGTTATGAATCTTGTTCTGGAGGCAGCTCTGCAGAGTGGTCATAACATCTGATTTTAAATGTAAACGTAACCCTAACATTAACCATAACCTTAAATGCCTAACCCTAACCCTAATGCCTAACCCTAACCTTAAACCGTCAACAACCGCAGGGCTCTCCGGAGGGTGATGCAGTCAGCACAACGTATCACCGGGGGCACACTGTACTCCAGGACATCTACAGCACCCGGTGTCACAGGAAGGCCAAGAAGTTTACCCTGCTACCATCTAGAAGGAGGAGACAGTACAGGTGCATCAAAGCTTGGACCGAGAGACTGATAAACAGCTTCTATCTCCAGGCCATCAGACTGTTAAACAATCACCACTAGCCGGCCTCCGCCCAGTACCCTGCCCTGAACCTTAGTCACTGTTACTAGTCGGCTACCACCCAGTACTCTACTCTGCACCTTAGAGACTGCTGCCCTATGTACATGGAGTCATTGAACACTGGTCACTTGAATAATGTTTACATACTTTTTTACCCACTTTATATGTTATACTGTATTTTAGTCATGGCTCATCCTATATAACTACTGCTGTACACACCTTTTCTGTTCTGTCCATACTGTCTATACACACCATTATACAGTGCCTTTGGAAAGTATTCAGACCCCTTGACTTTTTTCACATTTTGTTACGTTACAGCCTTATTCTAAAATGGATGTAAAAAAAAAAGGCCTCAGCAATCTACACACAATACCCCATAATCACAAAGCAAAAACAGGTTTTTAGAAATTTTTGCAAGTGTAAAAAACCCCAGAAAAACCTTATTTACATAAGTATTCAGACCCTTTGCTATGAGACTCGAAATTTAAGTCAGGTGCATCCTGTTTCCATTGATCATCCTTGAGATGTTTCTACAACTTGATTGGAGTCTACCTGTGGTAAATTCAATTGATTATTGACATTATTTGGAAAGGCACACACCTGTCTATACAAGCCATGAGGTCGAAGAAATTGTCCGTAGAGCTCCAAGACAGGATTGTGTCGAGACACAGATCTGGGGAAGGGTACCCAAAAATGTCTGCAGCATTGAAGGTCCCCAAGAACACAGTGGCCTCCATCATTCTTAAATGGAAGAAGTTTGGAACCACCAAGACTCTTCCTAGAGCTGGCAGCCCGGCCAAACTGAGCAGTCGGGGGAGAAGAGGCTTGGTCAGGGAGGTGACCAAGAACCTGATGGTTACTCTGACAGAGCTCTAGAGTTCCTCTGTTGAGATGGGAGAACCTTCCAGAAGGACAACCATCTCTGCAGCACTCCACCAATCAGGCCTTTATTGTAGAGTGGCCAGACGGAAGCCACTCCTCAGTAAAAGGCAAATGAAAGCCCACTTGGAGTTTGCCAAAAGGCACCTAAAGACTCAGACCATGAGAAACAAGATTCTCTGGTCTGATGAAACCAAGATTGAACTCTTGAATGCCAAGCGTCACGTCTGGAGGAAACCTGGCACCATCCCTACAGTGAAGCATGGTGGTGGCAGCATCATGCTGTGGGGATGTTTTTCAGTGGCAGGAACTGGGAGACTAGTCAGGATTGAGGCAAAGATGAATGGAGAAAAGTACAGAGAGATCCTTAATAAAAACCTGCTCCAGAGCGCTCAGGACCTCAGACTGGGGGGAAGGTTCACCTTTCAACATTACAACGACCCTAAGCATACAGCCAAGACAACGCAGGAGTGGCTTAGGGACAAGTCTCTGAATGTCCTTGAGTGGCCCAGCAAGAGCCTGGACTTGAACCAGATCGAACATCTCTGAAGAGACCTGATAATAGCTGTGCAGCAACTCTCCCCATCCAACCTGACAGAGCTTGAGAGGATCTGCAGAGAAGAATGGGAGAAACTCCCCAAATACAGGTGTGCCAAGCTAGTAGCGTCATACCCAAGAAGACTTGAGGCTGTAATCGCTGCCAAAGGTGGTTCAACAAAGTACTGAGTAAAGGGTCTGAATACTTATGTAAATGTAATATTTCCATTTTTTATTTTTTATAAATTAGCAAACATTTCTAAAAACCTGTTTTTGCTTTTTCATAATGGGGTATTGTGTACAGATTGATTAGAAAAATAAACAATTTAATCAATTTCAGAACAAGGCTGTAACCTACCAAAATGTGGAAAAAGTCAAGCGATCTGAATACTTTCCGAAGGCACTGTATGTATACAGTTGAAGTCGGAAGTTTACATACACTTAGGTTGGAGTCATTAAAACTCGTTTTTCAACCACTCCACAAATTTCTTGTTAACAAACTATAGTTTTGGCAAGTTGGTTAGGACGTCTACTTTGTGCATGACACAAGTAATCTTTCCAACAATTGTTTACAGACAGCTTATTTCACTTATAACTCACTGTCACACAATTCCAGTGGGTCAGAAGTTTACATACGCTAAGTCGACTGTGCCTTTAAACAGCTTGGAAAATTCCAGAAAATGATGTCATGGCTTTAGAAGCTTTTGATAGGCTAATTGACATAATTTGAGTCAATTGGAGGTGTACCTGTGAATGTATTTCAAGGCCTATCTTCAAACTCAGTGCCGCTTTGCTTGACATCATGGGAAAATAAAAATAAATCAGCCAAGACCTTAGAAAAAAATGTGTAGACCTCCACAAGTTTGGTTCATCCTTGGGAGCAATTTCCAAATGCCTGAAGGTAACACGTTCATCCGTACAAACAATAGTACGCAAGTATAAACACCATGGGACTACGCAGCCGTCATACCGCTCAGGAAGGAGACGCGTTCTGTCTCCTAGAGATGAACGTACTTTGGTGCGAAAAGTGTAAATCAATCCCAGAACAACAGCAAAGGACCTTGTGAAGATGCTGGAGGAAACAGGTACAAAAGTATCTATATCCACAGTAAAACAAGTCCTATATCGACATAACCTGAAATGCACCTCAGCAAGGAAGAAGCCACTGCTCCAAAACCGCCTATTTAAAGGCAATGCTAACAAATACTAATTGAGTGTATGTAAACTTCTGACCCACTGGGAATGTGATGAAATAAATAAAAGCTGAAATAAATCATTCTCTCTACTATTATTCTGACATTTCACATTCTTAAAATAAAGTGGTGATCCTAACTGTCCAAAGACAGGGAATTTTTACTAGGATTAAATGTCAGGAATTGTGAAAAACTGAGTTGAAATGTATTTGGCGAAGGTGTATGTACATTTCTGACTTCAACTGTATATATAATGGTGTGTATAGTTTGGTCCTAGCAGATCTGTGATTCAGGGTCTCAGTCTTCAAAAGGAAATCAACGTAATAACGTCTAAACGGTAGTAACTTTGTGATGGTTAATGATCCTCCAATCGACTGTCAGGTCACATTAAAGAGCTGAATGCTTATCACTAACCTAGCAGAGATTAAATACAGGGGAGGGAAATGCCGCTGAGCTTTTCTTTGAAATTAATACTATAATACAGAAGAGAGAGAGAGAGAAATAATGTTTTAGAGAAGCCAAGTGTGGGAAAATTATAGGGGAAACCAGGCTGAGGAAATGAAGAGACATGAGATACATGATACTCTAAGTGTATTTTGCTGCATTTAACAGTTTTTCCCCGTAAGAATTTCACACTCAGGGAAAAAATATGTGATGTGTTGAAGTTGATGGTGGGGATGTTGAGCATCGATCTGTTTCTGTGTGACAGTGTGTCAGTGTGTGGCCTTGATGGACCTACAGTGTGACACCAGACCAGAGCAGTAGAGGTGCTGTGTGATCCATGATTGATATGATTCACAGACAGTGTGGTCCGGTGGCTGATGACCGGCTGGTAATATATGACTCTTCTCACAGGACAGCAGAGTGGGATGTTTACCACGACAGACCCATGTAGAAGCTGCATAATGTAAAGGTGATGGACAGTCTCAGAGCAGCAAGGTTGCCTGCTCCATCCCTCCATCGGTCTCTCCGTCCATCCTTCTCTTTACTCTGAATCTCCAGTTCTCTCCATCCTATGGAGGACAGAAGTCCTTGAATGGGACAGTGGATATAACAATGAAGCAGTCCAAAAGCATGCCTCTCCTTCCGCTCTGTTTCTCTCCTTAGCTTTATCATGCGCTCTTCTGCACTATGTCTCTGTCTCTGTTTGACTGTATACACATTGGTGAAGAGGAAGAGAAAGATTTAGACATGTTTATTTAACCTCTGTGTATTAGGTTTCATTTAGCCAAATTCTAGTGTGTCAAGTGTCTTGAAACCTCACCGCGCAGTTCTGCTCAACTCCGCCTGTGTTTCTTATGTCATAATCCCCTCAGTGCTTCCGGCCAAAGCTAACTGTAAATATTTTGGGAATACTGTAAAAGCAACATGGAAGTCTGAGACATGTTACTCCTCAAACAAAATGGCTGATTATCGTTCTTTGCTAAATGACAGCTGTCTAAACAATATTAACACTCCAGCTGTGACTTTGTTGCTCCATCAGTGTATGTGCATGTGTGCACGCCTGTGTGTTTGTGTATGCGTGAGTGTGTTTCGTGACTGTGCCTGTGTGTATACAGGATAGTAGTGTATTTGTGGAAAGATTCCCCCAGTATGTGCATGTACCGGTACGTGCTTTTGTGTAGTAGTATGTAAAAATAGTCTTATTTCAGTTTCTCACAGTCTCTTATGCAGCTAGCAGGCGTAAAAGAAACGCCTGAAACTAGATCCCTTACATACTGGTCTTGACCAGAATAAGAAAACCTGCCGTGGGAGGTTCTCTTCTGCACTGTTCAACCAATCCAGTAAATGTGGAGTTAAGATGGAGCGTCGCCTTGTTAACATCCAAAAGCGGAAGCTCTCTTTCCATTTCCCCTGAAAACCGGAACATCCGGTTGTTGGGGACTCGGCAGAGGCTATGCAGCGGTTAGCGTGCCATGTGAACGTGTGTGTTTGTGTGTTAGTGAACAGAACAGATGCGTTAGAGTTCTAGAGAGAGAGAGCGAGAGAGAGGCTCTTTTTCAGCAGGATATTTGTGCTTCTCCAGTGCATGTGTTAGGTTCGTAATGAGGACATTGAACTGCTCCAGCTCATCTCACACTCTCCCAGTGACACCTGCAACACCCCAGCAAATTGGCAGGCTGCGCTGCTTTAATATGCTGGGCTGTGAAGAGTCCGTAAATCAGCCACAACTGAGCCAATACCGCAGCATTAAGACCGGGAAGGGAGAAGCCATCCCTGTCAGGCTGAGGAACACTGCTGTGCTTCTCCAAAGGTGATTCATTTAAATGCTTTAGCACAGTGTCACCACAACGCTTAAAGGAAAACTACACCCAAAAACTATCTTTTGGTATTTATTTCATTAGACCATTGTCGATATAGTCCCACATTTTTTTTGCATGTCAGCAATTAAGTTTTAAATATATATAGAGTATAACTTTCAAAATAAAGAAATACAGCCGGTATGATATATTTTGGATCATATGATGCAAAATGCATCCTACCAGCTGTATTTATGTATTTTTAAAGTTATATATCTTGAAAACTTGATTGCTGACACGCAAATAATTTTGGGATTATATCGACAATGGACTAATGAAATAAATACCAAAATATCGTTGTTGTTTTTTTCCTTTAAGCAGCAACACTAACTGCAGAGCATCCTGGTAATGGGATCCTTTAGGACGAAAAGCTGGAGTGCAAAAAATCCCTAATTACAACCACTGTGGAATGACAGGGGGAAAATGTGTGTTGAACGTGAAATGAAAACAGTTTGTTAACCGCAATGTAAAAGTCTGAAACTCTAGCTGAAGTTGAAGTCAGTCACATGGCCAGCAAGTCCAACGTGTTAATGAAAGCAACACGTACTCAGCTCAACCTGAAACCTGAAACCTGAAACTTAAACAAACACATACAAATCACTGCTCCGATGTGTCCAACACTGTTTTCACAGAGCCCGCTCTCACAGCATACACACGGAAAGGCCGTTCTCCTGTCTCAGAAGGTAAATACACCTGTATATTTATAGTTTTATGTAAACGTTATATAAATGTTGTCACAAATTTGTTGACATAAAGTTGGAGCATGCTGAGTGGTGGTGCCTCCTGAAGTTTAGAGGGATACACAAAGAGCCTACTGTGCAGAATAGGGCCATGCACACACACACTCGCACTCACACATGCCACCACACACACTAGGTTCAAAATCCAACACACACACACACACATACAGTACAATGAAAATTAAGCATGATACAAAGCACACATATATACATACATACATACATACATAAATATGTTCATACACATCCATATATTGTATTTGTATGGACATATACAGTACATACATTTATTGGAATACACTGACTCTAGGTTCTTATATCTTTCTTGCCTCTCCCCTACTACTCCACAAAGGTCTAGATCTCTCCTGATACCATCTCATGTTTCCCAGGTGGATTTATTTATATTCTTTAGGAGCGATCGGATCTGTGCGTCAGGAGTCAGGAGTGTGGAGCATGCCGATTGTCTAAACACAGTAGAGTGTGTGTGTTAGGGCCCATGTGCTAGTGATTTCTCCCCTCTCCTGTGTGTGCTGCGCCAGGATGACAGGTTCAGATGTTTGGACTGCCCGGTGCCGGCATCGCTCAAGTCAGACAGGGACTCAGAGACATGATTGGTTGTGATGTGTGTTGATGAAAAGACGGAAGGCTGGTCGCTGATTGGCTGCTGTCCCCCGGTCTTTACACTAAAAGGCCTGCCACATTCTCCTCAGACACAGGGAAGGTTATCCAGAGGACAGCCCTATAGGCCCCCTACCAGGGAAGGTTATCCAGAGGACAGCCCTATAGGCCCCCTACCAGGGAAGGTTATCCAGAGGACAGCCCTATAGGCCCCCTACCAGGGAAGGTTATCCAGAGGACATCCCTATAGGCCCCCTACCAGGGAAGGTTATCCAGAGGACAGCCCTATAGGCCCCCTACCAGGGAAGGTTATCCAGAGGACAGCCCTATAGGGCCCCCTACCAGGGAAGGTTATCCAGAGGACAGCCCTATAGGCCCCCTACCAGGGAAGGTTATCCAGAGGACAGCCCTATAGGCCCCCTACCAGGGAAGGTTATCCAGAGGACAGCCCTATAGGCCCCCTACCAGGGAAGGTTATCCAGAGGACATCCCTATAGGCCCCCTACCAGGGAAGGTTATCCAGAGGACAGCCCTATAGGCCCCCTACCAGGGAAGGTTATCCAGAGGACAGCCCTATAGGCCCCCTACCAGGGAAGGTTATCCAGAGGACAGCCCTATAGGCCCCCTACCAGGGAAGGTTATCCAGAGGACAGCCCTATAGGCCCCCTACCAGGGAAGGTTATCCAGAGGACAGCCCTATAGGCCCCTACCAGGGAAGGTTATCCAGAGGACAGCCCTATAGGCCCCCTACCAGGGAAGGTTATCCAGAGGACAGCCCTATAGGCCCCCTACCAGGGAAGGTTATCCAGAGGACAGCCCTATAGGCCCCCTACCAGGGAAGGTTATCCAGAGGACAGCCCTATAGGGCCCCCTACCAGGGAAGGTTATCCAGAGGACAGCCCTATAGGCCCCCTACCAGGGAAGGTTATCCAGAGGACAGCCCTATAGGCCCCCTACCAGGGAAGGTTATCCAGAGGACAGCCCTATAGGCCCCCTACCAGGGAAGGTTATCCAGAGGACAGCCCTATAGGCCCCCTACCAGGGAAGTAAGCACAGCCTGGTGGAGTTTAAATATTTGATGATAATCTGAAAATACAATGTGCATTTATACACATAGACTATCATTCTGAGATCTGATGCAATATCAACGCTCAAAACTGAGCGTCTTGTCCTGGGTAAACGTGATGGACTCCATGGTTAATTGTTGCAATGGATTTTTATCGCCCATATTTTCCTCATACTGGTGCATGTTTATTTTATAGCCTATAGTTGAGGTAGTGGTCACACTATGAGATGTGGTTGTCAGGCTTGCGACTGGTCAGAGCAGGTGCAGATTCCCAGCAGTGAGGACCCCTGGTTAAGGGTGTGTCTGGATGTGTCTGGCCCCTTTCAGACAGGGATGAAGGTTTTACACAGGACCTTCTGTCCATGGCCATCACTCTGCTAATCTCTATGGAACCAACCTCTCCGGACAGACAGGCATTCCACTGGGGTTTCGTCATAGTGGTGGAGTGAGGGAGTAGGGTTAGCCAGTTACTTAATCTCTTCAAATCCATGTGGATGTTCCTAAAGGTGTTTGATTAGGGAATGTTACAGTGTAGTTGTGTATTGTAATATGGGAATGATATGACTGTTGTGAATCAATGTTCTCCTGGCGATACGCAGATGTTCCGCGTTGGGTTATGAGCCGTATCAATCACCGCTCAATGAGCCGAGGAGAAAAGGTGTGAACAGCACGCTCTCCACTAGCACGGCTTACATAGCACTATAACTATTCATCCTCATACCCTACTGCACACCACCAACCTTACACTGAAAACAACAACACCTCCACCCTCCATACACCACACACCATCAGCCTCATACCCTCGGCACCATTACAAATCTTCATCATCCATAAGACATGGTTAGTATACTAACCATCCAGACACTTTATACATCAGCAGCAGCCTACACACCAACACAAGCCTGTGACAGAAATCAGTTTTAGGGTACTGTAAAGTGTCACCCTGCTTCATGTTTCCTATGCAGTTCCAGAAGGTGGCACTGTCTCAAAAGGCATTAGGGTTGTTCGATTAGTTCCCCATGTCACTGCTTCACAAACTGCTTTGGTGCGAAAGAATTACAACCAAAAGGTTATTCAAAAGTAACAGTATTGACATGTATGCCTTGTAACTTGTGATTTTGTAGTTTCAACCATTGCCTGGTCTTCATTGTGGTAGCAGATTTATCCTTTTTGCTCAGCACCTGAGAAATAATGGATTTGCACATGTAATATTATGTTAATTTAAACCTTGTGTTATTTACTCCATGTTCCGACATTACTATACACCATCCAAATCATAGTAACATAAGGGGTATGTTCAGTGTAACTTATACTGTTTGTAGGCAGAACATAGGAAATGGCCTGAACGTTTTCAATGACAGTTTAGACTGAGGTCAAAACAGTAAGCTGGTGAGATTCTATTTCTCTTTATGGGTCTCTGACTGGTCCACAGTATCTGGATGAGTGGCCATAAAACCATCTCTCAATAAGAGAAGCCCCAGAGGTTCAGTCTCATTAAATCTCCTTCAGAAAGAAGTCACTTTGAGAGGGTATATGTTTAAAACCTGGTTTACTTGCTGGTGCTACAAGCATTGAGGCCTGATTTGTCGGCCGGGACATTTAGACGATTAATCATTTAGAGATTATTTATGAGACCGGAGCTCAAACTGAGTTTTTGTATTTTCGTTTTATGGCACCTGCAACCAGAGAAGGCCCAGTGTGCAGCCGTCTGCCCTGGCCTCACTGGACCAACAGTACTCTGACACCAGTGTTGTGAGCTTATATAAGGATGAGAATAACTCTCTTGAACATGTGTTGAACATAATTGGGTTTGATGTGAACAGCTCTCTATTGTTATCAAGGTCCAAAGCATTGTTTAGAGTTATACAGTATTACATGAAGGTGAGAAAGCAGAAGTAACAGTTTATAGGACCAGTGAAATGTTCCTGTAACCACCTGCAGATGGCAGTAGTAGGTAACTAGTTGGACTTCATATTTTTATAAGGGGTTACGATAATGACAGATTTCCTGTTCTTACCAAGAGGTTACGACGAGTTCAGCAGTGGTAGTCTAACAAGGTGAGTCAAACTAGCAAAGGTGTGTTGTCGGTGACACTTTAGTGTTGTTCCACAGTATTTTAATATTAGAGGTGAGTTGATGACATGCCAAACATTGGGTCTATATCACCATGGATGGGGCCCAAATGGAACCCTATTCCCTTTATACGGCATTCATTTTGATCAGGGACCATAGGGTTCCGACAAAAGTAGTGCACTA
Organism: Coregonus clupeaformis; assembly: GCF_020615455.1. NCBI lineage: Eukaryota > Metazoa > Chordata > Actinopteri > Salmoniformes > Salmonidae > Coregonus > Coregonus clupeaformis. The sequence continues at coordinate 31,425,235 of NC_059217.1, read as the reverse complement.
CTTTTGTAGGATCTTAATTTGAGCCAGTTTGCAACAGCAGAAAAAGAATCCTGCAGCAACAGGAAATGTGAATTATTTTGTGGATAATAAATAATGGACATTTTTTTGTAGGGGTTAGGGTTAGGGTTAGGGTTAGGGTTAGGGTTAGGGGCAAATCAAGTCTGACATTTTTAAGTGGAAATTACAAACTTTAGATGCCTTTTTAAACCTTGAATACACTACATGTTTGCATTTCCTGCTATGCAGGAAAATTCTCAGTAAACAAAAGAGTGATCAAGTTAAAATCCTACAACCTATATGGAATAGGGTGCCATTTGGGACCCAGGACAAGGATGGAAGTCTGCTTCCAAAGGAGAATGTATAAGTGTAACATACCATAGAGATAAGCATGGTAAAATGGCAGACATCATCATCGTCTTCAGACAACAGTAACTGCAGAACACCTGAGGCACAATATTCCAGAACTGTCTGAAGGACCTTATATTGTGGAGATGCATTTCTCTTTCAATAACTGCAGGAAATGAGAAAGAATCAATGGGAAACCTAGCCCAGTGAAACTGTAAACCACACGTATGTGTCTGTGGCTGTGACAGGGGAACAACACTTACCCAAACACTAGACAAGTAAGATGCTTCGAAGCTGAGGAAAGGAGGATAAGATAAAAAAATTGTCTAACTGAACCATACTCACCGAATGTGGTCTACGTACTTAAGCTACAAACACACCATCACTTGTGTCAGTTTAAATTAATCAAATCCACAGGGAGAGGTTTTCATAAGCTTGTTTGTGATTACGCCCATAAATAAGTAAAGAAATGCAGCCAGGAAAAGCAGAATTGGGTCATTCCACCAATTCGGTGCCTTTTGAGATGTGTAACTTGGTTTAAAAAAATATGTAGATTTCACCTAATTTTACCATTCTGTCATAAAATAGCACATGTTCAACTTAATGTGTGCAACATGTGGGGCTAATTAAATGCAAGCTTCACAAAAATTTGTTTTATTGTTCAAACATTTCTAGCCTGTCTATCTATGGGTAACAGGGTTGACCTGGAATGCTCGACCCACTCAGTTTTCCACTACAAAACACCAGAAAATGTCCAAAAAGAGTAGAACCAGCCCACCTGCTTTTACACTATGATTTGACTATTAGATGTACAATATTTCTTTAGGAATAGTTTCACCATATTAAAACGAGAGTTAAGTTCACTTAACAGCATTGACCTTAAAATGAGGGACAGTTTTTTTTTTTAACCTTAAAATCACATGAAATAAATAATAATCTTCAGAAATGACTTTGTCAAAGCAAGAAAATAACTGGGCTTTACGATGATGGTGAAACTTGGAAACATTTGGGATCAAGTAGTTTAAATCTTCCAGGAAGTCACAGAGGGCGCACTGAATTTTGGCACACAGTCTTTATTCAAAAAAAAATCTGATTTATTGAATTCTCCATGTGGTCTATATTAAAAGGCACTTCATTGAATATAACAGGCTTTTAAAATGCAATATTGTTGCACAATTTCTACTTAAAATATTAAAGGTGCGCAACAGGCATTCATTTCGTGGAACGACGCCATTCTTTATACCTTTTTTATTTTCCATTATTTTCGGCTTTTAACCATGTTTAAGGTTAGGAGTCATGCTCTTTCAATCTTCTTCAAACGCTCAGAAAATACAACTGATACTTTCCCCAAATAAGATAAAAGGGCTAAGTGTTATGGACTGATGTCATCTCCGATAGTAATGAAAACACCTCAGTTGGGGGATCTGGTAAAAGTTTAACGCAGATAAAGTTTACTGATTATACCTGCTGCATGCCAACAGATGTTGATGTAGGGATATCGCAAATACATCTCTAGCTCTTCTGATGGGAAACCAGTCTGTAAAACGTTTCTACAATATGGACATACAAAAATATGGTCGTACCAGTTGAATTACTTTCAGATTTCATTGACTGTTTGTTCAGAGTAGCGCCTCCTTCGTAAGCTGTCTCCTGTTTGCTATGACATCACTAAGCAGATCAGTAAATGTTACCATTTGTGCACCATGTCCATCCAAGTGAACATACTCCACTCAAGGTATTGTATCAAACTACCCATTTTGATGACATGATAAATATGGAGTGTATAATAGGATACTGTATACAGTTGCAGTCTAGTCTGTTGGAACAGAAATAGTATACTCCCCCTCATCCCCAGTGTGTGTGGCGTGTGTGTGCATGTGTGTACCCGCGTGTGTATAACCCATAGCTAAATGACACCTAGGATTGTTCCCAGGAGGCCGAAATGAAACACAGATAGTTTCATCGCAGCTTAAACTAATAAAGTGGGACAAACAACGGCTCACAAACCTAATCAAACCTGACGACAAGTGACAGGCGAGCATTAGCTGCATTTCACAAAATTTACATTTTACTCCTGAGCAGGGCTAAAAGTCACATTTGAAAGGCCCGGGAGTCCTTCATGGAAGCGATTATCCTGTGTGGCCGTTGCCCTGCAGGACCCTGACAGAGACACAAGGTCAGAGGTCAACCAGACCATTAGCAGCCTCATTACAGGGCTTCACTTCACATTTCCATGCCACAGACAGAACAGCACCGTTAAAGCGGTAGCTAGAGCAGAAACAGGTACAGCCATATAGGAGGCTCTATAGCGATGCAATAGAAGCACTACTGTAGCTTTATAGAACTGCACTGTGTGAGTGTGTGCGTGTGTGTGCCTGTGCATGTGTGTGTGTGTATACGTGTGTGTTTTTGTGTGTGTTTGCATGTGTGTTCTTACAGAGCATTAGCTGCTAAGAAGTCTTTCTCTCCACTTCATTCATGGCCAGCCCTAGGAGAGAGCTTTACCTGAACATACTCCTGGATGAAAGTGATCACAATCTACTAAAAGTGATCATACTCTACTAAGTGATCATACTCTACTAAAAGTGATCATACTCTACTAAAATATATCATAATCTTCTAAAAGTTATCATAATCTACTAAAAGTTATCACACTCTACTAAAAGCGATCATCATATACAAAAAGTTATCATACTCTACTAAAAATTATCACAATCTACTAAAAGTTAACATACTCTAATAAAAGTGATGATAATCTAATAAAAGTGATGATAATCTACTAAAAGTGATCATGATCTACTAAAAGTGATCATATTCTACTAAAAGTGATCATATTCTACTAAAAGTGATCATGATCTACTAAAAGTGATCATATTCTACTAAAAGTGATCATGATCTACTAAAAGTGATCATACTCTACTAAACGTGATCATATTCTACTAAAAGTGATCATGATCTACTAAAAGTGATCATACTCTACTAAAAGTGATCATAATCTACTAAAAGTGATCATACTCTAATAAAAGCGATCATATTCTACTAAAAGTGATCATGATCTACTAAAAGTGATCATACTCTACTAAAAGTGATCATATTCTACTAAAAGTGATCATAATCTACAAAAAGTTATGATACTCTACTAAAAGTGAACATACTCTACTAAAAGTGATCATACTCTAATAAAAGTGATCATGCTCTAATAAAAGTGATCATAATCTACTAAAAGTCATCATGATCTACTAAAAGTGATCATAATCTACTACAAGTGATCATAATCTGCTAAAAGTGATCATAATCTACAAAAGGTGATCATAATCTACTCTGAGATGTTTGCTTTCGCTGTAAAGGCCTTTGATTATTTGATTACCCGAGTTAGGAGTCCTTTGTCACTGCTCTTACAAGGATATGGAGGCTTATGCAACTTGCAAGTGATGATGGACTTTCATTAAGTAATCTTTGGACAAAACACAATAAAATACATGAGTTAAACAGTTACATCTTAAGGTGCAGCTGTTGGCTAAAAGGAGTAGCCCTCTCTAGAAATCTCATCCATGAGATCCACTGGGCTCGGCTGATAATTCATCCTGAATGAAAGGCAGCATGATCAGCATGATGAACACAGAGGTGTCTGTTGTCTCTGCTGCTGTTTGTGGAGAAAGATAACACCTTCTGGTTAATATTCATGGCCCGATGGGGGAAGGGAGGGATTGTAGCCATTTCAGCCGTACATTGTTGTTAGGGTATTATCACCCCATTTTCGATCAACAGCTTTACACACTAGCACACTAGCACACACAATACACATGCAATGGGCACACACATGCACATACACATGCCACACCCTAGTAGATGCTAGGGGGTGGCTTGTGACTCTAATAGCCCTTCCTTTGGGAGCTCTTTAAATCGTTGGCTCATCGTCTCCATGGCCAGTGTGTCACAGTCAATAAAGGCACATTAGAGAAGATAGGAGGTGAGAGGTGAGGGGGCCAACACAGGGGGGTTAGGACCTCAGTGTGGAGACAATAAAAACCACCCGGCCCACCCTTTCTAGAGAGGCAGTCTTCTTCCATCTGAGCTCTGTGGAGGACAGACTGTCACTGTGGGCCATTGTCTACAAGGGGAATGACTCATTCTCTTACTCAACCAACAATTTAAATGGATCCCAGGGAATCAAGACTGGGGAAAACCCACTTGGGTCTGCTCAAGTGTGTGTGCGTGTGCGTGTATGTGTGTGTGTGTGCATTGTGACAAAGTAGGCCCTATGTGCAGTAGTTTAAGATGTGGCAAATGAATAATGAAATTGCCCATATCCTAAATTCCAATAATCCTGTGCAAACACTGGGTAATTCTTCATCAGATATAATCTACCTAATTTCTCTAATGCTTATAGTTAAAAAATAACAAGAGCTGAGTTAGTAAAGCAGAAAACAAGCCAAGCAGAGATTTATTTTGGCACATATTTTAGAGTGCATGATTACACATGTTTATTTGATAGAACTTGTTTAAAACATGCTGTCAATTATAGCCATAACATCCTCAGTAACCCAGGGTAACCCAGGGTCTCTCAGGGTTGCGATCAAGCCTTGATAACCCTGTTCTGTTCTGTGATTGGTCCCCTTCTCTCCACTCATGACAGTCAGCCCTAGTGTCTGTAATGTAGACCACCAGGAGAGACCTGATGCCCTCACAGTGACCCCCTCCACCCCGCTGCAATGACCTTCAGTCACCCACCACATGGACTGTCCGTCTGTCTGCCCGTCCGTCAAGCCCTCTACATACATAACAATAACAATCTAATGCTCAGCTAGCGATCTTATAAAAGGTAATGTTCATTTTAACCCAAAACACTGATCCCTGTAGTAGTCTGTGCTGAGATGCTCCTCCCTCTATGTGTGAAGACTGGTCCCTGTTGAACACACGTAACTCAGATGTGGGCTTTGACCTGAGCCTCTCTTTATATAAATCATGTTGGTTTTCTGGGCCCCTGGCTGAGTACAGCTCACCCATTCGCCAAGACAGACCAATCATGTCTCTCCCTGGGGTTAAACCTGGATCTTGTCTTTCCCCAGGTCTGCATATTATTTACAAAAACATACACGTTTCCCACCCAAAAGTTGATTCCTCTTAAGTTTACTTTCTAAATACAGTGATCCTATTACGGTGGTACAGTATATCATGATTCCTGTTCCAGGCTTATCAACAAGTCTGACTGGGCCTGACCATACAGCTAGAGAATCACGAAGTGTAGCCAGCACAGGAGGTTGGTGGTACCTTAATTGGGGAGGACGGGCTCGTTGTAATGGCTGGAGCGGAATATCTGGAATGGTATCAAATACATGGTTTCCATGTGTTTGATGCCATTCCATTAGCTCCGTTCCAGACATTATTATGAGCCGTCCTCCCCTCAGCAGCCTCCACTGGTAGCCAGTATATCACCAGCTTGGGTGCAGCTGACACAACTAACCTTGGGCCTCATGGTGAAGCTAGTCTCACCAGACTGGTCCTCACAGTGCAGCTATTGAGTTGGCCAATTAGTGCCGAGAGTGAATACGTGGAGCCACAATCTCAGGTTAAGTCCTTACCCTTGCTTGGCCCCCGGTTTTAGAACCAAACTGCCAAAGTAATTTATGATCTTGTTAAGAGAAACATTGCCCAGGAGCTCTAGGACCGAGTTCCTGATCCCAACGCCGGTGCAATATTTCACGATTATCAGGGTATTCCAGATGGTGTTTTAAAACACCTCATATTACCGATTGCTCTTTCTCTCTCTTTCTTTGATTCTCACTTTTTCACTTTCTGTCTGCGGTGGGTCACAATGTGACTCATGTTGAATATATGTATTTTCTTCCAAAAACCTAACTGGCGTGTAAGGTCCATAAATGCACAGTGAATTGCCATAAGGATGTAGGATGTAACGCTCCTTAAGTCAGAGAGTTGGCCCAAACTGCAGGAACTGAAGCTCTTAAAGGCACAGTGAAGGACCTAACCACAGTGTATGGGAGCCCTATATGCACAGCAAGAGGCCTGAGGATGGAAAGACCATAAAGACACAGTGAAGGACGCTATAGTCCCTACTGTCTGTGAGAAAGACCACTCACCATCCTTATTTACCAAGGACTATGATTTGTGCACTTCCACTTTAGTATATTATTTCACCATGAATTAAATATCAAATCAACCCAGTTCTTTATACGTCTATAAGTTATGATGTTTATACTTCTCTGCACTCTGTGTAAGATGCATGTGGAGAAGAAAGTGGTGCTAATACAAGGTTGATTTGTTTTCTCAAAATGATGTTGGGAAGAAAAAAGTCACAAAAGGAAAACCCAAAACAGTGTTTCTCAGAGAAGTGTTTTATTGGCCGGTCTTTCATCGCAGCGTGTAATTCTGCTGTTGACTTTAGCTGGCTCTAGAGGAGGTGCAGTTAGCCCCAGTCAATGGCACTGTTCAGACCCTCTACATCACTCTCTCTCATGAGAGCTGTGACTACCTCATAAAGCTGCTCATAAATTGCCACAAACAGAGACAGCTATGCCATGCCCCAATACACAGCACCTCAATGCACAGAACAATACAAATAACACCAGCAATGCTATTTACCCGATCACATTACATTTCGCTCTGTTGTATAGACAGCGTGAGATTTGTATCTTGTGCAGACAGATTTAAGACACAACTGAATATCTCCAGTATTGCCAAAGTAGTCCAGTAAGTTAGCCCTTAAAAGTAATCTTCAGAACAGTTTTCAGATTACTGACTATCTCCCTGCAAAGTGGAAAGTTTAGAAGTTAATAATAGTAGAGCTTTGAAGTTAAATTATACAAAACCCCAGAAATGTGAGGTATTAGCATGATTTAGAATAAGAGGAGATTGACCTCTTGCATATAGCTACACTGTAATGAGCTGAGGTCATATGGACTGCGCTAAAGAGTTAGACTTAACAGTGTGAAACGAGCAGAGTTTAATCCTGAACCATTATCTACAATAAGAACGTTCAGCTATACAGGCCCCAGTCACCAGTCAGTCATCTGGTTGGCATGGAATCTGTTTTGGTGTTTTTGAAAACAGGTTTTAATTGTAACAATCTGAGTGGGGGGTGATCAGAAAGCCTGAGATCTATTAAGCAGATGGATTCCCATCAGAACTCTACAGCAACAGGGCTTTTAGTCCTTGATTCCCACCGGAATGCCATAGAAATCCAGAACAAATTCGGGAGAGAAACATCCCTCGTTTGCCTTCAAAATTTGTTCAATTAAGAAATGCGCTGGTGGAAAAGAGATCCCAATCAAATGGACTACCAGCCCACCAGACAAAAGGGGTCAAAGGGTTTTGTTTTAGGGTGTGAATGGATGGTGGGTGACGGAGGGACGGAGACAGAGCAGCATTTAAGGGCCCACAAAGCTGGTGCTTTTAAATAAACAGGGTTACGTCCTCCTCCTTTGGGCCCAATGAAGTCCATCAAAGAACATGGTAATGCCCAGCTCAATGGACGCAAGGACTCCCAAACTCCTGCATTTTCACTTTGTTTGAAAGAATGTGACATAAAAAACACAACCTCCCCCCATGAAAAACAGACATAAATTGAGCTTTAAATATTTTCTGCACTGGTTACAGCTTTTGGTCATCAAGTGGGTTGCCAAGTGGACCATTTCGCAGCATGCAGCAGATGTCAATATCTATGTTTGTGTTTGGGGTTAATGTTTGGAGTTAATTTCCCCTAAGGTGACAGAAAAAGAACAATAATGAAAGCAATCAATATGAAATGGGAAGGTGGATAAAGAAGGCCAAACAACATGAAAACACGTCCCGGTCTGTCTAAAGCCTGAGCATCCAGCAAGGTCAGATGTCTACCATGCTTCTGGAATTGTTCTATACTGTATTATCTCTATCTAACACACACAGGCATTGGTAACTGTTAACTGTACACCTATTTGTCTTACTATAAACTGTCAAGCAGTTGGACGTGCATTGAGCATGCATTCTTCATCACATGGAATAGCATGGGAAAGTAATTTTCAGGTCTCATGTATTGTCTATGTAGTCTTGTCAAAGCTTTTATATGTTTCCTTTGGCTTGGTGGCAGAAGTAAAATGTTACAGTCGTTAGTGTTTGTGTTTAAAGGGGGGCTGAAGTTCCCGATTTAACCTAGGTTTCAATTCTCCTCATTAGGAAATGCGTCTGAGAACGAAATGTGGGTCTTGGAGGCGTGCTTTGATGTGGGTGTCTCTTGTGTTTGTGTTCAAATGTGGGAAGCGTTTGTACTTTCACTCTGCCAAAACAGTACACAGTTACAGTCACACACCTTTCTAGATAACTTGGGTCTGGAAGTAGCCTAGACTAGCTAGCAAACTAGCCAAGTTCTTTCAGCAATTAACTTCAGCCGGCTGGTGTGCAATCGTGGCAAAGTTGGTTTACTTTGGATAGCCTATCTCTGTGGCTAGTTAGGGACCATCAATAAATTACACAATTGAAATGGGACGATATTTTCATGTTGCACATATTTTAGTTGTCTCATTAAATGATTTCAACATTTGTATATGAATTTCAAAAATGTATACTGTAGTTGGTTTGAAGTTTTTAAGTAATGGAAATTTGGAGCTATTGACATTTTAAAATAATGTCCTATGTACATTGCGTAATTTACTGATGGTCCCTAACTAGCACCATAGGGATATCAAATGTCAAACCAAATTGACCATGGGCATTATGATTGGGTCAGGTGCAGCTGGGTCGGGTACTTGGGTGCTGCCAGCTGTGGGCATGTGAGCAGGACTGAAATAAACCCAACCTAAGGACGGTACCCTTCATTCTGTGACATAATGTTTTTTCTGGATTATCTCACAAATCTCTGTTTTGGATGAGACTGACTTTATGATAAATGTTGACACTTTAATACATGTTTCTGACTAATATGGATGACATATAGGCTGTTTTCTACCAGATAAGTTGTTTATTGCCTTCAGTTGCTCTTTAATTGGTAACCCACTCTAGACCTGAGACTCAAAATACAGGAAAAAAGAGGTCCGGTACCCTTTATCCCTTTTAAATGGAGGGTCCCAGTGGAACTCTAACTGGCACAGGCAGGGAGCAATAAACAATAGAAAACAAGAAGATACGCCTGAGTGAATATCATTGGCACTACTCGTCATTTATGTGTCTTTAGTGGTCTTGTATGAACTGGCATCTTTCTGCTGAATGTTTTGGGAACACACACACATACACACACACACACACACACACACACACACACACACACACACACACAGGGAAAGTAGCTAATGTTTTCAGTGGAATCACATAGAGTTCTGGTCTGGACAGCCGTTAGTAAGAGGCAGGTGTTACCAGCTAGCCTGGGCCCAGAACCCCACCACACAGACGCAACATAACCACTCTATAAGCGTCGCCATTTCAAATAGCTTTTAATTTTACAAGAGCTCAGGGGCCACTAGACTGGTGCGTATGAAAGCACTGCTCCGATTCTGGAGCTCTGGCGCTGCGGCGTCCAGGCCTGGCCACTCTCCACGGAACCCGAGCCCCATGCTTGCTTGCCTGGGTAAACAGTTCCCAACCCCGGGGGCGGCTGCGAGGCGAGGTGGAGCCTGGAGCCCCTCGCTGCTCTGCTCTCTTTCCAGCTGAGCTAGCTGCTAGCGTTAGCGCTGGGGGACACTTACGCTTAGACACCAGCTCAATTAGCAGCCATTTACCGTCACGCTCGCCTCAGTGCCGCGCTGGGAGGCTCACTTGGCCTGCCGCCGCACCTTTCCACTCTCTGTAAATACAGAGTTATGGACAAGCAAGGGAGTCAGAGGGAATCATATTTTACAACACGGTCTGCAAATTGGCTGAAGGGTTGTATTTGGAGGAATGGCTTGGTGTACAGAGTTATGACTTCATATTCAGTGTCAGAGGGAGTGTGTAACTACTGCTCATAACTGAGAATACAGCACACACTCATCACTTTTGTTCTCTCTCTCTCCATCTCTCCATCTCTCTCTCTCTCTCTCTCCCTCCCTTTCTCTCTCGCTCTCTCTCCTTTCTCTCTCTCCTTCTCTCTCCCTCAGCAGATATCTCTCTCACACCACTGGATGTGATCCCTTTCTTCCCCTGCATAAATTATTAAAGCTCTCATTGGTGTTAGCTGATACGGCTGCAGTGGAGAAGCTCTTCCTGTAAAGACGGAGGGAGGTTGACCGAGAGGGAATTGGAGACGGGAGATGGGCAGAGAGAGGAGGATAGCCAGCCAGCGAGAGAGAGATGCAGGGGAAAAACAGAGTGAGGGGGGAAAGAGAGACTGGGAAACAGAGAGGGAGGGGAAAGAATGGAGGAAATGATAGAGGAGAGAGAAAGAGTAATGGTTGTGGTGAGACAAGGTGAAGGATAGAGTGGGAAAAGAGTGAAAAATGAGGTAGCTTTCTCTTCTGCATCCCTTTCCACAACGTACAGTCCATTATTTATCCAGAGGTGTTTAAATGCACTTCTATATGGTTGTTTTTAGTAACACTTTCCAGTGAAGAAGTCTAGTGTAGCCACCTCAGATAATCAAATCAAAATGTGAACATAAAGGAGATGCTGGAGGTGATGATGATAACATTAATCCTACACTAATGTGCCTGATATTTCTCACACCGCATGGTTCCCTATGTCTGTATGGAATGTCTTTCTTGGAATTCTGGAAGGGTAGAATCTTCCATCCCCTCTGCTGTCATCTGGAGCAGAGCTCTGGGGGCGTGACCCAGACCTCAGAGGCCATGACCCAGGCATGTGACATGCTTCTATCTCGTCACCATTATACCCTTCATCTTCTCTCCAGGCTCAACCATCCCCATCACAATCACTGTGTGTGACTGCAGTATGTTTCATGCTGAGGGTTGTGGCCTAGAAATCAGGCCAGTTATAATCCTCTGTTGAAATCTATGACTACGGACAGCCATATGCACAACTCTTCCCCTTATGAGTGCTATTCAAGGACCTGTTCCCTTTGAACATAGGCAGGTTTGTTCACTAAACAGGGATGTCTGGCTGGATGGCTCACAAAGGTAAACCATGGCTTATTTGCTGCCCTGTCATATATATCCTGAACACTCTAAATAGCGGCTGGTGAACTTTGCCGAGTTCTGCAGGTATGCTGCTGCTGCGTGTGTTTTCTCACCATTAGAGCAGGTGTTCACAGGGTAATAAACATGAGTACACTACTGCAGCACATTGGCTTCATTAATGATTTACAAGAAACCAATGAAAGGGCTTCAGGTGCACTGGCAGAGGTTAATCATTGGCTTGGACCCCCACCTGTTGTTATTGGCACTGATAGTGTATTTATCTTGGTGCCCCTGTCCTGAAACACCTGAGCAGTAACCACCTGCTCCTGTTCAACCTGGTCTCAGAGCATTTCGTATTATTCTGTATGTAAATCCGAGACACTCCTTTAGTAAGATATTTTACGTTTTGTATGGTATGTATTAATTTGTGGATGTCCATTATCCATTTCATATGATATTTTACGAATTACAATTCGTATGATAGGTTACGAATTTGCAAAACGTACAATATGCTACACATTTTCTAAATGTGCAATGTGTTATGTGCAAATAGTTAGCTAAAATGCTGAAGTTGTCCATGATTAGATTTGAACATGCAACTTTTAGGTTGCTAGACGTTCGCGTTAAACGCCCACTCTCCTTTCGTTTTTGCCTTAAGTAACCTTCTGTCTTACGTAACCATACCAAATGTCACATATCATACTAATTTTTGTGTTACAGATTTACATTTACTATGTTACGTCTACTCTATGAGACCAGGCTGCCATGTTCCCCTGGGGAGATAAGACCAACACTCGATCCCTCTGATGTCAACAACTACAGACCAGTATCCCTTCTTTCTTTTCTCTCCAAAACTCTTGAGCGTGCCGTCTTTAGCCAAGTCTCTTGCTATCTCTCTCAGAATGACCTTCTTGATCCAAACCAGTCAGGTTTCAAGACTGGTCATTCAACTGAGACTGCTCTTCTCTGTGTCACGGAGGCTCTCCGCACTGCTAAAGCTAACTCTCTCTCCTCTGCTCTTGTCCTTCTAGACCTGTCTGCTGCCTTTGATACTGTGAACCATCAGATCCTCCTCTCCACCCTCTCCGAGATGGGCATCTCCGGCGCGGCTCACTCTTGGATTGCGTCCTACCTGACCGGTCGCTCCTACCAAGTGGCGTGGCGAGTATCTGTCTCCGCACCACGTGCTCTCACCACTGGTGTCCCCCAGGGCTCAGTTCTAGGCCCGCTCCTATTCTCGCTATGCACCAAGTCACTTGGCTCTGTCATATCCTCACATGGCCTCTCCTATCATTGCTACGCAGACGACACACAACTAATCTTCTCCTTTCCCCCTTCTGATAACCAGGTGGCGAATCGCATCTCTGCATGTCTGGCAGACATATCAGTGTGGATGACGGATCACCACCTCAAGCTGAAACTCGGCAAGACGGAGCTGCTCTTCCTCCCGGGGAAGAACTGCCCGTTCCATGATCTCGCCATCACGGTTGACAACTCCGTTGTGTCCTCCTCCCAGAGTGCGACGAGCCTTGGCGTGAACCTGGACAACACCCTGTCGTTCTCCGCTAACATCAAGGCGGTGACCCGATCCTGCAGGTTCATGCTCTACAACATTCGGAGAGTACGACCCTGCCTTACACAGGAAGCGGCACAGGTCCTAATCCAGGCACTTGTCATCTCCCGTCTGGATTACATGCAACTCGCTGTTGGCTGGGCTCCCTGCTTGTGCCATTAAACCCCTACAACTCATCCAGAATGCCGCAGCCCGTCTGGTGTTCAACCTTCCCAAGTTCTCTCACGTCACCCGCTCCTCCGCACACTCCACTGGCTTCCAGTTGAAGCTCGCATCTGCTACAAGACCATGGTGCTTGCCTACGGAGCTGTGAGTGGAACGGTACCTCCGTCCCTTCAGGCTCTGATCAGTCCCTACACCCAAACGAGGGCATTGTGTTCATCCACCTCTGGCCTGCTGGCCCCCCTACCTCTGCGGAAGCACAGTTCCCGCTCAGCCCAGTCAAAGCTATTCGCTGCTCTGGCACCCCAATGGTGGAACAAGCTCCCTCACGATGCCAGGACAGCGGAGTCACTCACCACCTTCCGGAGACACTTGAAACCCCACCTCTTTAAGGAATACCTGGGATAGGATAAAGTAATCCTTCTACCCCCCTTACCCCACCCCCAAAAAAAATTATATATATATATATATATATATATATATATATATATATATATATATATATTGTAAAGTGGTTATCCCACTGGCTATAAGGTGAATGCACCAATTTGTAAGTCGCTCTGGATAAGAGTGTCTGCTAAATGACGTAAATGTAAAAATGTAAATGTAAGACGGAGGTATGTCTGGGTCGGCCTCTTTAAACAAGGATAGATGGAGAATGAACCACAAAACTGTGATATTTCTGTTTACACATACAGTAGGTCTATGTGTAACATTATGTTAGCATCACTCACCTTTTGAATCAACAAATTCAAACTCTTCCACACCTCAAACACACATCATGTTTGCAAAGCAACCTCATTAAAACATGACTTTGTCCTGTTCTGCTCCTGTAATAAATGGTGTTTATCCCTGAAGGAGAACGTCACATTAGTCTCATCATCTTTTCTCCCCCTCTGGAAGGACAAGCGTTCAGCACTCACTTCCTCCTCCTCGTCTAAGCCTTAATGCGTTGTTGTATAAATAGCAACACAAATAAATTGTTGATCGTGATTAGCAATGGCAATGACTGAGGGCCCATGATACCAATGACCCATCAGCTGTATCTTATGTAAGTTTAGAGACACAGGCACACGCTCCTGTAGAAGGAACACGCTACAGGAGAGGGCACTCCCATGCCCAGGTCACTCTCAGGCTCCTCTCCTCCAGCCTCATGGTAATGTAGGGGAGAGTGGGGTATGTTGAGACATTTTTTACATTCAGCATCACTACATCAAGGGAAACATAGTATTATTTCTAATAAAGATATCTACATATATTTCAAGATGTTGTGTATCCCTGGAAAGAATCCAAAAATCATGTGAACATAACAGTTTTGAAAACATAGCTTGTCCAAAAAAAAGTGTATGGGGTAAATGATTACCTGGGTAAATTGAGCATAGGGACCGGACCCACACTTTGTAGTTAAAAAAAAAAAACACTTAAAAAAAAAGTTACCTCATATCCCAGCAATAATGCCTTGCATTACGCCTGGGAAGAAAACACGTCAATTGTGGCCCAGAGGTGTGCGAACCCAACTTAGGAAGGCAATTTTTATAATTTGTCCTTGACTAATCACACGCATGTGAGGTGTCTTAAAAATACTATGCATAAAACTGACAAAATGTAATCATAATTTATATGGGGTATATTGATTAGCCATTGACTCAACTTGCCACTGGCCAAATGGCACAATTTACCCCAAAGCAACCCTATGGCCATATGTGACCGACCGGCTCAAATCGGTCTTATGTAGCAAAATGTGAAATTGTGTTTTTTACATTGGATAAAAGTAGAGTCTCAGAGCTACAAAATGGTACATCATACACTACAGTTGAGGAACAATGGGAAAGTAAATTACTCGGCTGGCTAGGCCAGGGTTCGTTCGAGTTCGCATTTCCGTAGCTTATGCTCCCCGAGTCCCCGGAATATAGGACTGTGGAAGATCCTGGTCGCTTGACCTGACGGCGTCCGGACAAGCCCGCCGTTGGTGCTAGTTTTGATAACCCGGGTTGGTTGCCCTGGACCGGTAATGGATTAGTTTCCATTACCTGGTTGATCATGCCAGTAGACATTCAACTATTTTCCACCGAGGCTAGAGGCTGCGCAAGGGTTGGAAGGTTGCCCTTCTTCTCCCTGTCAGCCCTTCACCAGGGTGTTTGTCATTGTTCGCAGAAAGGTTTTAGATAGACGTGAAGCATCCGGGTGCTCTGCCGCTGCCGTCGCCTGGGGAGACATTATACCTCCGCCTGCGCCGGGGCGCAGAGCGGTTTGCTAGGTACCTGGAGCCGCGAATGGGTCGTGGGCACGACCACTCGCTTAATATGTGAGACCGTAGCGGGAAGACCCGGTTCACCGGCTTCCCCAATCCCTGCTGGACCCGGCCGGGTCACCTGCCTACAGGTGCCCCCTATGGCCGTGTCTTTTGGGGAGATGGCGCCAGTCGGGCACATCCCAGGCAATATGGTGGTACGCTCGCGTTTTCCTCCTTGTCTCTCTCTTCTTCTGTGGCCCCATGCCGTCTATTCTTTACTCTCTTTTGCCTGTTATTGCTGTTCTTTCCCTTAGAGCCTATACTGCTGTCTATGTGTTCTCCTTTATAGGTGTGTTTGCTGTTTCGCCTTTTATTCTGCTCTCAAGTGTGGTTCCTTTCCGGTATAGGGCCCATTCCTCATTACGGGCCCCTTGCTGGGTTTACAGCCCTTGTTAGCCAACTAGCCTTGTCAGTGTAGGAGGCTATTTCTTTGTGTATGTGTTCCCATCTTTTCCTTTCTTTAATTTGCGCTTTTCCACTGATTCTGGGCTCGAGCCCAGCCCCGCTTCGCACCCCAGCCCGACCGACCCAGCCCTTAGAGCCAATCCTTATCCCGAAGTTACAGATCTGACTTGCCGACCTACCTTGTTCTAACATGCCAGTTGGTAGAGCATGGCACTTGCAACGCCAGGGTTGTGGGTTCGTTTCCCACGGGGGGCCAGTATGAAAATGTATGCACTCACTAACTGTAAGTCGCTCTGGATAAGAGCGTCTGCTAAAATGTAAATGTAATTTTGCTTTGAAAGTTGATAAACTTGTAAACTCACTTTTGAGAAAATGGCCCTTGAATCTTTTGGTACTACTACTGGAGAGCCCTTCTTTGTCTCCACCCATTCAACATCGTTCACACCCTCTTAAGCTTTAGCCCCACCCATCTCTTTCAGGGTTGATTTGAGCGTTCTGTACTAACAACAGAAATCAAGCACCCAAGCTAACTTGCTAGCTACTTCCAGACACAAATGACAGAACAGCTCACTGAACATTACTCGCCCTAGCAGAGCTGGTTAGGCTGTTATGTTATCCAGAGTGTTGGTGACTGCAGCAACTGTGCTGTCAGATTGTCCATTCGTAAATTCAAAACGTGTCGCTCTCGGAGCGTTCAGAGCGCACAGCGGATGCTCTGGCCGATGAGTAGGGTTGATCCGAACGTTCTGACCTCACAACGGCAGTCAAGCACCCTAGCTAACTGGCTAACATTAGCTAGCTTGCTAGCTACTTCCAGACACATAATGAGAGGACACCCAACTCTAACCATTTTATTCGCCCTAGCAGAGCTGGTTAGGCTGTTTTCATGTTATCCAGAGCGTTGGGGACTGTAACTGTGCTGCTGGCAACAATTTAATTACGATTTTTTTGCCAACGTTTACTGACACTGGCCATATTCAATGGGTGTTGAATGTTCGTAAATTCATCAGTTATTCTGCGCTCTGGCACACTCAGACGAGAGTGCTCTGAAATCGGAGTAGATGGCCAGAATGAATTTACGAACGCACCCGAAATGGTTACTTGCATAGTAGAGTATTTTGTTAAGACATGTAGCTAGCTAGCTAGCTAGCTAGGTAAACAATGAACCATAATTGTTTTATTTTATTTTTTATTTAACCTTTATTTAACCAGGTAGGCCAGTTGAGAACAAGTTCTCATTTACAACTGCGACCTGGCCAAGATAAAGCAAAGCAGTGCGAAAAAAACAACAACAACTCAGAGTTACACATAGGATAAACAAAACATACAGTCAATAACACGATAGAAAATCTATATACATTGTGTGCAAATGTAGTAAGTTATGGAGGTAAGGCAATAAATAGGCCATAGTGCAAAATAATTACAATTTAGTATTAACACTGGAGTGATAGATGTGCAGAAGATGATGTGCAAAAAGAGATACTTGGGTGCAAAGGAGCAAAATAAAAATAAAAAACAATATGGGGATGATGTACAGTGGGGAGAACAAGTATTTGATACACTGCCGATTTTGCAGGTTTTTCTACTTACAAAGCATGTAGAGGTCTGTAATTCCAGAAAATCACATTGTATGATTTTTAAGTAATTAATATGCATTTTATTGCATGACATAAGTATTTGATCACCTACCAACCAGTAAGAATTCCGGCTCTCACAGACCTGTTAGTTTTTCTTTAAGAAGCCCTCCTGTTCTCCACTCATTACCTGTATTAACTGCACCTGTTTGAACTCGTTACCTGTATAAAAGACACCTGTCCACACACTCAATCAAACAGACTCCAACCTCTCCACAATGGCCAAGAAAAGAGAGCTGTGTAAGGACATCAGGGATAAAATTGTACACCTGCACAAGGCTGGGATGGGCTACAGGACAATAGGCAAGCAACTTGGTGAAAAGGCAACAACTGTTGGCGCAATTATTAGAAAATGGAAGAAGTTCAAGATGACGGTCAATCACCCTCGGTCTGGGGCTCCATGCAAGATCTCACCTCATGGGGCATCAATGATCACGAGGAAGGTGAGGGATCAGCCCAGAACTACACGGCAGGACCTGATCAATGACCTGAAGAGAGCTGGGACCACAGTCTCAAAGAAAACCATTAGTAACACACTACGCCGTCATGGATTAAAATCCTGCAGCGCACGCAAGGTCCCCCTGCTCAAGCCAGCGCATGTCCAGGCCCATCTGAAGTTTGCCAATGACCATCTGGATGATCCAAAGGAGGAATGGGAGAAGGTCATGTGGTCTGATGAGACAAAAATAGAGCTTTTTGGTCTAAACTCCACTCGCTGTGTTTGGAGGAAGAAGAAGGATGAGTACAACCCCAAGAACACCATCCCAACCGTGAAGCATGGAGGTGGAAATATCATTCTTTGGGGATGCTTTACTGCAAAGAGGACAGGACGACTGCATCGTATTGAGGGGAGGATGGATGGGGCCATGTATCGCGAGATCTTGGCCAACAACCTCCTTCCCTCAGTAAGAGCATTGAAGATGGGTCGTGGCTGGGTCTTCCAGCATGACAACGACCCGAAACACACAGCCAGGGCAACTAAGGAGTGGCTCCGTAAGAAGCATCTCAAGGACCTGGAGTGGCCTAGCCAGTCTCGAGACCTGAACCCAATAGAAAATATTTGGAGGGAGCTGAAAGTCCGTATTGCCCAGCGACAGCCCCGAAACCTGAAGGATCTGGAGAAGGTCTGTATGGAGGAGTGGGCCAACATCCCTGCTGCAGTGTGTGCAAACCTGGTCAAGACCTACAGGAAACGTATGATCTCTGTAATTGCAAACAAAGGTTTCTGTACCAAATATTAAGTTCAGCTTTTCTGATGTATCAAATACTTATGTCATGCAATAAAATGCAAATTAATTACTTAAAAATCATACAATGTGATTTTCTGGATTTTTGTTTTAGATACTGTCTCTCACAGTTGAAGTGTACCTATGATAAAAATTACAGACCTCTACATGCTTTGTAAGTAGGAAAACCTGCAAAATCAGCAGTGTATGAAATACTTGTTCTCCCCACTGTATTTTAAAGCCGCGTTAGACAGGATTATCTAGACATACTGACCTTCTCAAATAGACAGAAGCGTGCTATATGGCAGACCAATCCAAACTCATCTCTCGGCATGTCCAGCCTACTCATTATCTCAGCCAATCATGGCTAGCGGGACATTTGATGTCTTTTTCTTTGGCTAAACCAACTAGGCTCGTAATGTAACAATTTTATTCGTATTTACAGATGGCATACAAGTTTGTTATTAAGGCACATGAAAGTTCACATGTTCGAGAAGGCATTTCTGCCAAAAAACAAATTTTGATTTAAAAATAAAGTTTATGTTCAAACGGCTCTCCTGGGAGTAGTGACCCGCGACATACGCCTAGTTTCCTGAAATGGGTCACATATTACCCCACACAGCTACAAGGATGCACTTTCATGCTAGGTTTAGGACCTCATATTGTAGCTTATAGACCCCAACTGATGTATAAAACAGTCTATCTACTTTGGTTTAAATACAAGCATCATGTAACCTATAACAATAAATTCATTTCACTTTGTGAAAATCTGTTTTTTGGACCTAACTTTTTTAAATGTGGTTTCTTCCTTTAAAGACCTCTTCCTAAATATTTGGTCACATTATACATTTTGTGTATGGTTTTCTAGATACAAGGGGTGGCTCAACTAACCCGTTGGCACGACTTACCCCACTCTCCCCTACAATTAAGGCGTGCACCAGAGCTCAACATGCCACCTCTTTAAGGGCAGGTGGTGGTGAGGAGGCTCGTTATTGTTTGGGTTCGTTCCCAACATTCCCTGAACTACTTTTATCCACCCTCTATTCATGCCAGGTCTTGATTATTTATAGTTGTTGGTGGTTTACCATATTATTAACGCTTGCTGGTGTTTGGCCCGCTGTCTCATGGCCCTAGGGATGCTCTCTCACATTCCTGTTGCTAATTAAAAATAAAATCATATTCCAGAAAGTGTCAGCTTTATATGCAGAAAATCAGCCTGGGAAGGAGCGAATGAGAGGCAGCAGGCAGACACAGAAGATGCTATCTAGAATGTGCAGAGTGAGCAATTTTCCATCTATTTGATTTTGACAAAGAAAAGCAATTAACCAGCATTGAGGAGGCTAAGACTTCCCATTACATGCCTTTTGACAGCTGAACAAGTCACTGTACAAAATAATGAAATAGAGCGGGATATATGAGCCATGGAGAGGAGATAGAAGTGATCCCAAACCAATATTATAGCTATAAAAATGCATACAAATGGAATTGGTACAATGAGTAATCTCTTTCATGTATAGTGCCTTCAGAAAGTATTCACACCCCTTGACTTTTTCCACATTTTGTTGTGTTACAGCCTGCATTTAAAATGGATTAAATTGAGATTTTGTGTCACTGGCCTACACACAATAACCCATAATGTCAAAGTGGAATGCCTAAATAAGTTCAGGAGTAAAAATGTGCTTAACAACTGTGTGCAATAATAGTGTTTAACATGATTTTCTCTGTATCCCACACAATTATCTGTAAGGTCCCTCGAACAGTGAATTTCAAACACAGATTCAACCACAAATACCAGGGAGGTATTCCAATGCCTCGCCTATTGGTAGATGGGTAAAAATAAACAAAAACAGACATTCTTCCAAACTCAGAGAGGAAGGAAACCGTTCAGGGATTTCACCATGAGGCCAAATGTGACTTTAAAACAATTACAGTTACAAAGTTTAATGGCTGCGATAGGAGAAAGCTGAGGATGGATCAACAACATTGTAGTTACTCCACAATACTAACCTAAATGACAGAGTGAAAAGAAGGAAGTCTGTACAGGATAAAACATATTCCAAAACATGCATCCTGTTTGCGATAAGGCACTAAAGTAAAACTGCAAAAAATTTGGCAAAGAAATTCATTTTCTGTCCTGAATACAAAGCGTTATGTTTGGGTACCACTCTTCATATTTTTTCAAGCCTAGTGGTGGCTGCATCATGTTATGGTAGCTTGTCATTGGCAAGTACTAGGGAGTTTTTGTGGGATAGAAAAAAACAGAATAAAGATAAGCACAGGAAAAATCCTAGAGGAAAACCTAGTTCAGTCTGCTTTCCAACAGACACTGGGAAACAAATTCACCTTCCAGCAGGACAATAACCTAAAACACAAGGCCAAATATACACTGTAGTTGTTTACCAAGACAACATTGAATGTTCCTGAGTGACCTAGTTACAGTTTTGACTTAAATAGGCTTGAAAATCTATGGCAAGACTTGAAAATGGCTGTCTAGCAATGATCAACAACCAACTTGACAGAGCTTGAAGGATTTTTTAAAGAATAATGTGGAAATATTGTACAATCCAGGTGTGCAAAGCTCTTAGAGACTTATCCAAAAAGAGTCACAGCTCTAATCGCTGCCAAAGGTAATTCTAACATGTAATGACTCAGGGGTATGAATACTTATGCAAATGAGATATTTTTATATTTCATTTTCACTAAATATGCAAACATTTCTAAAAACATGTTTTAACTTTGTCATTATGGGGTATTGTGTGTAGATGGGTGAGAGAAAAAATATATTGAATCCATTTTGAATTCAGGCTGTGACACAACAAAATGTGGAATAAGTCAAGGGGTACGAATATTTTCTGAAGGCACTGTATGTCAGTCAAGTATTGTTACAGGTTTTGGTTTTTCCATTTATATTTAGAGGTAGTAAGTTAGCACGTAGTGTCACCTCGTTAGTAAGTATGTGTTCTCTGTAGCTTAATTGGTAGAGCATGGCGCTTGTAATGCCAGGGTAGTGGGTTCGATCCCCGGGACCACCCATACGTAAAAATGTATGCACACATGACTGTTTGTCGCTTTGGATAAAAGCGTCTGCTAAATGGCATTATATTATTATACCTGTGCTGGCTTGTCCATCTTGTTAGTCGGAAGATGTTTCACCTGTGGCTGGCCCAGTACTCCAGTTGAGCTTGAGAGATGTTGGGAGTGCTACATTTCATGTCAGCTGAGGTGCGATTTCGAGCTCAACCTATTTAAGTTTGAAAGAAGACAGATTTTTTGTTTTGCTCCATATTCTTTTTACTCCCTGTCCTAAGTTGTTGTGGGTTTTTCTTTTAGTTTGTCTTTTCGGAGGCAAATCTAGTGGGCATCCATGGTGGGTGTCTTTTAGAACCCCTTACTAGTGGCTTTGCCAACTTTCAGTGGGCACCCACAAGCGTCGTTACCTATCGCTCCACCAAAGCCGCAGTCCTTGCAGAGCAAGGGAAACAACTACTTCAAGGTCTCAGAGCGAGTGACGTCACCGATTGAAACGCTACTAGCGCACACCACTAACTAGCGAGCCACTTCACACTAGTTACACTGACATGTAAAAATGGGCACTAATTTACTATGAAGAGAATACAAATGCACAATGACAACCCAGGCACTACTTGAACTCCAGTTGCTGTCATAATGCAGAACGTCGATACATGGCACTCTCCATTCATCACAGTAACTCTATCTCTCTGTGGACAAGATGCTGAAGGTCTGCTATCTTACTGGTCAATTCTGACCGACCGGCACCTTCAGCTTCACTTTTTTGGTGGAATTATTATGCTGTTGTGCATAGTCACAAACTACCCTAAACAGGCTACCTATAAAAGGCAGAGGAACAGTATTCAAAGAATGACACCCATACACACTGACACACAACTACAAACCCCAAAGAATTTCAAGTGTAACATAAATGTGTCACCTCAGCACTAGGATGGTAAAGTGAAGTTTAAGTGTGTTGTAAAAGTGTGGCCTTGTCCTTAAAATAACCTTTAACGTTACACTAGATTTAAGCACTTCCCCTTTGGAACCGCTGTAAAATGGAGAGAGCAGTTACCACAGCAGCCAGTGTAAATCAAATGTATTTCTATGTGTATCCAGAGTTTGACTATTTTGTTGCTGTGATGTAATGGAATCACAATAGTCCCAGACTTTGCCAGGTTGTGGCAGTTAAGACTAGCCAGCCCTGTTGCAAGGATTGTTGAGCAACTCGTGAGCTTATATTTTGTAGACTGTGGTTCATAGTTGTTTTGTGCTGAACAGTGTATTTGGAGTTAGTTCCATCATTGTATAACCCTTAGCCTTGGGTTTCAGTCTATCACCTTCCTCCCTCTCTCCAGGACTTTTCGAACTCCCGTCATGCTTTATAAAAAAGCATCCAAAGCTCTTTCCAGAGGTCTTTCCAAGCTTCAGCTCGTCCATCACTGTGAGTGAGCTCTATTATGACGCTCCCTCCCCACTGTGGTCAATAACCGTGATAACAAGACAGCGCAGAACCAGATGTGCATGAAGGTGAGTGCGTGTGTGCCGGATCTGGAAAATGTAAGTAGAGTTCCGTGTGTGTGTGTTCATTCTGTCTCATACCTGAAGCACATATTTAATCACAACCTAATGGCCCCTCAGGTTCTCCTCTCTCTCTTCTCTCTCTGTGGCTTTGGCATTACACAGACATGCTGCTCCTCAGAGGATCAAGTCAGTCCTCTCTCTGCTGGAAGTGCCTGGCTCTCTGCCTCCTCCTCAGCCTCCATTCATTTAACTTATTTCCATTTCAGATATCAGGGCACCTTCGTCCTTCAAGAAAAGAGAGCAATAAGGAGCGTGATAAAAAAAGAAGACATATTTCACAAAGTTTAGAATAAGACCTGCACCTTAGTATAAGGGTCACTGTAGACATGGTCTATATTTGGCAAATGTCTTCTGACTGATTGTTAATGGTAAAACACAGTCACAGTGGACTCTGGGACACAGCTAACTCTACCATTCTCAGGCTGTGCAACCCTGTTGTCTCTCTGTGGGGTTTTCACTGTTCCAATTGTGTACACAGACAGGGTGGTTAGTGTCTGGGGGGGAAGTGTGATAAAGAAGCCCGTTCTTCCACTGTTTCTCTGTTTGTCGCTCCCTCCCTCCGCTCCCTGGGCCACCCATGGGCTCCTCCTGCTGCAGCCGGGGAGTAGGGGCGATTGTTTTACGCCAGGTTACAGGAAGGTCACATCCAAAATCAATGAGGAAACCGCTCTGCTGCACTCAACTCTATTTCTGCCAAGCAGGGTCCTCAGAGAGGAGCGGGAATATCAGCAGCAACCCAAAACAGGAGGATCATTAACACGAGAGAGAGAGAGAGAGAGAGAGAGAGAGAGAGAGAGAGAGAGAGAGAGAGAGAGAGAGAGAGAGAGAGAGAGAGAGAGAGAGAGAGAGAGAGAGAGAGAGAGAGAGAGAGAGAGAGAGAGAGAGAGAGAGAGAGAGAGAGAGAGAGAGAGAGAGAGAGAGAGAGAGAGAGAGAGAGAGAGAGAGAGAGAGAGAGAGAGAGAGAGAGAGAGAGAGAGAGAGAGCACCACTGCCAGTCTGTAGTCATGTAGTTTATACAAATAATGAGTGTGAGGTAGGCCATCGCGTGGATATAGCAGTGAGGAAGCAGAGGATATTGTCTAGGGTGAGGGCTTTTATTTGGAAAGTGGATATAAATATGTGCCAAACATGCTTACAATATGTACAAAAATAATAAACAGGACGAAGAGCAACATACTGTAAGTCAGAACAGAACTGACCTAACCCAGGCCTCAATAATGCCTGATAGCATTTAGCATGAGCAGCAGCAAGAGCACAAAGTTATGTTCACTATATAGTCTACCCTGTGAGTTTGTTGTGCGTTCCTTTGACTCACCATACTGTTATCCTGAAGGGCCACCGTACTTTGCATAAACAGTGTTGTTATGCTAGCTCACGAACGTGAGAATGTTAGAGTTGTAGTAATAAACCAGAGCCCTTTATAAAGATCAAACCCACTGGGCAAAGACGTGAATTCAACGTCTATTCCACGTTGGTTCAACGTAATTTTATTGAAATGGTGTGGAAACAATGTTGATTGAACCAGTGTGTGCCCAGTGGGAAGTCTCGTTCTTTCAACACAACATTGGCGACTAGGATGGCTGATCCTGCAACCATCATCCCCACCATCTGTTTGCCTCCGGAGCCGTTTCTACCTCACCGAAGATATCCTTTCATTCCCTGGGAGCAATGAAAAGGCTAGTTTGAAATGTACCTTCTAACATAGGACTGGATACTGTTGCTGTCCTCCTACATTGGCTCGGATAGGAGCATTTGAAAAAGATGTTCTACTGAGATGGCTGCTGTTCAAATAACGACGTCAGCGAGCTGGTGAGTCAGCTAGCCAGGTTGTAGCTGATTTGAGAGCTCTAGCACAGTCATGTAATTTTGGAGCAATACAAGACAAACTAATAAGAGATCAACTGATTGAAAAAACGTCCAACCCCCGGGTACCAGTGGTGGAAAAAGTACCCAATTGTCATAATTGAGTAAAGTCACCCAGTAAAAAACGACTTGAGTAAAAGTCTAAAAGTATTTGGTTGGGCCTCCCGAGTGGCACAGCGGTCTAAGGCACTGCATCGCAGTGTTGGTTCGATCCCAGGCTGTGTCACAGCCGGCCGTGACCGGGAGTCCCATAGGGCGGCGCACAATTGGCCCAGCGTCGTCCAGGTTAGGGGGGGCTTTCCTTGGCTCATCGCGCTCTAGCGACTCCATGTCGCGGGCCAGGTGCCTGCAAGCTGACTTTGGTCGTCATTTGAGCGTTGTTCCTTCTGACACATACTGTAGGTGCGTTTGGCTTCCGGGTTAAGTGAGCAGCTGTTAAACCTCTTAAGGATCGGACACTTTTTTTCAATTTTAGCCTAAAATGACATACCCAAATCTAACTGCCGGTAGCTCAGGACCTGAAGCAAGGATATGCATATTCTTGATATCATTTGAAAGTAAACACTTTGCAGTTTGTGGAAATGTGAAATTAATGTAGGAGAATATAACACATTAGATCTGGTAAAAGATAATACAAACAAAAAACATGCGTTTTCTATTTTTATTTTTGTTGAGTCATCTTTGAAATGCAAGAGAAAGGCCAGACAGTGATGTAGGATTCTAGATGTAATTTAGATGTTGTCCACCAGATGGCAGCAGTGTATATGCAACGTTTCAGACTGATCCAGTAAAGAATTACATCACTACACAATATTTTGTATCAAGTCTGCCAGGAGTTTTCCCAAATGTGCCGAATTGGTTTTCAAGTACATAACTATAGAGAACATACAAAAATGCTATGGCAATGCAATATTTTAGTTTGCACACTCCCAGGAATGTCATAAATTTACATTTTAGTCATTTAGCAGATGCTCTTATCCAGAGCGACTTACAGTTAGTGAATGCATACATGTTTTTTTATTTTGTATTATTTATTTATTTTTTCATACTGGCCCCCCGTGGGAAACGAACCCACATCCCTGCCGGCCAAACCCTCCCCTACCTTGGACGACGCTGGACCAATTGTGCACCGGCCATGGGTCTCCCGGTCGCGGCCGGCTGCGACAGAGCCTGGTCTCGAACCAGGATCTCTAGTGGCACAGCTACTTAGACCACTGCGCCACTCGGGAGTCATAGCTGTGCCACTAGAGATCCTGGTTCGAGTCCTGGGTCGAGATCCTGGTTCGAGTCCAGGCTCTGTAGCTTCCCTACAGAAAAGACACTAACCTTCACACATCTAGATGGCCGGGCGGGGTGGGTGTGGAGTCAGAGGTCAAACTGTAGAACCCAGTTCCTACATTTGAATATAAAAATTGATTTTTCAAACAAATCTCTGGGA
Source organism: Coregonus clupeaformis (assembly GCF_020615455.1). Classification (NCBI taxonomy): domain Eukaryota; kingdom Metazoa; phylum Chordata; class Actinopteri; order Salmoniformes; family Salmonidae; genus Coregonus; species Coregonus clupeaformis. The sequence continues at coordinate 31,398,667 of NC_059217.1, read as the reverse complement.
CCCTCAGGATGACAAATCAGAGCAAGATTACTGAATGTAAGTACATTATTTACCTTCAGAGGTGAATGTACCGAACCAGTTGTCGTGATAAAAGTGTTTTGTTGTTGTGCACTATCCTTAAATAATAGCATGGTCTTTTTTAGCTATAATAGCTACTGTAAATTGGACACTGCAGTTAGATTAACAAGAATGTAAGCTTGCTGCCCGTATAAGACATACAGTGGGGAGAACAAGTATTTGATACACTGCCGATTTTGCAGGTTTTCCTACTTACAAAGCATGTAGAGGTCTGTAATTTCTATCATAGGTACACTTCAACTGTGAGAGACGGAATCTAAAATCAAAAATCCAGAAAATCACATTGTATGATTTGTAAGTAATTAATTTGCTTTTTATTGCATGGCATAAGTATTTGATACATCAGAAAACCTGAACTTAATATTTGGAACATAAACCTTTGTTTGCAATTACAGAGATCATACGTTTCCTGTAGGTCTTGACCAGGTTTGCACACACTGCAGCAGGGATTTTGGCCCACTCCTCCATACAGACCTTCTCCAGATCCTTCAGGTTTCGGGGCTGTCGCTGGGCAATACGGACTTTCAGCTCCCTCCAAAGATTTTCTATTGGGTTCAGGTCTGGAGACTGGCTAGGCCACTCCAGGACCTTGAGATGCTTCTTACGGAGCCACTCCTTAGTTGCCCTGGCTGTGTGTTTCGGGTCATTGTCATGCTGGAAGACCCAGCCACGACCCATCTTCAATGCTCTTACTGAGGGAAGGAGGTTGTTGGTCAAGATCTCGCGATACATGGCCCCATCCATCCTCCCCTCAATACGGTGCAGTCGTCCTGTCCCCTTTGCAGAACAGCATCCCCAAAGAATGATGTTTCCACCTCCATGCTTCACGGTTGGGATGGTGTTCTTGGGGTTGTACTCATCCTTCTTCTTCCTCCAAACACGGCGAGTGGAGTTTAGACCAAAAAGCTCTATTTTTGTCTCATCAGACCACATGACCTTCTCCCATTCCTCCTCTGGATCATCCAGATGGTCACTGGCAAACTTCAGACGGGCCTGGACATGCGCTAGCTTGAGCAGGGGGACCTTGCGTGCGCTGCAGGATTTTAATCCATGACGGCGTAGTGTGTTACTAATGGTTTCTTTGAGACTGTGGTCCCAGCTCTCTTCAGGTCATTGACCAGGTCCTGCCATGTAGTTCTGGGCTGATCCCTCACCTTCCTCATGATCATTGATGCCCCACAAGGTGAGATCTTGCATGGAGCCCCAGACCGAGGGTGATTGACCGTCATCTTGAACTTCTTCCATTTTCTAATAATTGCGCCAACAGTTGTTGCCTTCTCACCAAGCTGCTTGCCTATTGTCCTGTAGCCCATCCCAGCCTTGTGCAGGTCTACAATTTTATCCCTGATGTCCTTACACAGCTCTCTTTTCTTGGCCATTGTGGAGAGGTTGGAGTCTGTTTGATTGAGTATGTGGACAGGTGTCTTTTATACAGGTAACGAGTTAAAACAGGTGCAGTTAATACAGGTAATGAGTGGAGAACAGGAGGGCTCCTTAAAGAAAAACTAACAGGTCTGTGAGAGCCGGAATTCTTACTGGTTGGTAGGTGATCAAATACTTATGTCATGCAATAAAATGCAAATTAATTACTTAAAAATCATACAATGTGATTTTCTGGATTTTTGTTTTAGATTCCGTCTCTCACAGTTGAAGTGTACCTATGATAAAAATTACAGATCTCTACATGTTTGTAAGTAGGAAAACCTGCAAAATCGGCAGTGTATCAAATACTTGTTCTCCCCACTGTATCTATGTCCCGGAAAGTTGGCTGTTGTTTACAACACCATTCTAGTCACGCATATTGAGCAACAACCATCCCGTATATATGGGACACCGATCCCGTAGAGGTTGAGAAGCAGCACTGCTTGGCGGGTCAAGTTTAGGAGGATGCATGACTCGACCTTCGCCTCTCCCGAGCCCGTTGGGAAGTTGCAGCGATGAGACAAGATCGTAACTACCAATTGGATATCTTGAATAAGGGGGTAAAAAAATTATACACTACCGTTCAAAAGTTTGGGGTCACTTAGAAATGTCCTTGTTTTCGAAAGAAAAGCAATTTTTTTGTCCATTAAAATAACATCAAATTGATCAGAAATGCAGTGTAGACATTGTTAATATTGTAAATGGCTATTGTAGCTGGAAACTGATGATTTTTAATGGAATATCTACATAGGCGTACAAAGGCCCATTATCAGCAACCATCAGTCCTGTGTTCCAATGGCACGTTGTGTTTGCTAATCCAAGTTTATCATTTTAAAAGGATAATTGATCATTAGAAAACCCTTTAGAAATTATGTTAGCACAGCTGAAAACTGTTGTGCTGATTAAAGAAAAAACTGGCCTTCTTGAGACTAGTTGAGTATCTGGAGCATCAGCAATTGTGGGTTCGATTACAGGCTCAAAATGGCCAGAAACAAATAACTTTCTTCTGAAACTCGTCAGTCTATTCTTGTTCTGAGAAATGAAGGCAAAACACCAGTCTCAACGTCAACAGTGAAGAGGCGACTCCGGGATGCTGACCTTCTAGGCAGAGTTGCAAAGAAAAAGCCATATCTCAGACTGCCCATCTTAATCTTTTATTTTTATTGGCCAGTCTGAGATTTGGCTTTTTCTTTGCAACTCTGCCTAGAAGGTCAGCCTCCCGGAGTCGCCTCTTCACTGTTGACGTTGAGACTGGTGTTTTGTGGGTACTATTTAATGAAGCTGCCAGTTGAGGACCTGTGAGGCGTCTGTTTCTCAAACTAGACACTCTAATGTATTTGTCCTCTTGTTCAGTTGTGCACTGGGGCCTCCCACTCCTCTTTCTATTCTGGTTAGAGCCAGTTTGCACTGTTCTGTGAAGGGAGTAGTACACAGCGTTGTACGAGATCTTCAGTTTCTTGGCAATTTCTCACATGGAATAGCCTTAATTTCTCAGAACAAGAATAGACTGATGAGTTTCAGAAGAAAGTTATTTGTTTCTGGCCATTTTGAGCCTGTAATCGAACCTACAATTGCTGATGCTCCAGATACTCAACTAGTCTCAAGAAGGCCAGTTTTATTGCTTCTTTAATCAGCACAACAGTTTTCAGCTGCGCTAACATAATTGCAAAATGGTGCACCTGACACCTACTACCATATCGCGTTCAAAGGCACATAACTATTTTGTCTTGCCCATTCACCCTCTGAATGGTACACATACACAATCCATGTCTCAATTGTCTCAAGACAAAAATCATTCTTTAACCTGTCTCCTCCTCTTCATCTACACTGATTGAAGTGGATTTAACAAGTGACATCAATAAGGGATCATAGCTTTCAACTGGATTCACATGGTCAGTCTGTCATGGAAAGAGCAGGTGTACTTAATGTTTTGTACACTCCGTGTATAGCCTACCATGTGAGTTTTTGTGTTTTCCTTTTGACTCACCGTATTGTTATCCTGAAGGGCTAAACAGTGTAGTTATGCTAGCTCACGAACGTCAAGATGTTAGAGTTGTAGTTAATAAACCTGAGCCATTTATAAAGAACAAAGTCTCGTACTTTCAACACAACACCAAACCTTCCACTGACTGGCCACAACAGAAAATTAGGGGTTTTAATACATTCCTTTATACATTTCACCCCCGGGAAAATCTATAGATTGGCATGAACCACAACACAAAAACATTGCGCTCTTGGCTCATCCCCGTTTGCCTATCAAAACGAGAAACCCCTCTACAATTATGAGTGAAAACAACAGTTAAGCGTTTACATTTATTTTAGCTTAATCATTTCTTTGTTGAAACTTTTAATTGACAAATAGATGAATGGAAGGACTAATAATCTGGAGTCGCAAAGAAAAGGTTTGGTGCCAAAAACCAAATTAATCGGCATGCCGACCTCAAACTTTCATACATTTTGTTTCTTTTCACCGGTGATCAACAATGAAAATAACGAAGAACATTTGCTATCTCAAATAACAGTTTTAATCAATAACTCTGGGGCACAGAGAGTAGCTCCGTGATGTGATAAAGCCTAGAGCAGGGGTACTTAACTCTTATCATACGAGGTCCGGAGCCTGCTGGTTTTCTGTTCTACCTGATAATTAATTGCACACACCTGGTGTCCCAGTTAGAGGGGAACAATGAAAAAATGCAGTGGAACTGGCTTCGAGGTCCAGAGTTGAGTTTGAGGGCTATAGAAAATATGAAATACAATAATACCAAACTATTTTAATCTGTAACCAAGGAGGAGGTAAAAGCATTTACTTTCTGTCCATATCCAACCTATTTCCTCTGGGAGAGTAGAGGAGAGGACTACACATAATGCAATAAAGCCCAGAGTGTCACCAGTCCTTCTAGAAACCTCAGGGGGGTTCTTTAATGTTTCCTTCTCTTTCTTTCCTCCTCTGGAGTAGAGCAGATATTACACATTTGGAGCGTGGTGGTGTGTTTCTGAAATCTCACCCTGGCCATTAGCAACATGAGCCATTGGCTTTTTATTAAGGTTTATTGTTGCGTAAGATTGGTCTGGACAGTTTCTGTATAAATGGGTTGTCATGGGCAGGTCATAGTGTCTTTGTTACCCTGTTCTCCTAGCTGGATGCTGGCTCCAACAACATCCCCCAGCTCTCATTGGTGACCCCTGCGGGTCAACCACATAACTCTCTATTAACCCATTTGGGGGAGAAATTCACAACTCTTTCACTCTCTTCCACCTCTACCACAAAGTGAGGAAATACAAAGATTTTTTATTGCCTAATGGGAAACAAAGGTTCTCACCTTCACTCATTCCCTCCACCCCTTGGCATTTCTAGGTTCTATTCCATCCTTCTCCCTCTCTGTCCAATATGTTTTATCCCTTTTCCTTTCCCATACATTCTCTCTCAACCGACGTTCTGCTCTATCTCAAGATCCTGTAGCTTTGGTACCTGTCTGACTCTCAGGGATCAGTTAATGTCCTGTTACACTTGAATGGAGGAATGGGCCTGTCTGTCAGACCAGGCCCAATATGACTAGCAGGATATGAGCTGACAAACTTTTATGAACTACACTCATAAATGCCAGTCAACATCAAAGCCCGGTCGGAGCCATGTTACAATGTGGTGTAAGTCGGCCCCACCTGTTTTTGGCCTAGCCTAGCTGGCATTATATCTGAGTGGAAGTACTCACTTATTGTGATGTACAGTTCATGCCTGGTCCAACCTAGAGATTAAACATTGGGATTTACCCTAGCATGTTGACATCAAGGCCTCAGAAGTCGCCATAGGTCCGATTTGGGTTATCAGAGTATGGGTGGGGGTTACGGTTTAAGTTGTACTGTGCTCCTCTATGGCTCTCTGGGTGTGATTGAATCCAGATCTTTTATTGGTCTGTGGGGATTATTGGGATTAACACTACTGAGAAGTTACAATCCTGTTGTGTTGAGGATTAGGGTTAGGTTTAGGGCAAGGTGTTCCTGCAGAGATTCCTAACCTGGACTTTCAGGCGCAAAATGATGCTTGGCTGGCTAATAATGGGGGCCTCTAAGAAGAAAATGGGCCGGTGTGTTAGAAATGCCAGGGCCGATTTTCAGTCCTAGTCCTCCCCTGAACACGTCCATTAGAAATGGGTAGAAAAAAAACACATTTGGGAAATGGAGGGTCACCACTAATGGTGCCCTCTGCATCAGGGGAGAGCAGATCAAATAAACAGAGGGTTTTAGAGAAAGCCTTCCTCAGGTGGGCAGGGATCAGTGTGACAGTCAAGACAAAACAATGACATTTCTCAGGCTAATCCAGTCAATCCTGAAAGCAAACAGGATGTAGACTACTCCTCTGTCACAGAGGGTAAGCTGTCCGGACATCACCTGTAAACCTAGAAAAAACAGGCATGCACGCTTGCACATGCATCCACACCTGGGACCTGGGTTCCCGGCTTTGCAGAGCTCCCCAAACTTTTGTTCTATAATGAATTTTGTCTGTTTTTTCCTCATCCTCAGCAATGATTACAGATTGAGCAGAGGACAATCTAAACCACTCTTTCAAACATGCTGTTTTCTCTCAGTGTAGCATTCCAGAAAATGAATGGTGGTTTTCTATTTTTGATCATTTTCCTAAAGAGGGGGATTTACAACTAAACAATGTTTAATTCGACACAGGCATTCTGGATAAGCACATATACTGTGCATAACAATTGACTCCACCACTGATTCATCTAAGGTTTAGTCAGTTATCATATAATAATCTTTATTGTTAATTCCTTGGCTTGTACTGTAATCATGCTTCTACACTCTCACTGTCATGATGTGATGTCATGATGACGTGATAGTCTTCTGTCATGAGAGTTTCTGTAGACCAAAGTGTGGGAAAAGCCCTCCCCACTTGTCTGAAGTTTCTCTGTGGTTCTTCAGACAACATCATTACATTTGTTCAGTCACTTGGGTTGAGACTGCTCTAGAGAAAACATCAATTAAAAATGGATTGTTCTGGTGGCATTTGAGTTCAGTGAGCGTGGTGGTTTGGCTGGGACCAGAGGAGAATGACAGGGTTGTGTTGTATCTACTGTATGATGTGTGTTCAGTCAGTTTTGATACAGTCCAGAACGCTGCTGATCCCTCTGTATTGAATAAGCACGTCTTTGGGGACAGGAAAATTGATGGCACTCTTATTGAACTCTGGGATATCCCTGTCCTTGGCTGGGGTGGATTTGGGGGTTTGTGGGTAATGAGGAGGAGGGGGGGGGGCACTTCCCTTGCTTGTTAAACAAGGCCATTAAAAGGCATTATGAGCTGGCCTCTGGAAAGGCTTTTGCATGTCATTGATTGCATCTGTTGGAGGGTGTTTCTGGGGCCTGTGTGTTCTTGTTTCTTTTGATTTTGCCAGAATAACTCCGCTCCTAAGTGTTATGGAAGTCAGTGGAAATATTGAGAATGACATGGAGAGATGCAGGGAAAAGCATCAGCGGCGGCGGCACTCAGAAACAGAGAGTTGGCTGACTGCATTGCTGCTAAATGATCTGTTTGTGACTGAAGCAGCATCATCATCACCACCATCACCGATCAATGAGCTTCATCCAAAGCAGATGATTTAGAAACGATGTGATGGCAGCGAGATTTTATTCACACTTGAAACAGAAAGATTATGAAAATATTTCCACTGGAAATGATGGCAACCAGAGACAGAACAGACAGAACAAAGGCTGGCAGTTACATGTAGTGACAGACAGCCAATACAAAACTACAAAACGTATTAATTTCTTCTCAGAATGAACTTCAAAGCTTTCGCTCTGAAAACACAGCAGCACATCCCATGATCTGGATGAACCACATAGTTAAGACCCTCCTGTCAAACCGGCCTCATCATGTGCCCAACTATTTACACTGGGAGACTAGGTGAAGGGCCAAATTAAGAGGCAGATAGGCCCTGTGACATGGTCACGACGCGGTCAAAGTCAAGTCCGAGGACGGTTGTTACCCCATTAAACCTCGGAGGGAAGAGGATTATATCTGTCATACGTTTTAGACCCCTGGTTGTGGTTGTGCACACTCCAGTGCTCCGGAGGAATCTGCTAGGCCATCGCTGTGCTGTTTGGGATGTTCTCTGGACAGAGTAATATGAGGGCAACTTTGGATAGGGGGGAAGACACAGGCTCCATTCCCAGAAATAATGCACTTATAGAAATTATGGAATCTTTGTGTAAGTAAGACAGGAATGAACAACCGAGCAGGGAAATAGAACTGTGATCGACAGAAGGGCATTTTTTTCCATCTAAAAGGACCCATGAGCACCAACGTGAAGTTCATAGGAGCATGTCAAATTGGGTGTCAAATGAAAGCTAAGAGTCTTCCTTTTTTTTATATAGGGCATATATACATTTTCAACCATTTTACATCCTAAAAATTAAGAATAAGCAAGGCTTTGATTTCTGGTCAAACAGATGGAAAAGGGGTCTTAGACAACATCTACCAGAAAAATTCGTAAAAGGTATTAGAAATACTTCAAACTACAAAATGTTGAAGTAAAGACCCCTGCCAACTAATATCAACACTTATATTTAATTATGGATAAATTATTTACCTTCTGTAAGTTTAAGAAAAATGACCTTGTACTTTGTAATTCCGTTACCAAAAACCCGCATATCTTTAAGATATTTTCTAATTTCTTAACCTCATGTGGAGGGAGGATAATGAAAGTTCACAGAAGTAAAAAGTAAAGGTAGACCTACCAATTAGTTACTGTGTTTTTAATGATATCAAGTTTGTTTATGAATTAGTAAGTGATTAAAACTCATAAAGCATAATTACCCAAAAATATGTAACGGAATTGAATTGGCTACAATGAGAAATCATAGTGGTCACAAATTAGCTGCCTTAATTTTGCTGGACCCCAGGAAGAGTAGCTGCTGACCATAATAAATACAATACAAATACAGTTGGGTCACCTGCTACTGTCCTCCCTTCCACTGGCATACTGTTATGTTCAGCTCATAACTATTTTCTTTCACTTTCTGTCATCTCGTGGTCAATGCAAGACTGTGAAAACAGTTGTGACAACCCCTCCCTCTCACTCTCCCTCTCTTTCTCTCTGTCGCTTTCTCTCTCTTCTCTCCCGCTCCAGTTAATGTTACCTCTCCCAGCTCTTACTGAAACCTACCATGACACCTATCACCTACCCGCTTTCCATTTACTGTAACAAGCATCCTCACCCACTGAGTGCCGACCGACACCAGACTTCCTTTGACGTTGAAAGGTATTTGAAATTTGGTCAGTCTCTCTGGCCGGACCAAATCTGACCAAATCATAGACGTCTATGTTTCACAAGTTTGGACAGCACAGTACAGTACAGTAGAGCACAGTAGAGAACAGTACAATACAGTAAAGAAATGTACAGTACTGTATTGTACAGTACATTACAGTATAGTAGAGTTCAGTACAGTACAGCACACTAGAGTAGAGTACAGTATAATGTGCTGTATTGTACTGTACTCTACTGAACTCTACTCCATTGTGTGGTGCTCTACTGTGCTGTACTGTGCTGTACCGTGATGTCCAAACTTGTGAAACATAGACATCTATAATTGGTTCAGATAGTCTGGCCCGGTCCAACCAAATGTGGTATTGTTTCGGGGTAGAGCCAGTGTGTATAATAATACCCACATTTTCAAAAGAAGGATATTGCATATTTCTACCTTTTTGTACCTATTCAGGATACATCACCATGAAGAGAATAATATTCATTTCCATAATTATGCATTTCTGTATAGTACAGATAAGAGACCCATGATGTAATTCCGCAACCTTAATTCCATTACCGGATGTAAATCCACTTCACCTACTGCAGTTCAATAACCAAAATATATATAATTTTTAAACTCAAGGTGTCATGTCATAGCTGACACCCCATTCTTTCTGCATACATCTTTGAATCTTAATTCGGAGCAGATATTTAAGAGTTTTTGGAAAACGTGGTATCATAAAAAACTGAGGGAGATTTTACCGTAATTCTGTTACCAAACTTTGCATCTGCACAGTTCTTCCAGCAAATGTGTAAATTGTCTAAAATAGTCCTTGTGCATAGAGTTGTATGGTTTGTTAAACTTTGAAATCAATGTTTTTTGTTTGGCATATATTTTAAAGTGAAAAATCTGAGTCAAAGCGTAATTCCGTTACCGTGGATTTGCCCAGTACACCTGTAAAGTAAGAGGAGCATGACAGTAGGCATCTCTCTCTCTCTCTCTCTCTCTCTCTCTCTCTCTCTCTCTCTCTCTCTCTCTCTCTCTCTCTCTCTCTCTCTCTCTCTCTCTCTCTCTCTCTCTCTCTCTCTCCCTCTTACTGGGTCAGCTGGAAGTGGAAAATTAGCACAACTCCCCCAGGCTGGGATTTATCCGACATCTCTTCCAATTAGCTTCGTGAGCTTCTGGAGATAATTGCAGTGTACAGTGGAGAGACAGGAGCTTCGACAGCCTCGCTGCCACATTCACGCTTAATTTCCGCAGACAGTCATGTGCTCTGTCACAAAAAGAAACCAGAGAAAGAGAGTGTGTGTGTATGTGTGTGAGAGGGAGAACTTTGGGATCAACATCCCTACATCTCTACTGGTTAATCCTGCTCGGAGGCGGCCTCGTCCCCAGAGCCTGGTTTCGTTAAGTACTTACATACGCCACCAAAAGTCTTGTTGGAGTTGGGAGTTGGTAGAAGTTTTGCATGTGTTGTCATTTATAGCGCTATCATCGTTAATAACAGGGAGGGATTAGTGTAGTCGCCTTTTGATCCTATAATCCTCGCTCTTCGAAATCCAAAAACTTTATCGTCTTGCCTTTCGGACCCACTGATCTTCTGGGAACAAAAAACATTGACCTCAATATGAGGCGCTGGCTGTGCTGTAAAATATCAGACAGGTGACAGGGGTAATTCATGGAGGATAACAGTTGGTCTAATGTGGTGCAGGGAGATGAGTGTATCAGGCTCATATGAGACTGTTGTAAAGGGAGATTAAAGGACTTCATTCTATGCTGCTGTATGTCACTGGGCTGTTTTAATCAGTACAGCCCATCTGTAACACTGTAATTACATCTGAAGATGATGAAAGCATCTAGGAACTTAATATAGCTACCTATACTGTACATCTCCAACATAAATTAGTCTTAAAGGGATTAATGTCAAAAATGAATGAAGGCAGCACATCCTGTAACCCAGTGGTTCCCAACTCCGGTCCTCGAGTAGCCCAACAGCACAGATTTTTGTTGTAGCCCTGGACAAACTTACCTGATTCAACTAGTTGAGGGCCTGATGATTAGTTGACTAATTGAATCAGGTGCGCTTGTCCGGGGCAACAGTTAAAATGTGTACTGTTGGGGGTACTCGAAGACCGGAGTTGGGAGCCACTGCTGTAACCTGCAACATCTCTAATATGCTTGCAACTTAACCGAGTGCAACCAATGTTTAGGGCAGGCCTACAGTTTGGAGATGTCATGTAAAGGATTACACCATCTTAGACACACATCTGTTACCAACACCTACAATATGGATGATCATCTTCACCATTACAAATTCCTCAAATCACTATCCATTAATGTGCATTGCAGATTTACTGAGAGAGTCAAATACACTGATGAAGGTTCCTAAACAGTTCTTAAGGTTCCTTGGAGAAGTCTTGCACAATAAATAACCTTTGAGTTAAGTGTGGGGTTATTGACGTGGCATCTAAGGTTCTTCAGAATTCGAAAAGGTACTTGAAATATATGGAAGCCTGATCATGTGTTCTCGCATACCCGAGAGCATCTGGTCAGCGCGGCGGTGGCACAGGAATCCTCATCTCTCCCAAGTGGACATTCTCTCTTTTCCCCCTGACCCATCTGTCTATCTCCTCATTTGAATTCCATGCTGTCACAGTCACTAGCCCATTCAAGCTTAACATCCTTATCATTTATCACCCTCCAGGTTCCCTTGGAGAGTTCATCAATGAGCTTGACGCCTTGATAAGTTCCTTTCCTGAGGATGGCTCAACCCTCACAGTGGGCATCTCCGGCACTGCTCACTCTTGGATTGTGTCCTACCTGACAGGTCGCTCCTACCAGGTGGCGTGGTGAGAATCTGTCTCCGCACCACATGCTCTCATCACTGGTGTCCCCCATGGCTCAGTTCTAGGCTCTCTCCTATTCTCGCTATACACCAAGTCACTTGGCTCTGTCATATCCTCACATGGTCTCTCCTATCATTGCTACGCAGACGACACACAATTAATCTTCTCCTTTCCCCCTTCTGATAACCAGGTGGCGAATCGCATCTCTGCATGTCTGGCAGACATATCAGTGTGGATGTCGGATCACCACCTCAAGCTGAACCTCGGCAAGACGGAGCTGCTCTTCCTCCCGGGGAAGGACTGCCTGCTCCATGATCTCGCCATCATGGTTGACAACTCCATTGTGTCCTCCTCCCAAAGTGCAAAGAACCTTGGCGTGACCTTGGACAACACCCTGTTGTTCTCCACTAACATCAAAGCGGTGACCCGATCCTGCAGGTTCATGCTCTACAACATTCGCAGAGTACAACCCTACCTTACACAGAAAGCGGCACAGGTCCTAATCCAGGCACTTGTCATCTCCTGTCTGGATTACTGCAACTCGCTGTTGGCTGGGCTCCCTGCCTGTGCCATTAAACCCCTACAACTTATCCGGAATGCTGCAGCCCGTCTGGTGTTCAACCCTCCCAAGTTCTCTCATGTCACCCAACTTCTCCGCACACTCCACTGGCTTCCAGTTGAAGCTCGCATCTACTACAAAACCATGGTGCTTGCCTACAGAGCTGTGAGGGGAACGGCACCTCCTTACCTTCAGGCTCTGATCAGACCCTACACCCAAACGAGGGCACTACGTTCATCCACCTCTGGCCTGCTAGCCCCCCTGGTGGAACAAGCTCCCCCACGACGCCAGGACAGCGGAGTCACCAATTTGTAAGTCGCTCTGGATAAGAGCGTCTACTAAATGACTTAAATGTAAATGTAAAATACAGTTGAAGTCGGAAGGTTGGAGACATTAAAACTCGTTTTTCAACCACTCCACAAATTTCTTGTTAACAAACTATAGTTTTGGCAAGTCGGTTAGGACATCTACTTTGTGCATGACACAAGTAATATTTCCAACAATTGTTTACAGATATATTATTTCACTTATAATTCACTGTATCACAATTCCAGTGGGTCAGAAGTTTACATACACTAAGTTGACTGTGCCTTTAAACAGCTTGGAAAATTCCTGAAAATGATGTCATGGCTTTAGAAGCTTCTGATAGGCTAATTGACATCATTTGAGTCAATAGGAGTTGTACCTGTGGATGTATTTCAAGGCCTACCTTCACACTCAGTGCCTATTTGCTTGACATCATGGCAAAATCAAAAGGTATCAGCCAAGACCTCAGAAAATAAATTTTAGACCTCCACAAGTCTGGTTCATCCTTGGGAGCAATTTCCAAACGCCTGAAGGGACCACGTTCATCTGTACAAACAATAGTACTCAAGTATAAACACCATGGGACCACGCAGTCGTCATACTGCTCAGGAAGGAGACACGTTCTGTTTCCTAGAGATGAACGTACTTTGGTGTAAATCAATCCCAGAACCACAGCAAAGGACATTGTGAAGATGCTGGAGGAAACAGGTACAAAAGTATCTATATCCACAGTAAAAAGAGTCCTATATCGACATAACCTGAAAGGCCGCTCATCAAGGAAGAAGCCACTGCTCCAAAACCGCCATAAAAAAGCCAGATTACGGTTTGCAACTGCACACGGGGACAAAGATCGTTCTTTTTGGAGAAATGTCCTCTGGTCTGATGAAACAAAAATAGAACTGTTTGGCCATAATGACCATCGTTATGTTTGCAGGATAAAGGGGGTGGCTTGCAAGCCGAAGAATACCATCCCCACTGTGAAGCACGGGGGTGGCAGCATCATGCTGTGGGGGTGCTTTGCTGCAGGAGGGACTGGTGCACTTCACAAAATAGATGGCATCATGAGGAAGGAAAATTATGTGGATATATTGAAGCAACATCTCAAGACATCAGTCAGGAAGTTAAAGCTTGGTCGCAAATGGGTCTTCCAAATGGTCAATGATCCCAAGCATACTTCCAAAGTTGGTCAAAATGGCTTAAGGACAACAAAGTCAAGGTATTGGAGTGGCCATCACAAAGCCCTAACCTCAGTCCTGTAGAAAATGTGTGGGCAGAACAGAAAAAGCGTGTGCGAGCAAGGAGGCCTACAAACCGGGAAGAATGGGCCAAAATTCACCCAACTTATTGTGGAAGCTTGTGGAAGGCTACCCGAAATGTTTGACCCAGGTTAAACAATTTAAAGGCAATGCTACCAAATACTAATTGAGTGTATGTAAACTTCTGACCCACTGGGAATGAGATGAAATAAATAAAAGCTGAAATAAATCATTCTCTCTACTATTATTCTGACATTTCACATTCTTAAAATAAAGTGGTGATCCTAACTGTCCTAAAACAGGGAATATTTACTAGGATTAAATGTTAGGAATTGTGAAAAACTGAGTTTAAATGTATTTGGCTAAGGTGTATGTAAACTTCAGACTTCAACTGTATGTGTCCCTTACATCGCACACAGCAAATTGGCCAGTGTTAACTATTGTTGATGTTTTAGTGGAACATTTCTAGTGTTGATTCAGGAGTCAAATTAACACTGTAAATAGTTCATTTAACACTCAGTGATGTAAAATAACCCCAGTGTTGGTGTTAATAATCAGACTTTAACCAAATCCACAGCCATCATTATCATAATTCCCAGCATGCTCTACTGCAGATTGATTTTTGGAATTGTTTGTTTTTGCATTGTACATTGATTGAATAATTATTCTTATGCTACTCAAATATAAATAACATACATTTTTCTAAACTATTCCAATCTGTTACTTGGACTTATTGCACCTGTTACTGAAATGGTTGTTCCCATTTAGATCCTTTAGGTAGTCTCATACCTTTGTCTTCCCAACCCTGGCAGTAATTCTGAATGCAGATTGAGGTTGAATAAAAATGCAAAATATTGGATATCCACAATCTGGCTGTATTCCAATAGGAATTACACATCACTTTGTAGGTCAACATAATGTCACTTGCAGGCCTTATGTGGCCTGTAAACTATGAGTTTCAGGTCACTGTATTAGGGCAAAACAAGGCCCTCAAAATAAGGCCTTGTGAAATATGTATTGTATTGTCTTAAATCATTACATTTTAATGATAACATATTCACTTAGGGTCTCACTTGGTGAAGGCCACATTACTGAAAATGAATGAATGCAACAACCATCCCACTGGGCCCAGATGTAAATTCAAAGTCTATTCCACGTTGGTTCAATGTAATTTTATTGAAATGACGTGGAAACAACGATGATTCAACCACTGTGTGCCCAGTGGGATGACTCACTAGTAAACTAGCAAACACAGTCATGGGTGGTACTGGTAACTCAAAAATTAACTCGAAAGGCATCCTGGGAAATATGCAAATAAGGCTCAACACCCTACAGCAGGGCTATTCAATTCCAATCTCGGAGGGCCAAAACATTTCTGGGTTGGGATTTTTGTATGGTTCTTCAAAAAAACATCCCATTTAGGGTTCTTCAGATAACCTAAAATGGTTCCCCTAAGGTAGTGTTTCCCAACCCTGGTCCTCGAGTTCCCCCAACAGTACACATTTTTATTGTAACCCTGGACAAGCACACCTGATTCAACTTGTCAACTAATCATCAAGACCTCAATGAGCTAAATGTGGTGTGTTTGTCCAGGGCTACAACAAAAATGTGTACTGTTGGGGGTACTGGAGGACCAGGGTTGGGAAACACTGCCCTATGGCATCGCTCTCAAGAACCTTATTTGGTTGCAACTTGCACCTTTATTTTTAAGAGTGTACATGAACAGTGAGTATGTAATGTTTGCAATTTGTTAGTAGAACAACAGTCTGACTGTAAGACAACACAATAAACCCTTGTTTAAAGCACTGCATGAATGTTATTATTTGATGGATGTTTTTTAGAGGGAACTACTTTATATTTCTTGAAGCTAGATTCGGCACAAGAGCATAATAATAATATGCCATTTAGCAGACGCTTTTATCCAAAGCGACTTACAGTCATGCGTGCATACATTTTTGTGTATGGGTGGTCCCGGGGATCGAACCCACTACCTTGGCGTTACAAGCGCCGTGCTCTACCAGCTGAGCTACAGAGGACCACAGCATTATGCATGGCTTGGCCTGCTCTCTTCATTAATCTGACACTGTCTCCCTCCCCATCACCTCTTCATGATTGATGCTCTACTTTCATTTATGGCCGGCCTTCCTTTTCACTACCACACTTAAAGCAGGGCCAGGGAGCGAGTTGGTTTTCACCATGCAGCGACAGAGAGCGAGAGAGAAGCGAGTCGGGATTGTGCACTGGAACTAATTAATGAGCCAGGGTTCCGTTTATGTTAAGCAATGTTTGAGAGAAAAGAATGACAGGAACCTAATTACATGGAGTCGGTGATGAGCAGCTAACGGTTTTGGTGTAAAGGGGGTTAGGCGGTTTGAAGGGGCTTGTGGCTTTGAAGAGGCTGGGGCTAGCTCACACTCTCTCACAGTGCTCCCTGCCTAGCTGCCTGTCTTTGTGTGGACATTAAAACCCTGTGTCACATTGTTTCTCTCTAAGGTTTGTGAGCCTCATATTTCGTATTGGTGAAATGTCCAAGGGGCTGTAGCATCTTAAAGATTCTTCTTCTTTATGCTCCTCTGTGAGGAGAGGGCTAGGCTACTACAGGGCTGTGATGAATAACCCAGCATCGAGAATTCAGGGATCCATTGCTACTTTGGTGTTAAGAGGTTCACCTGAATGGAATGGTAGCAAGACACATTTGTATCACATGCCACTGTACCACATGTTGACCACCATTTTTGTTAGGGCAATCAATCAGTCTGGTGTTTGTACATGTGTGATGTTATTACTAGATAAATGTGATCGTTGAGTGTCCAGAGCGTGTGTGTGTGTATTTGGTGTTCCCTGTGAGAGTGTTGGATCCCCTTGGGTTATTTGGAATGTCTCCTAACCTAGGGGAGAGGGGGTTGGAGGGAGTTGAAGGGGGTGTCAGGAAGTGAGCCTGAGGTTAGCTGGGGGAGCCCACAAGAAAATTCAGCTGCCATAAAGCTGGGTTTCTAAATACCTCGCTGATGGATTTATAATCTTCAGGCTGGAGAAAAGAGAGCACTGTTTATCTAAGATGCTTAGATGTGATCCTTTTTTAAGGCTGACCGCAATTTAGAGAAGAAAAAAGAATAATAGGATAACTACAGGAAGCCACAGTGTATTATGTCAAAAAGAAAAACTCAAAGAGTAGAGAGAGAAAAGGGGAGGGGTGGGAGATAGAGAGAGAGAGACTTTCCATGCATGTTGAGGTCAGTGCGATGCAGTTCTTAAAGCCAAGCTTTTGGTCACCTCTGTATGGAAGGAAGTTATTAACTCAGGGTCATAGAGAGAACTATGAGCCCGGGCTACGGCCCTCCCAAACCCTCACCCTTGCCTCCATCCCTCCCTCCCTCTCACACATGCGCTATGAGGCCCTGGTCCTCCACCCAGACCTCAGGGGACCCGTCGGGTGCAAAGGACACGGAATTGAACAGGACTCACAACACCTTGCTGAAACAAGACAAATGGGTCCGTGGCCTGCATGTGCCCAGAATCTGATAACAATGTTATGGACACACCTAGAGAGTTCTCAATAGTAAAAATAAAAGCATCTATAACAGCAGAATCTCAGAGGTTTTTGTTTATTCTGTCTGTATCAAGCAGATGTATCTAATGTGAAGCAGCAGTCTCCAGAATTTGTATTCGTGTGATATAAAACTATTAACAGATCAGATGTATTTGTGAACATGTCATATATCATAATCATGTAATTATTTTACATGACAGCAATTGCCTGATGTGTTTTACATGTAGTAATTAAACCCAGGTCTCTACATGCAACAAATATGGATTTAGTTTACCAAGTGGAATGTGGAAAACTCCAGGTGGTCACAAAGTCTTGTTACCCCAACGCATTTAAACAGTTTGTTATTTATGATGTTGGATTCCAGGGTTTCAGCGCTCACCAGGCCCTCACCTGCTCTGCAGTCTGGAGCAGCAGCAAGCCTCAGACCAGACTGGCTAACCTACCTCTATACGCCTGTGTGACAGACGCAAAGGAAAGAATGGTCACACTGGTGACGACAGCTTGGTTTTGTGTGTATAGAGGGAGAGTGGGCTGTGTGGGTATGAGTGGGGAAAGAAAGAGCTGAGTTAGCAAGAAAATAGCACTAGGCTTGGGCAGGGTGGTCAGCCAGCTTCCTCAAACCTACAAAACGCCTCATCCCGTAGAGGCGGGCTGCCAAATCCACAGCTCTTATAGAGGAATCCCTGACCATGTGTGACGCAGCTCAACCCAAGAATCCACAGTGACACCACGACACCAATGAGCCATCTAAACACAACATACTACTACTCATGTGGCTTTCCCAGCCTCGAAACACAAGTACCGTAAAACGCCTTTCTTGCAAGCTCCAAACCCAACAATGCAGTAATCAATATCTGTGTAGCACTAAAAATAACATAAGATAGAACACGAGAATGTAGGAAGTTAAGGTGCCTTCAGTAAGTAGTCATACACCTTGTCTTATTCCACATTTTGTTGTGTTACAGCCTGAATTCAAAATGGATGAAATTGATTTTAGTCTCACCTATCTAAACACAATACACTATAATTGCAAAGTGGAAACATGTTTTAAAATTTTTAGCAAATGTATTGAAAATGAAATACAAAAATATATAATTTACATAAGTACTCACACCCCTGAGTTACAATCATCTTTGGCAGTGACTGCAGCTGTGAGTCTTTCTGGTTAAGTCTCTAAGAACTTTGCACACCTGGATTGCACAATATTTGCCCATTATTCTTTTCAAAATTCTTCATGCCCTGTCAAATTGGTTGTTGATCATTGCCATACATTTTCAAGCAGATTTCAGTCAAAACTGTAACTCGGACACTCAGGAACATTCACTGTATTCTTGGTAAACAACATCAGTGTAGATTTGGCCTTGTGTGTCTGGTGGAAAGCAGACTGAACCAGATTTTGCCTGTGCTTAGCTCCTTTCTGTTTCTTTTTTACCCTGAAAAACTCCCCAGTCCTTAACGATTACAAGCATAACCATAACATGATGCAGCCACTACTATGCTTGAAAATAAGGAGAGTGGTACTCATTAATGTGTCTAATTGGATTTGTCCCAAACATAACACTTTGTATTTAGGAGGAAAAGTTAATTGTTTTGCCACGTTTTGCAGAATTACTTTAGTGTCTTGTTGCAAACAGGATGCATGTTTTGGAATAATTGTATTCTGTACAGGCTTCCTTCTTTTCAGTCTGTCAATTAGGTTAGTATTGTGGAGTAACTCTAATGTTGTTGATCCATGCTCAGTTTTCACAGTCATTAAACTTTGTAACTTTAAAGTCACCATTGGAAGACTGTATCTTTGTAGTGACAGGGTGTATTGACACAGCATCCAAAGTGTAATTAATAATTTCACCATGCTCAAAGGGATATTCAATGTCTGCTTTTTTTTTACCATCTACCAATAGGTGCCCTTCTTTACGAGGCATTGGAAAACCTCCCTGGTCTTTGTGGTTGAATCTGTGTTTGAAATTCACTGCTCGAGTTAGGGACCTTACAGATAATTGTATGTGTAGGGTACAGAGATGAGGTAGTCATTCAAAAATCATGTTAAACACTATTATTGCACACAGAGTGAGTCCATTCAACTTATTATGTGACTTGTTAAGCACATTTTTACTGCTGAGCTTATTTAGGCTTGGCATAACACAGGGGTTGAATACTTATTGACTCAAAACATTTCAGCTTTTCATTTTGTATTGATTTGTAAAAAAATTCTAAAAACATTATTCTACTTTGACATTATGGGTGTATTGTGTGTAGGCCAGTGACAACAAATCTAAATGTAATACATTTTAAATTCAGGCTGTAACACAACAAAATGTGGAAAAAGTCAAGGGGTGTGAATACTTTCTGAAGGCACTGTATATAATAAACAGAGTATCAGCAGCGTACATGATGATTGTATATGAGTGTGTGTGCGTGTGTGTGTGTAGAGTCAGTATATTTGTGTGTGCATGATATGTGTGTGTTGGAGTGTCAGTGTGCGTGAGTGTGTAGAGTCCTGTGAGTGTGCATAGAGACATTGTAAAAATAAAATACAAGAGTCAATTCAGATAGTCCATGTAGCCATTCTGTTAGCTATTTAGCAGTCTTATGGCTTGGGGATAGAAGCTGTTCAGGAGCCTGTTGGTGTCTGACTTGATGCACCAGTACCGCTTGCCGTGCGGAAGCAGAGAAAACAGTCTATGGCTTGGGTGGCTGGAGTCTTTAATGATTTTCTGGTCCTTCCTTTCACACTGGCTGATATAGAGGTCCTCGATGGCAGGGAGCTTGGCCCCAGTTATGTACTGGGCATTCCCACCACCCAATGTAGCGCCATGCGATCGAGGGCGGTGCTGTTGCCATACCAAGCAGTGATGCAGCCAGTCAAGATGTTCTCAATGTTGCAGCTGTTGAACTTTTTGAGGATTTGAGGGCCTATGCCAAACCATTTCAACTTCCTGGTGGGGAATAGGCGTTGTCGCGCCTTCTTCACGACTGTGCGCCAGTGATCAGGCCTACCACCGTTGTGTCATCAACAAATTTGATGATGGTGTTGGGTTTGTGCATGGCCACGCAGTCATGGGTGAACAGGGAGTACAGATCAAATCAAATCAAACTTTTTTTATACAGCATATTTCAGACATGGAATGCAAACAGCGTGCTTCACAAAAGAAGAAAAATATATATACACTGCTCAAAAAAATAAAGGGAACACTTAAACAACACATCCTAGATCTGAATGAATTAAATAATCGTATTAAATACTTTTTTCTTTACATAGTTGAATGTGCTGACAACAAAATCACACACAAATTATCAATGGAAATCAAATTTATCAACCCATGGAGGTCTGGATTTGGAGTCACCCTCAAAATTAAAGTGGAAAACCATACTACAGGCTGATCCAACTTTGATGTAATGTCCAAGTCAAAATGAGGCTCAGTAGTGTGTGTGGCCTCCACGTGCCTGTATGACCTCCCTACAACGCCTGGGCATGCTCCTGATGAGGTGGCAGATGGTCTCCTGAGGGATCTCCTCCCAGACCTGGACTAAAGCATCCGCCAACTCCTGGACAGTCTGTGGTGCAACGTGGCGTTGGTGGATGGAGCGAGACATGATGTCCCAGATGTGCTCAATTGGATTCAGGTCTGGGGAACGGGCGGGCAATAGCATCAATGCCTTCCTCTTGCAGGAACTGCTGACACACTCCAGCCACATGAGGTCTAGCATTGTCTTGCATTAGGAGGAACCCAGGGCCAACCGCACCAGCATATGGTCTCACAAGGGGTCTGAGGATCTCATCTCGGTACCTAATGGCAGTCAGGCTACCTCTGGCGAGCACATGGAGGGCTGTGCGGCCCCCCAAAGAAATGCCACCCCACACCATGACTGACCCACCGCCAAACTGGTCATGCTGGAGGATGTTGCAGGCAGCAGAATGTTCTCCACAGCGTCTCCAGACTCTGTCACGTCTGTCACATGTGCTCAGTGTGAACCTGCTTTCATCTGTGAAGAGCACAGGGCGCCAGTGGCGAATTTGCCAATCTTGGTGTTCTCTGACAAATGCCAAACGTCCTGCACGGTGTTGGGCTGTAAGCACAACCCCCACCTGTGGACGTCGGGCCCTCATACCACCCTCATGGAGTCTGTTTCTAACCGTTTGAGCAAACACGTGCACATTTGTGGCCTGCTGGAGGTCATTTTGCAGGGCTCTGGCAGTGCTCCTCCTGCTCCTCCTTGCACAAAGGCGGAGGTAGCGGTCCTGCTGCTGGGTTGTTGCCCTCCTACGGCCTCCTCCACGTCTCCTGATGTACTGGCCTGTCTCCTGGTAGCGCCTCCATGCTCTGGACACTACGCTGACAGACACAGCAAACCTTCTTGCCACAGCTCGCATTGATGTGCCATCCTGGATGAGCTGCACTACCTGAGCCACTTGTGTGGGTTGTAGACTCCGTCTCATGCTACCACTAGAGTGAAAGCACCGCCAGCATTCAAAAGTGACCAAAACATCACCCAGGAAGCATAGGAACTGAGAAGTGGTCTGTGGTCACCACCTGCAGAACCACTTCTTTATTGGGGGTGTCTTGCTAATTGCCTATAATTTCCACCTGTTGTCTATTCCATTTGCACAACAGCATATGACATTTATTGTCAATCAGTGTTGCTTCCTAAGTGGACAGTTTGATTTCACAGAAGTGTGAAAGTTACATTGTGTTGTTTAAGTGTTCCCTTAATTTTTTTGAGCAGTGTATACAGTGGGGAGAACAAGTATTTGATACACTGCCGATTTTGCAGTAAAATGCAAATAAATTACTTAAAAATCATACAATGTGATTTTCTGGATTTTTGTTTTAGATTCCGTCTCTCACAGTTGAAGTGTACCTATGATAAAAATTACAGACCTCTACATGCTTTGTAAGTAGGAAAACCTGCAAAATCGACAGTGTATCAAATACTTGTTCTCCCCACTGTATATACAGTGAGGGAGAAAAGTATTTGATCCCCTGCTGATTTTGTATATTTGCCCACTGACAAAGAAATGATCAGTCTATAATTTTAATGGTAGGTTTATTTGAACAGTGAGAGACAGAATAACAACAAAAAAATCCAGAGAAACGCATGTCAAAAATGTTATAAATTGATTTGCATTTTAATGAGGGAAATAAGTATACTTATTAGCAAACGTACAAAATCAGCAGGGGATCAAATACTTTTTTCCCTCACTGTATATAACATACAATATAAACTGAACGACTAAAAAGCAAAGAATAAAAGGTGTGTTTTAAGATCTCTTTTAATTATGTCCACAGTTTCGGCCCCCCTCAGGTTCTCTGGCAGGCTATTCAAGAGGCTGGGGGCATATTAACTATAGGCTGCCTCTCCATGCCTCTTGTTGCTAGACTTTGGGATAGTAAAAAGGCCAGTGCCAGAGGACCTGAGGAACCTACTGGGTACATAACTTAAAAGCATGTCTGACATGTATTGGGGTGCACAATCGTGGAATGATTTAAAAACCGATAAAATAATCTTAAAATTAATTCTGGAACTCACAGGCAGCTAGTGAAGAGACCTTAAAGCTGGTGTAATGTGTGCTCTACGTCTGGTCTTGGTCAGTACCCGTGCTGCAGCATTCTGTATGTTTTGCAGTTGACCAATGGCTTTCTTGGGTAGACCAGACAGGAGAGCATTACAGTAGTCAAGCGAGCCTGCTTGTAAGAAAGGCATGGATGAGTCTCTCTGTATCAGCCTGAGAGAGAAACTGCCGCAACTTGGCAATGTTCCTCAGGTGGTATAAAGCTATTTTGGTCATATTCTTAATGTGTGATTTGAAATTTAGTTCAGAATCTATAATAACACCTAGGTTTTTTACATGGTGTTTTATCTTTATTGCACTTAAATCCAAGAGTACAAGGACAGAGAGCTGTTTGGCGTCTGTATTGGCTCTAAGATCATTTACCACTTTAACTAAGGCTGTCTCTGTGCTGTGGTAGGCACAAAAACCAGATTGGGATTTTACAGTTGCCACTTAAAAATAGTTTAGCTGTTTGTAAAACAATTTCTCCAGAATCGTTCTTAAGAATGGAAGGTTGGAGATTGGCTGAAAATTGCTAAGAGTTGAAGTCCCCTGTAGCTCAATTGGTAGAGCATGGCGCTTGCAACGCCAGGGTTGTGGGTTCGTTTCCCACAGGGGGCCAGTATGAAAATGTATGCACTCACTAACTGTAAGTCGCTCTGGATAAGAGTGTCTGCTAAATGACTAAAATATAAAATAATCTAGATTACTTTCCTTCAGAATGGGGTTTCACCATAGCAGTTGTTTTCCCTTTTCTGATAGAGTATGAAAAGCTGTAGTCCAGGGGGGAGGCTTTAATAAGAGCTGCACTACAGTCTGAAGACAGCCATGTTTCAGTGAGAAACATGCAATCAATTTTGCGGTCAGTAATGAGGTCATTCACGAGAAAGGTTTTACTAGTGATTGCTCTAAGTGCCATATTCAATGAGTGTGGGCCACTCTGCCCCTGGGGCATCTGCCTCGAGGTAACCAATGGAATAACAACCAAATGATTAACGTTACAACCATGTTTTCTGACAGTCTCCAATCTATCAGAATGGTAGGAGATGACAGTTTGAATAAACTCATAAATTAGGTTACTCACAATAACCATAGTGCCATTTCTATAGGAGTTGATATGCTTTCCAAGTCTGTTGCTTATTCTGACAGGGAGAACTGGAGCACTACCAGACCCTGTCGGTCAGTCTCTAAAACAGTTTGTGATGGTGCTGGAAATAATCCTGGAACCCCTGTGGTTAGGGTGAATCCTGTCTCTTTAAAAAAAATGCTAGTTGCTTCTACAGCAAATTAAAATTGTCACAAAAAGAGACATTCCTGTCATTGCAAAGTCTCTTCAGGTTTCTTTTAGGGCAAAGAGTTAGCTGAAATGTTTCAAACCCCTTCGGTAGCACGGGAGGGGGCCAGAGATTATTATTACTTTCCTGTGCTAGCGAGGGTGTTTAAAAAATGTTTGTATTCCTCCCTCAGTTCCTCAGATCACCTAAAACGTCAATATTGGAGTAGTTGTCCAGAACCGTGGGCAGGAGGGAGTTGATGTCATGGACACGGGCTTCTGGGTGACAGTGGACCTTGGTCGGTCCACAGACCGTAGGCAGCCCAACATCTCTCACCATCGAGCTGCCCACAATGATGGTGGTCATGATGGACTCTGATGGGGAAGTGACTTGCTGAACTGTGGTGGCCGTGGAGCCACCACAGTTCAGTAGGGGACTAAGCACACACCGCAGTGGGGCCCCCGTGTTGAGGGTCAACATGGTGGAGGTGATGTTGTCAACCCTCACCTCCTGGGGTAGGCCCGTCAGGAAGTCCAGGATCCAGTTGCAGAGGGAGGTGTTCAGTCCCAGGGTCCCAAGCTTAGTGACGAGCTTGGAGGAGACAATGATATTAAACTGTAGTCAATGAACCTCATTCTCACATAGGTATTCCTCTTATGTAGGTGGGTGAGGGCAGTGTGAAGTGCATTTGAGATTGCGTCATTTATGGATCTGTTGGGGCGGTATGCAAATTGGAGTTGGTCTATGGTGTCTGGGATGATGGAGTTGATGTGTGCCATAACCAGCCTTTCAAAGCACTTCATGATTACAGATGTGAGTGCTACAGGGTGGTAGTCATTGTGGCATGAAGCCTTAGAGTTCTTGGGAACAGGAATGATGGTGGTCATCTTAAAATGTGGGGATTACAGACTGGGATAAGGAGAGGTTGAAAAATACCGTGAATATGCCTGCCAGCTGATTTGCGCATGCTCTGAAAACGCGCCTTGGAATACCGTTTGGCCCCGCAGCCTTGCGAGTGTTGACCTGATTAAAGACCTTACTCACTTAGATCACCCAGTCCTCTGGGTCGGTGGTGGCCCTCACACACAGTATAGTGTTGTTATCGTTGAAGCATGCATAAAATTCATTGAGTTCATCTGGAAGAGAGGCAACTTTGGACAGAGCACAGCTGGGTCTTCCTTTGCAATCTGTAATGGATTGTAGCCACTGCCACATATGGCTGATGTCAGAGCCTGTGTAGTATGATTCCACTTTATTCCTATATTGTCCTTTTGCTTGTTTGATGACTCTGCGGAAATCGTAGCGGGACGTCTTGTACTTGTTCCTGTCCTCATCCATAGCCTCAGGGTTGTCTGTGATAGCCCTGTGTGCGGTAGACATGTCCTTTAGCTTAGCGCCAACCTCAGTGTTAATACAGGGCTTTTGATTGGGGAAGCAGCGGACCTGATAAGGAGAACTTCACTTTATATTTTTATAACCCTGTGATCACTGACTAACCTGATTACACACTAATCAATCAAGTGTGATGAATCTGTGCCGTGCTGGGTGTGGCTTCGCTCCCTCTGCTCCTCTATCCCAGTGCGTCTCTTTAAGGGCTCTACCATTGCTCACTTGTTTAAAGTTCACACGCAGCACACTTCTTTTTATAATGCCTGGTTGGTTCTCACCCCGGGGTGACCTTCCAGAGAATGGACTGAGCCAGGCGCAGGGTGCACCGCAACCTCTTGCCTTGAGCAGTACAGTATAGACCCTGGTTTGATGATTGGTGGATAGTTTGAATGGGCAGGAAATAGAATAGGGTTTTGGTCAGCTATCTGATGACCTGACTGTCTGAGAGGAACAATGAAGGTGACCTGAATACTACAGTGTAACAAGAATGTTCCTGCTCCAGTGAATACTCTGTACAGGAAAAGGTATGGACAGTATTAGTGTAATATACTGCTGTTAGATGTCTGGAATGTTCGTTTATCCATTATAGTTACAGTAAGTGATATAGGGGATAGCATGCATTGGCTATACATGGAAGGGATGGCTTCACAAATCAAACAAGGTTTTGTCATTGTTCCTGAACTACAAAGCCCCAAAGCCAAAGAGCTCTCCCCCCAAGGTGCCTTCTGTGTTACAGTATGGATATGTATCTTTCCTGTAAACCATTGGGTTGGGTCATCACTCCACATGGTGATTCATGGGAGTGCACATGTGAACCTGGATTTTTAAGGCATGGGAAGAGGGGTGGTGTATGGGGACAGAGAGACAGGGCAGTAAATATATGACATCAGTAACTTACGGTGAATGTACGATCCTCAAGAAATGTCTCAATTCAGCCAGATGGGGCTCATAAAGAAAGACAGACAGGCCTACAGAGGAAAGAAGAAGCATTGTCGTCTCTCCCTCCCTTGTTTTCTGAATCAGTCACCCATTGATCTTTTGTGCATTCTACAAATCTCCATGGTGTCTTTCTCTTTCAAACGTAAGAAAATGAGAAAGAAGACCTCTCTTATTATGTAGCTATTTTATTCACCCTTTCTTTCTTTCTTTCTTTCTTTCTTTCTTTCTTTCTTTCTTTCTTTCTTTCTTTCTTTCTTTCTTTCTTTCTTTCTTTCTTTCTTTCTTTCTTTCAAGTAACCTACAGCCACTTTCTCTGTGGTGCTCTCATGACATTTCTGTAATTAAAGCCAAATGGCATCCTTCGATTAGGCTTCCAGCTGCATGCGTTTCATTCCATATAATCAAAGTGTCCTGTTCAACTGCTCGCTGTCACGGCTATTTAAGCTATTTGTCACAACAGACACAAAATGAACAGTTATGAGCAATAAAGAATATCACTTATACAGTTTTACCCAGTTAAGCCTCCTTCAAAAGAAAACCATTTCACAAAACAATGGTATTTGTAGAAACTAGTTTCAGACCGGCAGAAACAGAAGCCACCTTTTGCAGTGTAGACTTCAGTGTGTGCAGTTTTAAAGGCATGCCTATTGGGAACCACATAGAAATGAACCATGTCAACCTTATACACATTAGAGCTTAAAGTTTTCTGAGGTTGACACTTGTGGAGAAAATACAACTGAGTGTTACCTGATATGTGGTACCTCTGTGTCATAGGTTCCTCCAGATGGCTGTTTTCCCCCAACGCTGTGACCTTTAGATAGCAGGGTGACTGTGTGATCCCATGAACTCACCCCAAACTATGAACACAGCCTTGTTTCCCCGTGTTTTGACTGGGTTACACACGTGTGCCAACATTGAGCCTAACTCACATACACACATGAACTCGTCCAGTGACCCTTTGGTGTACCCATCAATTCTATGATTTCTCTATAGGCTTACTGTTATGTCTTTACATAGTGAAACAAGTGCCAACATCAAGCCCTGTGATTGGGAATAGAGATGGCAGCTTCCTCAGCTCCCCTGGGAGATCTCACTATACTGTAAATCCCACAAAGACGGCCACCTCTCAGTTAGTCTGGACGCTGCTGTCAGAGATAATGAGCTGTGTGTTGATGATGGTGGAGGATGATACAGACTGGCCCTACACTTCTTCTATAGTGTCTAAGAGGCATTGCCCATGATCTAGGGTTGGGTTTTATGTGGTGCTTGGGTCCAGGGTTTTTGTGGTGGATCTGGGGATATTTGTTTTTTTCGTCATAAATTTCAATGAAACACTCTCAGACAAGAGGGAGAGGGAGGCATCTCTTTGCCTTATTGTTCACCGGTAATCTATCATTCCCTTGGTCTTGGTTATCAAGTATATAAATGAACATAGATAGACAATACTGACTCTACATCACAGAGACCCCCACCCCCTCCTCTCTCTTTTCTCCTATTAACAAAACAGAAATGTTCTCACCCACATACTGAAGATCTGGGCCTAAATTCAATCAGATCAAGCGTTTAACCGGCAATAGCAGACACCTGCATAGCGGATGTTTTGGTGGTGTCATTGGTGGAACTGTGTTGGAGCGTCCAATCGGTGATCAGCTGCTCTTGCGATCATTGTCACGAAGCCACACCCGCCCAACTTGTGTTAGAAGTTCAGAATTAGAAAGTGTACGCTATATAGAAATAATTATGCTCAAATGATCAAATCATTCAATTAAATAATTAGGATTTCTATCATCCTAATCGAGGTATAGATTACATCTCACATTCCAGTTTTTGAACTTGTAAACAAGGCTGCATGAGATTTCTGTTAATGCGACTCCGTGCAGCCAATGGCAATGTCCGCTTTAGGTATAATGCCAGGAGCTGGTTGTGGATTTGACAGCTCTAACACAGTTCCACCTCCAACACCGTCAAAACAACCACTATGCGGATGTCGGCTAAAGCAGATCTGATTGAATAGAGCCTCTGAATACCATTATAAGAAGGATGTCTCTAACGGATGAAAGAGGTTTCTTTTAAGAATCACAAAATGGGCAAAGAAAACTGAAATATCTTCTATTTCTATGAGTGCATGTGTCTACAGCATGATTAGGTAAATATTGCCTTTTCCAATAGTTGTCCTTAGAGATTTACAGTTATAGGAAAGCATATCATATCCATTTGTTCTGGAGGGGACATGAAGGAGTCAAATCATTTGCAGGGCAAAAGTTATCCCATTTTTGGATGCAAGTCCTGAAACAGTCTCCGTTTCTTTATTTTGGCCTTTCGAAAATAGGCTATGAAATGAATCTCATTTCTTCACAACGCCACTGTCTTTTGTGTGATTATTTCCACCAGTTAGTCAGTACATGGGATGGTTGTGGGGGCATTGGATGTAGTGGGGGAGTTCTCTCAGTCTGACACCAATACAATCCCGTAACGCCAGGACAATCCCGTATCCCGGAGAAAGGAGGCCAAAACACTTCAGCTCGGATTTAGCTCCATCGTTAAACTATTCTGAAGTAATTATGAGGCACTAAATGAAGAGTGGGATTGCCCTATCGCCAGTGGAGCAAAAAGTCACTCCACATGAAGGTGATTTTAAGAGACACAAGGGCCTCTGTGCTATGGCTACAGGGCTGAGGGGTCTCCAAGCGGACCTCACACACACACATGCACACACACTAGCACACACACTAGCACACACACACAATAAGGGGTAATGGTCTGCAAGAGGACCGCACACATTTACACTTACACACACACACACATACACACACACATACACTTGCTCCACCCCGTTTCTCTCTATCTCTAAGCAGCAATAAGCATACAAAAATATGTTTTATTGTCACATACACTGGATAAGTGCAGTAAAATGTGTTGTTTTATAGGGTTAGCCATAATAGTCCGGCGCCCCTCTGACAAATTAGGGTTAAGTTCCTTGCTCAAGGGCACATTGACAGATTTTTCACCATGTTGGCTCAGGTTCATTTCCTCTGCAGTTCTAAAGCATGATGATTTAGTGTCACATTGAGTACTCAGGGTTCATCCTTCACTTTGAACACTGTTATTATGCACATCCATCCACTGTTGTCCAAACAGGCAAATCAATCTTTCCATCCTCTCCATCATCTGCATACATTTCCTGCACTGCAGGAAATGCAGATGAGCTTTGTGATTTAGATAAATTCACTGAAAACCCACACTAACACATGGTGATATTAACAGTATTGCACTTTTCATGTAGCCTACTATTGGCCAGCTAATATAATATCCTGTGAGCACTTCTCTAGTTTAACATCATCACTTAGAAATGTCTTGTTTCCCCCAAAAGAGTAGCGTAGCCAGCTCTGCCACGGCCCTGTGGAGTCAGACAGGTCCAGGTCCAGACTATCAGACAGATGTGTTTCATTTGGCTTTATCTGCTGACACATCCTGTCTGCGTCGCATGCGAGGACAGCATTATACTCCCACCGGCACCGAGCTAGTGCAGAGCCAGAGTCAAAGTCACTGACTGAAACCTGAACCTGAACGTTCCTCTCCTCTCCCCCGCCTCACACCGCAGTCAACTGGCATTATTTCACTTTTGTCATACCCAATAAGAACATTTTTTACTTCTAAACACACTCCAAAGGATCACTTTTAAAGCGTTTCTTTCTGTTTTGAACAGACCCCAGTTTCCTCATATTATACAAATGCCTTCTCCGAATGGCATGCTTTGAGTTCCACTGTAAAACTGTGAAAATGGAAAAACAAGTGATATTTCACTGTTAATGTTCCATAGGAAATTGACCGTCGTCACAGATATTCATATTGGTGCAGTACTTTAGCCTTATGGGAAACAGCAGTCAATACTGTGGCTAAACTCCTCCAGAGAGAGAGGGAGCTGTGTATAACTCCAGTACACATCAGTCATTGTTTGGTTGCTTCACATTTTTCTATCCCAATATATTCTTCATAAACCCTGAATTACCCTCCACTTCTCCCCTTTCTATACTTCTTCTTTTTCAAAAAGGTAGAGGGCTGAAAGGGAAAATGGGTTGCAGTAAAAAGGGGGGCACCTCGCATACGGTGACCTGTGTGTGTGTTGTTGTGATGGGGGTTATCCCAGAATTCTCTGATGGGTCAATGGGGCAGTGACCTGCCACACAAACACATACGCCTTCCCTGCTGGTCACTCATGAATATGGCGCTAATTAAATTCACTGAAGACAAACAAGTGTTAATTGGGAGGATAGCGATGACCACAGCCAACAAAACAGACGCCAGCCTTCAAAAGGGAGGCTTCTGGCTCAGTGCAGGCCTGTTCCTCCCAGCAGGAGGGGGCTGTGGGGGGCTGAGGGGATCTGTGGGGGTCTGGAGAGGGGGGGCTTTTCCGTCTTTTGTGCTTCTTTTCTTTGTATTGGGAGGAAGCAATAAAGCAATAAAAGCCTTGGCTTTTCTTCTCTGCACTGGCTCCCCCTGTGCCGCAGTGTGAAACACAGGGCCCAGTGACAGATCCATAACCACTAACGAGAGCTAGGCCTGGACACATTGTGTGTGTGTGTGTGTGTGTGTGTGTGTGTGTGTGTGTGTGTGTGTGTGTGTGTGTGTGTGTGTGTGTGTGTGTGTGTGTGTGTGTGTGTGTGTGTGTGTGTACTGTACACATGCGTGTGTGGGTATGACTGTGGGTATCCCTTGATTATGTGACTGAAAGCAATTTCTCTGCGGTAGGGCAGAGCACGCAACGCAATAAGATGCACTGTCTGATCATGGCCAGCAGTGTGCATCTGAAACTCTCTCTCATGCACTCTTATACAGTATGTTTTTGTTTTGAGTTTTGCGATATTCTGTTTTGAGTCATTTCAGGATAATATGAGCACGAGTTAATATAAATAAATTCAATATTCACCAGAAACTCATCAGCCTTTCTTCCAATTATTCTGGAAGTCATGTGAATGCATACAGGTATGACCCTGAAAATGGAAGAGGATTGAACAACCCTAGAATTTCACAATACCTTATGGTTATTACTGTTAATGCCTTTTATTGCATTCATATTCTCTCTATGCTGTGATAAATATGCTATAAATATTTAAGAACTTATAAAGGCACATTTGTTTACAATCATCTGGTTTCCCCACATAGATTATTTTCCCTTCATTAATATGGCTTCACCATAGCTTTTGAGGATACTTCAAAACCCTTAGACTTGGAAAACAGACACCACTGTAGGTAGCTACTATTCATTATTTATTGTTTCCTCTATTAGTTTCCATGTAATCTCTCCTTTCCACTCCAGCCCATGCTCCAATAAGACATTTGGCCTCAGGGTAGAGGATTAGAGGAAGATGAAGTGGAAGAGGAGGGAGGAGGGGGGGTGATAACAGGACACGTATCGGCATAGTCTCTCACTCCACTCCTCTGGCCAATAGAGACTGAGCAGGCCAGCGATCAGAGGTCAGGGGCTGCACATTAGTCAGGCATATGTGGTGGCTGTTACTGATCCAGGGCTGGGGTAGTGGTGGCTACTGGATGGAACATTGGACTGCTAAGATGGGCTAAGATCTGAGTAAGTGTTACAGTGGGCAACAGAAGCTTGGTTGCAGTAATGCACCCACTCCTGTTATGATGCTGATCCTTATTTTCCTGCGATGCTGTTCATACAGCACATGCCTTTGAACCTGAGTGTGATGGGTGAGCGTAGAGAGCCTTAGAACCTGGGACCTGTGTACAAACGGAGGAAAGATGCTCTGCTACTTTTCTCTCTCCTCTGGGAGACACGACACGGCAGCACTCTATCACCCCCACTGTGACCCTGGACCGTGGCAGGAGTTCAAAGATATGTGCAGCCTCCCCATCACCCTAAGAATCTCTCCCATCACCCCGCCTCCACCTCCCGCCTCCCGCACTGGCATCTGTCTTATTTCCATATATCAGAGGTGAATGTTGGTCGTAAAGGGGAGTGTGCATCCACTTCCACCATTAAATAAGATTCAGGTGCGGCTGCCTCTCCTGCTCTCCATAGGCATCCTGTGAGTAATAGATACCATCTCTCTCTCTCTCTCTCTCTCTCTCTCTCTCTCTCTCTCTCTCTCTCTCTCTCTCTCTCTCTCTCTCTCTCTCTCTCTCTCTCTCTCTCTCTCTCTCGCTCTCTCTCTCTCTCTCAATTCAATTCAATTTCAATTTCAATTTAAGGGCTTTATTGGCATGGGAAACGTATGTTAACTTTGCCAAATCAAGTGAAGTAGATAGTAAACAAAAGTGAAATAAATCATAAATATTGACAGTAAACATTACACTCAGAAGTTCCAAAAGAATAAAGACATTTCAAATGTCATAATATGTATATATACAGTGTTGTAACGATGTGCAAATAGTTAAAGTACAAATGGGAAAATAAATGAATATAAATATGGGTTTGTTCTTCATTGGTTGCCCTTTTCTTGTGGCAACAGGTCACAAATATTGCTGCTGTGATGGCACACTGTGGTTTTTCACCCAGTAGATAAGGGAGTTTATCAAAATTGGGTTTGTTTTTGAATTCTTTGTGGATCTCTGCAATCTGAGGAAAATATGTCTCTAATATGGTCATACATTTGGCAGGAGGTTAGGAAGTGCAGCTCAGTTTCCACCTCATTTTTTGGGCAGTGTGCACATAGCCTGTCTTCTCTTGAGAGCGAGGTCTGCCTACGGCGATTGCCCTCGCCAATTCATTGATATAAATGTTGAAGAGGGTGGGGCTTAAACTGCATCCCTGTCTCACCCCACGGCCCTCTCTCTCTCTCTCTCTCTCTCTCTCTCTCTCTCTCTCTCTCTCTCTCTCTCTCTCTCTCTCTCTCTCTCTCTCTCTGTCTCTCTTTCTCTCTTTGTCTCTCTCTGCCCTTTCTTATCTGCAGTCTGTAGACACACACACACACACACACACACACACACACACACACACATACTGCACTTCCCTTCAGTTATCTGCAGTCTGGAGGTACGGTACTCTAATGTACCACCCCAATCCTTCTCTAGTCTTGAGAGGCTCATCCACACATGATGCTCTCTTCAGAACATTGTTGAATTAGCTTGATCTTTCATTTAATTAATTTGTGTAGTAATAAATATAGTCTACACCAGGGCTCTCCAACCCTGTTCCTGGAGAGCTACTGTCCTGTAGGTTTTAGCTCCAACCCTAATCTAGCACACCTGATTCTAATAATTAGCTGGTTGATAAGATGAATCAGGTTAGTTTCAACTGGGGTTGGAGTGAAAACCTACAGGATAGCTCTACAGGGTAGCTCTCCAGGAACAAGGTTGGAGAGTCCTGGTCTATACAGTCCTTTTGTGATCAAGGAGAATGAGAAGATGGACTACATCTTTTAGGTGCATCGTGAAGACAGAATGGAATCTCTTACTGTATGTTGCCTGGGTTGTCTTTGGGTGCAGTCCTCAGATCAGGCTGGTCTGTTGATCACACTCCCTTGGCCTGACCCACACTGAGTGCTAAATATCTTCAACACATGGCTTTACTGGCTCTTCCGTAACACAGGAACGGTTTTCACATCTTTCTGGGAGGATGACGGTGTCTGAGAGAGGATTTATGTGGAAGGGAGGCCTGTAACAGTTGCAGAGATGGAGAAACTGTTGACCCTGTGATTTAGTGTGGAGAGAGAGGGTGAGAGATAGAGAGACAGAGAGAGACAGAGAGACGGAGAGAGACAGAGAGAGACAGAGAGACAGTGAGACAGCGAGACAGAAAGAGCGAGAGACAGCGAGACAGCGAGACAGAGAGACAGAGAGAGCGAGAGACAGAGAGAGAGAGACAGTTAGAGACAGAGAGAGACAGAGACAGAGAGAGACAGAGAGACAGAGAGACAGCGAGACAGAGATGGAGACAGAAAATGCTCCTTCAATTCTCTGGAATGCATCAACAGGTCACGCTCTTCAAAAGAACAAACAGAGATTAAGAGAACAAACAAATCAGTACTCCAGCAGAACGTCTGAGGCTCAGCAGTGGAGATTACTGGAAGAGCCAAAATATTTGCAGCGCTAATTATGCTTATTTCTCTGAATGATGGAGGTTGTGTGGAGAAGACACTGCTAATTAGCCTGGGGCTGCATTGCCCCAGGGACCATACTTTAGCTTTTAATTACAGTCATCAAAATATAGTTATCTCGTTCTGTGTGTGTGTACCAGTGAAAAAGTATGCTAACCTTAGTGTGTACAAGGTTAGGGTTAGGATATTAATTTGATCACCCTGTTGCAGGAGAACTTTACTGCAATGCAGGACATTTAAAACTTGTAGTGTATTTCAGGTTTAAAAAGGCTTCCACTTTGACATTTGAGACTTGATTTTCCCTTGTTTCAACCCCTACAAAAATGTCCAATAATTATAATCCACATAATAATTCACATTCCCTATTGCTGCAAGATTATTTTCCTGCTGTAGCAAACTGGCTCAAATGAAGATCCTACATCTGTAGTATTGTAGGACCTGAGCCACAGGAATAGACTGGATAGAGAGAGACGGCATGTTAGAACTTACAGTAATAGAAGGTTCCATCTGAATCAAAGGCTGGAAAGAGACGCCACTAATTTAGTCTCTTGAGCTCAGATGGAACTCATGCTTTCCCTCTACTTTCCTCATCATCATTCCTTCATCACCCATCTAGTACGTGCTCGAACCTAGAGAATGACGATATGGATTTTTTAGGGCCGATAACGATTTTGGGGGGTTAAGGAGGTCGATGGCCGATATTTTAGGCCGATATTCAATATCATTAAATTATAAAATGTTGATGACAACATTTCCAAGAGACAGCCATGTCTGCATTAATGCAGAAATGGTTTAAATCATTAAATTGGTAGAGCATGGCGCTTGTAACGCCAGAGTAGTGGGTTCGATCCCCGGGACCACCCATACGTAAAAATGTATGCACACATGACTGTAAGTCACTTTGGATAAAAGCGTCTGCTAAATGGCATATTATTATTATTATTATTTATATTATAAATCAAACAATTAATACCATCATATAATAGGCATATGCATTACTCTTACTGAATTTCCACGTGGGCGAGGATATTGGAAATTTAATCAAAGCCTATTGGATGATAATTTATTTATAATTAGAACAAAGGAATTTATAACTGACTTTTTCCAACATAACATAGGTACAGCGAATCCCCTTATTGTATGGGACACCTTTAAATGTGCCTTTAGAGGCCATGCAATTCAGTACTCATCTCGAAAACAAAAGCAATTTAGGTCAAAATAGTTTATACTAAGAAAGGAAATAGAAAGTCTAGCAGAACAGATAGATGGCAATAAAAACTGTAACATAGAGGCTCAGAATAAATTAGAGGAAAAACAAAAAGAAATGGAGAAACTTATTCAAGAAAGATCAAGTGTAATATATTATAAAAATAAAGCAAACTGGATGGAATATGGGGAAAAATGCACAAAATTATTTTTTAATCCTCAACATATTAATGCTACCAAAAATAACTTAATGAAACTGGTTACAATTGACGGAGTCTCCCATAATTCACCAAATTATATTTTGAAGGAAGAAACAAAGTACTTTAAGCAAATATTTTCTTTTCAGTCGCCTCCATCTCCTCTAACTGAAGCTAATTGTAGAGATTTTTTTCTATTGATAATGTCAAATTAACAGCCACACAGAAAGACTCATGTGAAGGTGAAATTACAGAGGAGGAACTTCTGGATGCAATTAAAGACTTTAAGTCTGGGAAAACTCCAGGGTTGGATGGCATACCAGTCGAGGTATACCAAACCTTTTTTGATATACTAAGAGGACCGTTATTAGCATGTTTTAACCACTCCTATGTAAATGGTAGATTATCTGACACTCAAGAAGAAGGTCTGATCTCATTATTACTGAAACAGGATACAAGTGGAAAATATAAAGATCCAGTCCATTTACAAAATTGGAGGCCCCTTACACTTCAGTGTTGTGATGCAAAAATCCTAGCAAAATGTATAGCGCATAGAATTAAAAAGGTATTGTCGGATATTATTCATTCTAATCAGACAGGTTTTTTACATGGAAGATACATTGGAGATAATATAAGGCAAGTATTGGAAACAATAGAACACTATGGAAAATATAGGAAACCAGGCCTGCTATTCATAGCAGACTTCGAAAAGGCATTTGATAACATTCGACTGGGGTTTATATATAAATGCCTGGAGCATTTCAATTTTGGAGAATCTCTTATAAAATGGGTCAGAATCATGTATAGTAACCCTAGGTGTAAAATAGTAAATAATGGCTATTTCTCAGAAAGTTTTAAACTGTCAAGAGGAGTGAAACAAGGTTGTCCACTATCGGCATATCTATTTATTGTGGCCATCGAGATGTTAGCTATTAAAATCAGATCCAATAATAATATCAGAGGATTAGAAATACAGGGCTTAAAAACAAAGTTGTCATTGTACGCTGATGATTCATGTTTTCTTTTAAATACACAACTAGAATCCCTCCACAGCCTCATAGAGGATCTAGATACATTTTCTAACCTCTCTGGATTACAACCAAATTATGACAAATGTACTATATTACGTATTGGATCACTAAAAAAATACAATTTTTACATTACCATGTAGTTTACCAATAAAATGGTCTGATGGTGATGTGGATATACTCAGAATACATATCCCAAAGGAAATAAATGATCTCACTTCAATACATTTTTATAGAAAGTTAGCAAAAATAGATAAGATCTTACTACCATGGAAAGGAAAATACCTGTCAATTTGTGGAAAAATCACCCTGATTAACTCGTTAGTATTATCCCAGTTTACCTATTTGCTTATGGTCTTGCCTACGCCTAGCGAACAGTTTTTTAAATTATATGAGAAAAAAATATTCAATTTTATTTGGAACGGCAAGCCAGACAAAATTAAAAGGGCATATTTATATAATGAATATGAATTCAGAGGACAGAAATGATTAACTATTAAAGCATTAGACCTATCACTAAAAGCTTCAGTCATACAAAAGTTATACTTAAACCCGAACTGGTTCTCAAGCAAATTAGTAAGATTGTCTCACCCAATGTTCAAGAAAGGCCTTTTTCCCTTTATTCAGATTACAACAACTCATTTGCAATTATTTGAAAAGGAAATAATCTCCCAAATATCACTATTTCTAAAACAAGCCATAGAAAGTTGGTTGCAATTTCAATTTAATCCTCCAGAAACGACAGAACAAACAATGCAACAAAAATTGTGGTTAAATTCAAATATACTAATTGACAAAAAACCTTAATTTTTTGACAGAATGTTTAAAAAAGGTATAATCTTCGTAAATTATATCATTGGTAGGACTGGTGGAGTTATGTCGCACATGCAGCTAACAAAAACATATGGAAATGTCTGCTCTACCCAAAATTACAACCAAATAATTGCAGCCTTACCACAAAAGTGGAAGAGGAAAGTGGAAGGGGGAGAAAGTAAGGAACTTGTCTGTCGGCCTTGCATTAAAGAACATAATTGGTTAAGGAAAACTGTGATAAATAAAAAAGTATATCAGTTTCACTTAAGGACCAAAGGATTGACAGCCGTCCCATATAGATTGCAAAATAGTTGGGAAGAGATCTTTGACGTACCGATCCCATGGCATAGTGTTTATGAACTGACACGCAAAACGTCACCAGATTCAAAAATTAGAATCTTTCAATTTAAATTATTATATAAAATTCTTGCTACCAATAGAATGTTATTTATATTGGGAATACAATCTTCCCAGCTCTGCTGATTTTGCTGTGAAGAGACAGAATCATTAGATCATTTGTTTTGGTTCTGTCCATTTGTAGCTTGTTTTTGGACACAGGTCCAGGAATGGCTAAAGGATTGCAATATTTACCTGGAGCTAACCTTGCAGATAGCATTACTGGGTGATCTGAAAAGTCATAGTCAATCAATCAATAATATAATAATACTTTTAGCAAAAAAAATTATTTTTAATTCACAATCTGTAGAAGCAATGAGAATAGAAAGGTTCAGAACTTTTGTAAAACATCACAGTACGGTTGAAATATATATGGCAAATAGAAATCCTATATGGATGGTGTTAAGAGATAGATGGGAGGTATTGAATAGAGTTGAAGGATGGGACTAATAACAAATAACAACAAATAATAACAAAGATAGCTAATAATGTAAGTATACTGTGTCCATAATAAGTATATAGGTTGTATGTTGGGAGCTTTTGGGAAAGAGCACAGTTCGAAAGATATGGCATATAGAAGCAAACCGGATGGACATCATGAAAATGATCGGAGAGGTTGAGGGTATAAGAAGTTCAGGAGAGCTACAGCTACAGCTGCCTCTGATTGGGTACCACACCGGCCAACATAGATCTACACATAATAGACCTACAACATAGAATATATATAACAAAGAATATACACACCCTGACTCAACATATAAGAGTCCCCTGAGTCAGGGCGTGACAGAATGAATGACTGAAATCTGCCCATAGTTTGAGAAATGAGAATGTTCACAGACGTGCTGATCTACAGCTTTCTTGGTCCATAAACATGCAGAAAGATACTTAGTAGCTAAACCTTTCCCCAACCTTTATTTAGGCATTTTAAAACACTCCCTATTTATGACAGTAATCTGATCTGACTATCAACTGTCAATTTACAGATATGATTGTGGCTGGTCAGATTAGCACACCAGTAAATAGCTAACGTTACACCGCAAGTCAGATAGCTCGTTGCCAAAAATGGTGCATGTTCAAAATGATAACCAGCTCCTATCTGATATCTTAGCACCAAGTTTATATAGCCAGCTAGCTAGCATAGTGGCTAACATAGCTAGCTAGCTAACACCACAGATGAGAGGGTTAGTTATCGTAATCTTTGCCAACAGGTCACATAGCTATCTGCTTAGCTAACTTGCTTATTGCATGCAAGTCCAGGCACGTCGACATAAGCCTTATTATTAGTGAATTAACAAAACTAATATTTGCAACAGGAGTTCGATTTTGGTCACTGTGTCAATTCATCCATTTCTCAATACTGCACCTTTCTGTTGGAGAATGAGCTAGCTTGCTACTGCTGGTTTTCCCAGCTAGACATTCCTTGGCATTGTGCCATGCTCGTGGCTCAGGAGTTGAGTGGAGGCTGGCATAGCAGCTTTGTAATGTAAAGCCGATAGACATGACCGATAGCCGATAGACTAGAAAAGGCCAATATCTACACAATATATTAGCTCGGACGATTATCGGTTGTTCTCTAGTCGGACCCCTCTTTGCCTCCAGAACAGCCTGAATTTTTCGGGACATGGAAACGTTGCTCAATTGGTATCAAGGGACCTAATGTGTTCCAGGAAAAGTGTTGGTGATCGTGTGCCCACTGGAGCCGCTTCTTCTTGTTTTTAGCTGATAGGAGTGGAACCCAGTGTGGTCGTCTGCTGCAATAGTCCATCTGTGACAAGGATCGACGAATTCTGCGTTCCGAGGTTCTGCACACCACTGTTGTACTGTGTCATTATTTGCATGTTTGTGGCCCACCTGTTAGCTTGCATGATTCTTGCCATTCTCCTTTGACCTCTCATCAACAAGCTATTTTTGCCCACATGACTGCCGCTGACTGGCTATTTTTAGTTTGTCGCACCATTCTCGATAAACCCAAGACACTGTCATGCGTGAAAATCCTGTAGGCCGGCCGTTTCTGAGAAACTGGAACCGGCGCGCCTGGCACCGACGATCATACCAGACTCAAAGTCACTTAGGTCACTCGTTTTTCCCATTCAAACGTTCAATTGAACAGTAACTGAATGCCTTGATGCCTGTCTGCCTCTTCATATAGCAAACCATGGCCAAGTGACTCACTGTCTGTAGGTGCGAACCATTTTCGTGAACAGGGTGATGTACCTAATAAATTGTCTGGGTTGTATATTAGAACTACCGAGACGGCAGCCATATTAACCATCTGGCCGCGGCACAGCACCAGCAGGAACGGTGTTCTCTCTCTTCACAGTCAACCACACAGGTGCAGACATTTTATTCTGGAAGTGAGAGTTAGAAAAACCTTCCCATTATGGAACTGTTTGTTGCTAATATACGTTCACGCTGCGTCTTAATGAAAAACATGGCTGTGTAGCTTTGTTCCTGCCCCAACATGGTTAGAGGGAGTCAATGTTGAATTGCCTTTGATACACTCATAAAAGCTGCTGGCTGTTGTGATTTATCGCGCTTGTTAGGCGGTGATATGAGTATAGATATGGAAAGGGCCGACGTTTCAGTATATGACACGGCTTTCTAAAAATAACAGTCCCTCATCAAACCTTGAGCGCAGGCCATAACTCAAAAAGCATGTAACCAATTACAGTCCACTCCCTGTATTTCAGATTTCTAACTAATAAATCATCTCTAATATTGTAGTGATGACGGTGAGCTGGAAGGCTGTGCGGTGTCAATTTGCCACCCGCCGTCCTCTTGCTACACCAAAACATCTCTGAAATGCTTTGAACACAACCTGGCCATGTTTAATCACCGGTGCTGAAAGACGGACATCAGGAAAATGGAGTGAGGTGATCACAACTCAGGTGATTTTACGCATCGAAGCATTTGACGTGGTGATGGACTCGAAATGACTCAGGGGCTCCATGTCCTAATGGGGCTGTGGTTACCTTGTGTGTGTGTGTGTGTGTGTGTGTGTGTGTGTGCCCTATGATGTAAGGGAAGTGTATTCCATCATGGCTGTAGTGGAGAGAGGGCTCACAGGAGCCCCTGTCAGTGTGGAGTCATTGCCTGCTACCAAATAGGGTAATCTGGGAGAGGCTTGACCTTCTGTACTGTGCATTAAGGAAGACTGGCTGTGGTACTTGTCAGTTGAAACTTACTCTAAAATGTAAGAGACCTGTTGTATCATAGACCTGACCCTAACCCTCACCCTAACCCTAGCTTCATGTCCACATCCCGGCTCAACCCTAATCCAACCCTAACCCTAACCCTATGAACAATGTTTTTTGGGGGCCAAAC
Source organism: Coregonus clupeaformis (assembly GCF_020615455.1). NCBI lineage: Eukaryota > Metazoa > Chordata > Actinopteri > Salmoniformes > Salmonidae > Coregonus > Coregonus clupeaformis. The sequence goes on along the minus strand of NC_059217.1, from coordinate 31,357,220 downwards.
AGGTAACAGCCCACAAGGCTTGTAGACTAAACACTAAAGTAATCTCGTGCTGCCCAAGGCAGGAGAGAGGGCATTCAGTGTTGACCCGCTGGCATCTGCAGACTCAGGTGTGAGGGGTGACATTGCCCTGCGTCAAACAGACATAAGGGAAATGAGCACAGGGGAAACTGTGATGGCATGGCAGCATACATAGCTGTGTTGGGGCGGTGAAATAAAACTCTCCCCCTGCCCAGGCCATGTGTTTGACGTGAAACATTCCAGAAGCGTTCAATTATTCCTTAACGAAACCCAATCCGTCCCCCTTCTTTCCCGGTGCTCGCTCCGGTTCGGTCGGGTTTGATCATGCCACCGCAGTTCAAAGTTGTCCTCCATGAAAGGCTGCTGTTTTTCCCCTGTTTACTTCTTGCATTACAGGTAAATGTCCATAATAATGTATGTCTCCTGGTTTGGGAGCAGAACATCTTTGATGAATGAACCACCCATATGAAAGGGGACCAGGAAGTGTTTCTGAGGAGCTCAGCTTATTCATCAAAGACCCTCCACGCACCACCAGAACCATAACATCAGTTACTACCCTCAAATACACAGCAAAGACTTCTGGAGGATCCTCCACTGGAGCCTCACTAGAACACCTGAAAGACCTGAAAGGGCACATACTGCTGGGAAATTCCCTACCCAGAGGCATATCACAGAGGCATGGCATGCAGAGAAGGTCTGTTGCTCTCAGAGCTCAGAGACTACTATGTAGCATGTAATTACCTGACTTAGATATATCCTTTACTGTATCTCAGACCTCACAAATCAAAGTCAATACTAAAAGTTGAGAAAATGAGACTAATCCTCAGCAATAAGTAAAGGAAGTATTATTGAAACAGCTATTTTGTAAGTGGATGTGACTTTACGTTATGTGCATGTGTATTGCCTGACTTTAAACTATGTGTTTCCTAACTATAGAGAGAGTGTTATTGCCTGTGACTTAAGAGCATGTGGGAGTTTAGTTAGTGTGTGGACTGATGTTGGGTTTTCATATTTTGCCCTGACTCAGGGCGAGACAGAGAGGGACAGAGGGCAACTTAATGAGATGTATGAGAGGTGACTTGATGACAGATGCCAACGGGGGACCTTATACAAACAAACCCAATGAAGACAATGTCAATCAACAGGCCCAGATTAAAGCTCAGAGTTTCAGGCTATTGCTCAAGACTAGAATCCTTCATCTTCCTTTGCAGAGGACAAAGCGCAAAGAACTGAACTGACCCATAGGTAGACTACAGCACAGCAACCTGGAACAGGCTGCAGACATAACTTCTGTCCCATATGACTGTGAGAAGACTGCATTCTTTAAGGCTCATACATCACTGTGTTTAGGGGAATCGCTCAACAACACCCACTGGGCACAGACATCAATTCAACGTCTATTCCACGTTTGTTCAACGTTATTTCATTGAAATGGCGTGGAAACAACGTTGATTCAACCAGTGTGTGCCCAGTGGGCAGTGATCATTGTTTTTGTCCATATGGCTATTATTTCATAGTGACTGATCTGAAAGTGATTAAGGCAAGTTGATGGGCAACGTTTTGCATCTGGTCTCTGTGAAGTTTATAAAGGCTGTCTGACTGTCTCTGGCTATTCCCCAGAGCCCCACACATAGAGATTTCCATCACCAGAAACCAGGTGTTTGTTTATAATTGGCTAGCTGGGCGAGCGATCTGAAATACCAGACTTATTCCCTGAAGTACCTAACTACCATGGAGATTGTATGTCAGACGTCAATTGAAATATAGAATTCTGTAGAATATTGATGCAGGAATGTTTACAATTGTTGTAGTGAACTACTGCATTGGCTCTTAATGAGTGATGACAGATGTGAAATAATGCATAATCAGATAAAAAAAGAAAAAGTGGGAAAGCAACTTTCTGATAGCATCTGATTAAAGAAACGTTCTCTGTTCTCCACAAGCAGCTGATCTGTCATTGTTTACAAAGCCTTCATGCTTTTGTCATCCAGGGAAGTCCCCCTTTACTGGTGATGAGGTATGGTGTATGTTTGTGTTTCTATGTTTAACGAACAGTAGTTATTGTTAATGTGACTTTGGATCAGTAGTGTGGTAGGTTGTACAACTTGTACAGAGTCTATGTGAAAGCAGGAAGTTAATAGAAATGACTTCAGCGTCTCACCAGTTTACATTAGACAATGTGGTATTGTTGTCTTTCAAACTGCGTACTGTTTGAGTATCAGGAGAAGGATGTGGAAGGCTGGCTTTCTCTATAAACTATAAATCCAGATCACTGTATAGACCACATGCTGTATATATGACGTAATGACAGACTGATGACAGACACTGTGTGATATCTATATCAAACAAGAAGATTAACCAAGAAAATTATATAGTTTTCTGGTTTTGTAATATTGTTATTTTACAATGAACAGGAACTTGTAGCATTACACCCTTTAATGCATGCAGTCACATGGACCCAGGCATGCACATACACACTCACTCTCTCTCTCTCACTCTTTATCTTGCTTCAGGGGTGAAGAGTGCATAAACATGTGTGATTCCCATTGTCTCTGCTGATAGTTAGCTCTGTTTTACAGCCCTGCCTTACTCACAAATCTACAGCTGTTTCTTGAGTGTTTTTTTTATAGAAGTGAAATCACCCATTTTATATTTATAGATCTCACAAGCACGTTTCTACACTCCAGCAGCACTTGTAAATGCAATCTCTCTGTGGAGGGTTTTATGGAGTAACCCAATGATTTGCAAGAGGAGCCAGAATGGATTTGGGTTATTTTTCAATAGATGCATGTGTGTGGCAGAGCAGGTCCGGTAATGTACAGTCACCTCCAAGGTTACTGACACCCTTGATAAAGATTAGCAAAAATGACTGTATGAAATAAATAATACAAACACTGAGCTATTATTGTATGCTCAAACAATTTGAAAATGTGATTATTCTATACTAATACAATTGCTCAGAGAAATATATTTAGTTTAAGTAATATAAAAAATCTCAAAAAGGTAGGTTTAAAACATTTTGGTAGCCTTGTTTTCAAAACTTTGTGCAAATCAAATCAAACGTTATTGGTCACATACACATATTTAGCAGATGTTATTGTGGGTGTAGCAAAATGCTTGTGTTCCTAGCTCCAACAGTGCAGTAATACCTAGCAATACACAACAAGACACATGAATCTAAAAAGTAAAAGAATGGAATTAAGAAATATAGAAATATTAGGATGACCAATATCGGAGTCTGGAATATATATATATATATATACAGTTGGAAGTTTACACTTAGGTTGGAGTTATTAAAACTCATTTTTCAACCACTCCACAAATTTCTTGTTAACAAACTATAGTTTTGGCAAGTCGGTTAGGACATTTACTTTGTGCATGACACAAGTCATCTTTCCAACAACTGTTTACAGACAGATTATTTCACTTATAATTCATTGTATCACAATTCCAGTGGGTCAGAAGTTTAAATACAAACCTGACTCAGAAGCTTCTGATTGACATAATTTGAGTCAATTGGAGGTGTACCTGTGGATGTATTTCAAGGCCTACCTTCAAACCCAGTGCCTCTTTGCTTGACATCATGGGAAAATCAAAAGAAATCAGCCAAGACCCCCCCAAAGAAATTGTAGACCTCCACAAGTCTACAAGTTTGGGAGCAATTTCCAAATGCCTGAAGATACCACATTCATCTGTACAAACAATAGTATGCAAGTATAAACACCATGGGACCACGCAGCCGTCATACCGCTCAGGAAGGAGACGCGTTCTGTCTCCTAGAGATGAACGTACTTTGGTGCGAAAAGTGCAAATCAATTCCAGAACAACAGCAAAGGACCTTGTGAAGATGCTGGAAGAAACAGGTACAAAAGTATCTATATCCACAGTAAAACGAGTCCTATATCGACATAACCTGAAAGGCACCTCAGTAAGGAAGAAGCCACTGCTCCAAAACCGGCATAAAAAAGCCAGATTACGGTTTGCAACTGCACATGGGGACAAAGATCGTACTTTTTGGAGAAATGTCCTCTGGTCTGATGAAACAAAAATAGAACTGACCATAATGACCATCGTTATGTTTGGAGGAAAAAGGGGTTTGCTTGCAAGCCGAAGAACACCATCCCAACCGTGAAGCACGGGGGTGGCAGCATCATGCTGTGGGGGTGCTTTGCTGCAGGAGGGACTGGTGCACTTCACAAAATAGATGGCATCATGAGGAAGGAAAAGGATGTGGATATATTGAAGCAACATCTCAAGACATCAGTCAGGAAGTTAAAGCTTGGTCGCAAATGGGTCTTCCAAATGGACAATGACCCCAAGCTTACTTCCAAAGTTGTTCAAAATGGCTTAAGGACAACAAAGTCAAGGTATTGGAGTGGCCACCACAAAGCCCTGACCTCAATCCTATAGAAAATGTGTGGGCAGAACTGAAAAAGCGTGTTCGAGCAAGGAGGCCTACAAACCTGACTCAGTTACACCAGCTCTGTCAAGAGGAATGGGCCAGAATTCACCCAACTTATTGTGGGAAGGTTGTGGAAGGCTACCCGAAACGTTTGACTCAAGTTAAAGGCAATGCTACCAAATACTAATTGAGTGTATGTAATCTTCTGACCCACTGGGAATGAGATGAAAGAAATAAAAGCTGAAATAAATCATTCTCTCTACTATTATTCTGACATTTCACATTCTTAAAATAAAGTGGTTATCCTAACTGACCTAAGACAGGGAATGTTGACTAGGATTAAATGTCAGGAATTGTGAGAAACTGAGTTTAAACGTATTTGGCTAAGGTGTATGTAAACTTCCGACTTCAACTGTATATATATACACAGTACATATATATATATATGATGGGATGTATAGATATTATGGACAGTATATGGACAGTATATGGACAGAAGATGTAGTATATCTGAAGAATATGTAGGGTAGAATAGTATATGCACAGCAATAGTTGTCACGATCGTCGGGAAGAGAGGAGGACCAAGGCGCAGCGTTGAATGCGAACATATTTATTTATATAATGATCCCACGATCAAAAACAACAAAACGATAACGTGACAGTCAATGGTCAAACACAAACCAACACGAACAAGATCCCACAACCACTGTGGGCAAACAGCCTGTTTAAATGTGGTTCCCAATCAGAGACAACCAGCCACAGCTGACACTCGTTGCCTCTGATTGAGAACCACACTGGCCAACATAGAAATGAAATACATAGATCTACACACCCTGTGTGTCCCCAGAGCCAGGGCGTGACAGTACCCCCCCCTAAAGGTGCGGACTCTGACCGCGGCAACTAAATACCACAGGGGAGGGACCGGGTGGGCACTCCGCCTTGGCGGCGGATCCGGCTCCGGGCCTGATCCCCCCTCCCTCTCCAACCCCCCAAAGTACCCCTGGTCCGGTCTGGCCCCGCTGGCCGGAGCTGGACAGCACACCGATGGAGCGGATTGCTCTAGCTCCGGCGTAACGCATCTGACCGGTGCCGGACCAGGCACCAGTGGAACAGGCACGGGCCGTGCCGGACTGACGACGCCCACCACTGGCTTGGTGTGGAGAACAGGCACGGGCCGTGCTGGACTGACGACGCACACCACTGGCTTGGTGCGTGGAGCAGGAACGGACCGGACCGGGCTGACGATGCGCACCCCTGGCTTAGTGCGTGGAGCAGCAACGGGCCGGACCGGGCTGACGATACGCACCCCTGGCTTGGTGCGTGGAGCAGGAACGGGCTGGACCGGGCTGACGACTCGCACCCCTGGCTTGGTGCGAGTGGCAGGAACAGGCCGAACCGGGCTGGCGACGCGCACCATAGGCTTGGTGCGGGGAGCAGGAACAGGCCGGACCGGGCTGACGATACGCACCCCTGGCTTGGTGCGTGGAGCAGGGACAGGCTGGACCGGGCTGGAGACTCGCACCATTGGCCTGGTGCGGGGAGCAGGAACAGGCCGGACCGTACTGGGGACACACACCACTGGCCCTACGCAGGGATCTGGAATGGGCCGGACCGGACTGGTAACACACCCCAGTACCTCTCGCCGTGCCTCTACACCTTCCATCCCCTCTTCGACCAGTGGCCCCCGTAACCTGGCGGCCTCCTCTGCCAACCCGCTGGGCCGCTCTGTCGCGGTCTCCTGCTGGCCCGTCGTCCACGGCGTTAGCCCCCCCCTAAAAATGTTCTGGGCGTCTCTCCTACCTGTGGACCAGGTCTCCATGTCCCTCGCCAGACTTTCGCCCTTCTGCTTCCAAGTCCGGCCCTTCTCTTCCTCACCCGGCTTGACCCAGTCGAGGAGGCGAAGGAGATCTGCTAGAGATCTCCCTGGCGATGGCTCCTGGACACGCTGCTTGGTCCAGTCTTGGTGGGATCTTCTGTCACGATCGTCGGTAAGAGATGAGGACCAAGGCGCAGCGTTGCAGACGAACATACTCTTTATTTATGATACACGATCAAAAACAACAAAACGATAACGTGACAGTCAATGGTCACATACACAAACCAACACGGAACAAGAAACCACAATGAATGAATGCCTAACGGCTACCTAAGTATGACTCCCAATCAGAGACAATGAGCTACAGCCGTCTCTGATTGGGAGCCACCCTGGCCAACATAGATATACAACAACTAGAACCAACACACATGAAAACTCACACCCTGGCTCAACATACTAGAGTCCCTAGAGCCAGGGCGTGACAATAGTTAAATAGGATAGGCCTTGACCAGAATACAGTATATATACTTAACATATGAAGTGGGTAAAACAGTATGTGAACATTATTAAAGTGACCAGTGTTCCATTATTAAAGTGACCAGTGTTCCATGACTACGTACATATGGCAGCAGCCTCTAAGGTGAAGGGTTGATTAACCGGGTGGTAGCCGGCTAGTGACAGTGACTACAGTTCAGGGCAGGCCAGCTGGTGGTGGCCTTGAGATAGAAACTGTTTTTCAGTCTATTGATCCCAGGTTTGATGCACCTGTACTGACCTCGCCTTCTGGATGGTAGCGGGGTGAACAGGCTCTGGCTCGGGTGGCTGAGGTCCTTGATTATCTTCTTGGCCTTCCTGTGACACCGGGTGCTGTAGATGTCCTGGAGGGCAGGCAGTGTGCCCCCAGTGATGCGGTGGGCAGACCGCACCACCCTCCAGAGAGCCATGAGGTTGCGGACATTGCAGTTGCCGTACCAGGCGGTGATACAGTCCGACAGGATGCTCTCAATGGTGCATCTGTAGAAGTTTGTGAGAGTCTTAGGGTCCAAGACAAATTTCTTCAGCCTCCTGAGGTTGAAGAGGCACTGTTGCGCCTTCTTCACCACACTGTCTGTGTGGGTGGAGCATTTCAGATTGTCAGTGATGTGTACGCTGAAGAACTTGAAGCTTTTCACCTTCTCTACTGAGGCCATGTCGATGTGGATGGGGGCGTGCTCCCTCTGCTGGCTCCTTTGTTTTGTTGACGTTGAGGGAGAGGTTATTTTCCTGGCACCACTCCGCCAGTGCGCTCACCTCCTCCCTGTAAGCTGTCTCATTGTTGTTGGTAATCAGGCCTACCACTGTTGTGGATTCTGCAAACTTCATGATTGAGTTGGAGGCGTGCGTGGCCACGCAGTCATGGGTGAACAGGGGGGCCACCTGTGTTGAGGATCAGCGTAGTGGAGGTGTTGTTGCCTACCTTCACCACCTGGGGGCGGCCTGTCAGAAAGTCCAGGACCCAGTTGCACAGGGCAGAGTTCAGACCCAGGGCCCCGAGCTTAATAATGAGCTTGGAGGGTACTATGGTGTTGAAGGCTGAGCTGTAGTCAATGAACATCATTCTTACATAGGTATTCCTCTTGTCCAGATGGAATAGGGCAGTGTGCAGTACGATGGCGATTGCGTCATCCGTGGATCTATTAGGGCGATATGCAAATTGCAGTGGGTCTAGGGTGTCAGTTAAAGTGGAGGGATAACGGCAAGGATTTTTCTGTAATGTTTTATGAGACTGGAGAACACATTCAGAGGATTCTTAGACCATTCCTCCATACATAATCTTTCCAGATCCTTGATATCGTTCAGTCTGCACTTATGGACTTCCCTCTTCAATTCAGACCACAGGCTTTCAATGGGGTTCAAGTCCGCAAAATGTTGATTTTGTGGTCAGTTAACCATTTCTTTGTGGATTTTGATGTGTGTTTGGGATTATTGTTTTGCTGAAAGATCCACTTGCGGCCAAGTTTCAACCTCCTGGCAGAAGTAACCTTGATAGAGTTCATGATGGCATTGACCTTAAAGAGACTCTCCGGTACATTTTTAGCCAGTAGTTCCGAAAGTAGCACTCACGAGTGAAAAGTGTTCCCCGAAAATTGCGTACTACGTCACATATGTGCAGATAAGTGCAACACATTGTTGCTCTCTCTCTCGCCTGCTGTGTGTGCATCTTGCTAGCTGTCACTCAAATGGTGAGGGCCTGAAGTTCATTGGCTAGAACTCCAGAGTTCCAGGTGGTCTTGAAGTCTGAGATTTCCTAGTTCTGAGTTCCCAGTTGTTTTGAACGCTGCAAAAGTTCCACTTACCACATCATCATGATAATGCGTTTTACAAAAACTACATATAAGTTTTGCATGTGACAAGTGACACTTTGCTTTTTGAAGCAAAACATGCAAAACATACAGTACCAGTCAAAAGTTTGGACACACCTACTCATTCAAGGTTTTATCTTTATTTGTACTATTCTCTACATTGTAGAATAATAGTAAAGACATCAAAATTATTAAATAACACATGGAATCAAAAACCAAAAAAGTGTTAAACAAATCTAAATATGTTTTCAATTTTAGATTATTCAATTTAGCCACCCTTTGCCTTGATGACAGCTTTGGACACTCATGGCATTCTCTCAACCAGATTCATGAGGAATGATTTTCTGACAGTCTTGAAAGAGTTCCCACATATGCTGAGCACTTGTTGGCTGCTTTTCCTTCACTCTGCGGTCCAACTCATCCCAAACCATCTCAAATGGGTTGAGATCGGGTTATTGTGGAGGGCAGGTCATCTGATGTAACACTCCATCACTCTCTTTGGTCAAATAGCCCTTACACAGCCTGGAGGTGTGTTTTGGGTCATTGTCATGTTGAAAAACAAATTATAGTCCCACTAAGCGCAAACCAGATGGAATGGCGTATCGCTGCAGAATATTGTGGTAGCCATGCTGGTTGTGTGCCTTGAATTCTAAATAAATCACTGACAGGGTCACCAGCAAAGCACCCCCACACCATCACACCTCCTCCTCCATGCTTCATGGTGGGAACCACACATGCAGAGATGAGCCGTTCACCTACTCTGCGTCTCACAAAGACACGGCGGTTGGAACCAAAAATCTCAAATCAGACCAAAGGACAGATTTCCACCGGTCTAATGTCCATTGCTCGTGTTTCTTGGCCCAAGCAAGTCTCTTCTTCTTATTGGTGTCCTTTAGTAGTGGTTTCTTTGCAGCAATTCGACCATGAAGGTCTGATTCATGCAGTCTCCTCTGAACAGTTGATGTTGAGATGTGTCTGTTACTTGAACTCTGTGAAGCGTTTATTTGGGCTGCAATTTCTGAGGCTGGTAACTCTAGTAGACTTATCCTCTGCCACAGAGGTAACTCTGGGTCTTCCTTTCCTGTGGTGGTACTCATGAGAGCCAGTTTCATCATAGCGCTTGATGGTTTTTGCGACTGCACTTTTTCCGGATTGACTAACCTTCATGTCTTAAAGTAATGATGGACTGTCATTTCTCTTTGCTTGTTTGAGCTGTTCTTGCCATAATATGGACTTGGTCTTTTACCAAGTAGGGCTATCTTCTGTATACCACCCCTACCTTGTCACAACACAACTGATTGTCTCAAATGCATTAAGAAGGAAAGAAATTCCACAAATTAACTTTTAACAAGGCACACCTGTTAATTGAAATGTATTCCAGGTGACTACATCATGAAGCTGGTTGAAAGAATGCCAAGAGTGTGCAAAGCTGTCATTAAGGCAAAGGGTGGCTACTTTGAAGAATCTCAAATATAAAATATATTTTGATTTGTTTAACACTTTTTTGGTTACTACATGATTCCATATGTGTTATTTCATAGTTTGGATGCCTTCACTATTATTCTACAATGTAGAAAATAGTAAAAAAAAAAAAAAATTGGAATGAGTAGGTGTGTCCAAACTTTTGACTGGTACTGTATATATCGTTTTTGAAAGTAAGAGTGAGTCATTTGGACTATAAATTAATTTGAAATTGAAATATCGCTGCCATTTTTTAAGTAATTGACTTTTCCTAAATACAATGAGGTCCAAAAGTATTGGGACGATGAAACATTTGTTGTTGTTTTGGCTCTGTACTCCAGCACTTTGGATTTTAAGTGATACAACGACTATGAGTTTAAAGTCCAGACTGTCAGCTTTAATTTGAGGGTATTTTCATCCACATCCGGCGAACCGTTTAGAAATTAAATTACTTTTTGTTCATAGTCCACCCATTTTAGGGAACCAAAATTATTGGGACAAATTCACTTATATGTTTATTAAAGAAGTCAAAAGTTTAGTATTTGGTCCCATAATCCTAGCACGCAATGATTACATCAAGCATGTGACTCTACAAACTCGTTGGATGCATTTGCTGTTTGTTTTGGTTGTGTTTCAGATTATTTTGTGCCCAATGGAAATGAATGGTAAATAATGGTCATTTTGGAGTCACTTTTATTGTAAATAAGAATAGAATATGTTTCTAAAAACGTCTAAATGAATATGGATGCTACCAGGATTACGGATATTCCTGAATTAATTGTGAATAATGATGAGTGAGAATGTTACAGACGCACAAATATCATACCCCCAAGACATGCTAACCTCTCATCATTACCATAACAGGGGAGGGTAGCATTTTTTGGGCGGTATGATATTTATGCCTCTAACTTTCTCACTCATCATTATTTATTTTCCCTGAGTGCCAAAAAGGATTCTGGAAAACCAGGGAATGTATCGAAAGTTCCTGGCATTTTGCAGCCCTAGTGGAGCGCATAGAACAGTGGTTATTCTTGGAAAAAGTGACGCATGCGGCTACAGTAACAGAAAGTAATAAAAATGCTATTGTGTTATTTCAAACAATAACTTTGTTTGTATAGTATTGATACTCAAGACCTTCATAAACACAACCAAATTATTGTTTTTCCAATAGCATATATGAAATATATTTATTAGACTGTTAGAATGTTGGAGTCTAAATTATTTCTCATCGGCAGGAAGGGGGGTCCAATGATGCCTTTCTAGTGTTAACAAGTGCCCAAGACCAGTGGACTTAAAACAGCCCCATAACATCAAAGATCCACCACCATATTTACAGTAGGTATGAGGTTCTTTTCTGGATATGCATCTTTCTTTCGAGGCCAAACCCATCACTGGTATGCCTGGCCAAAGAGCTCTATTTTCGTCTCATCTGACCACAGCAATCCAAGTGCCAATGCCGTTTAGCAAACTCCTGGCGTTTACATTTTTTGGTTGATCTCAATAAAGGCTTTTTATGGCAACCCTTACAAATAGCCTATTGGCATGGAGGTGGCGTTTAATTGTAGATCTGGAGAATTGGTGAACCTAATGCAACATGCGTCCAAGTTCTGTAATTCTCCAACTGTGGCTCTTGGACTTTTATTTTCCTCTCGAACAATCTTCCTCATTGTGTGTGGGGACAAGATACACTTGGGTGGTCTACCAGGCAAGTTTACCACTGTTCCAGTGGTTTTAAACTTCTTAATTGTTGCCTTAATAGCGGTTAGTGTTTTTTTGTACCCATTGCCTGATTTACAGTGCATTCGGAAAGTATTCAGACCCATTGACCTTTTCCACATTTTGTTACGTTACAGCCTTATTCTAAAATTGATTAAATAGTTTTTTTCCCTCATCAATCTACACACAATACCCCATAATAACAAAGCAAAAACAGGTTTTTGGAAATGTTTGCAAATGTATTACAAATAAAAAACTTAAATATAACATTTACATAAGTATTCAGAACCTTTACTCAGTACTTTGTTGAAGCACCTTTGGCAGTGATTACACCCTTGAGTCTTCTTGTGTATGACGCTACAAGCTTGGCACACCTTTATTTAGGGAGTTTCTCCCATTCTTCTCTACAGATCCTCCACAAGCTCTGTCAGGTTGGATCGGGAGCGTCGCTGCACAGCTATTTTCAGGTCTCTCCAGAGATGTTCAATCAGGTTCAAATCCGGGCTCTGGCTGGGCTAGTCAAGGATGTTCAGAGACTTGTCCCGAAGCTACACCTGCATTGTCTTGGCTGTGTGCTTAGGGTTGTTGTCTCGTTGGAAGGTGAACCTTCGTCCCAGTCTGAGGTCCTGAGCGCTCTGGAGCAGGTTTTCATCAAGGATCTCTCTGTACTTTGTTCCGTTCATCTTTCCCTCGATCCTGACTAGTCTCCCAGTACCTGCTGCTGAAAAACATCACCACAGCATGATGCTGCCACTACCATGCTTCACCGTAGGGATGATGCCAGGTTTCCTCCAGACATGACGCTTGGCATTCAGGCCAAAAAGTTCAATCTTGGTTTCATCAGACAAGAGAATCTTGTTTCTCAAGGTCTTAGAGTCCTTTAGGTGCTTTTTGGCAAACTCCAAACGGGCTATCATGTGTCTTTTACTGAGGAGTGGCTTCCGTCTGGCCACTCTACCATAAAGCCCTGATTGGTGGAGTGCTGCAGAGATTATTGTCCTTCTGGAAAGTTCTCCCATCTCCACAGAGGAACTCTGGAGCTCTGTCAGAGTGACCATCGGGTTCTTGGTCACCTCCCTGACCAAGGCCCTTCTCCCCCGATTGCTCAGTTTGGACGGGCTGCCAGCTATAGTAAGAGTCTTGGTGGTTCCACTGTGTTCTTGGGGACCTTCAATGCTGCATAAATGTTTTGGTACCCTTCCCCAGATCTGTGCCTCGACACAATCCTGTATCGGAGCTCTACGGATAATTCCTTCGACCTCATGGCTTGGTTTTTGCTCTGACATGCACTGTCAACTGTGGGACCTTATATAGACAGGTGTGTTCCTTTCCAAATCATGTCCAATCAATTGAATTTACCACAGGTGGACTCCATTCAAGTTCTAGAAACATCTCAAGGATGATCAATGGAAACAGGATGCACCTGAGCTCAATTTTGAGTCTCATAGCAAAGGGTCTGAATACTTATGTAAATAAGGCATTTTTTATTTGTAATACATTTGCAAACATTTCTAAAAACCTGATTTTGCTTTGTCATTTTGGGGTATTGTGTGTAGATTGATGAGAAAAAAATATATAATTTAAACCATTTTAGAATAAGGCTGTAACATAACAAAATGTGGAAAAAGGGAAGGGGCCTGAATACTCTTTTCATTTGTGAGTTCTTTGCCTTCCCCCATGGTGATGGATGACAAAATGATTTTACTTGCGTGTTTCCTCATTTTTATACCCCAGTGAAACAGGAAGCCATGGAAGGACACAATATAGTTCCTTAAACTGAGATTAACTTAAAGAAGTAGAATGTTAATGCAGATTCTATTTTGTTTGATTTTATTTATAAGAATCTTTAAGGGTCTTTAAATGTTAGTTTTTTACCTGTTAAACAACATCTCTTTCTCTTAGCAATTGTATTAGTATAAAATAATATAATTTTCAACAAAACAAAATAGTGTATAATATAGCTCAGTATTTTTATTATTTTATACAGTGTTTTTTGCTCATCTTTATCAAGGGTGCCAATAATTTTGGAGGTCACTGTATATGTGACTTGATAATGATTGGGAAGTCAGACCAGAGTTGGAAAAATAGACCCACATGGAGGAAAAAGTATATTTTATATTAACTTTGAATTAACAAAACCACAAAATAACTATTTTCTGTAACAACACATTTAAAAAAAAGTTGTCCATCAGTGAATGCTGTTGTAAGTTTGTCTGTTGTTTGATTTTGTGAAAGGGCAAGGTCACTGTGTCTGTGATGTTAGTACAGCTGTAGGATCTTAATTTGATCACCCTGTTGCAGGAGAACTTTCCTCCAATGCAGGACATTTAAAACGTGTAGTATATTTGAGGTATAAAAAGGCATCTGATGTTTGTAATTTCCACTCTGAAATATCATACTTTTATCTTACTAAGAATATATCAAACCATGGCTTAAATGTATTTTGGCACCACTGACTCCTCATGGGCCATTTGGTATTTAACCCCCAACTATGTGTTCATCAATATTCAATGAGTTCTCTCAGTAATTCAGCGCTTGATAAAAGTCTCATAGCGTGTGTTAGACATCAGCATCTTTGTCCAATTAGACAGGAGAGAATGTCTCATGCTGTAATTGTATGCATTTTTCTTACAGAACTCACAATCATAAAACCTGAAATCATATCATGATTCTTCCCCATTTAAACCACAGCCTCTGTTTCTGCAATCCAACATGGCAGCCGAACACAGCCAACATAACCTAAACAGGCGATCCGATCACAGCCAAAGAAAATTGTTACATGGCAACATAGAGTAAGACAGTTCCTCACTCCAGCATTGGCATGCAGTAGTATACATTTATACATAAACATCAGGCATTTCAGGGCTTCTGAAGGTTCCTCTCTCCACTTATAGAGGCTCAACTGAGTCACATGATACGTATGCTGCTTATTAAACAGAGATTACTGTAATTACCCTCACAGACGCTTCAGTTTGAGCCGCTTTTATCCATGTCTTCTCCTCCCAGAGTGATGAGTGAAGAGTAATGGGTTTCATAATGTGTTACGGAGAAATGACAGACTGTTGAAATCCGGGGGACGGCTACGACAAGAACTCGTTCCTTACAAACTCAATTAAGCCAAACACTTTTTGTTTAGCACTTGATGAACATGGTAAATGAAACCTAATCTTCAAAGTCATATTCTTTTAAACTGCCCCAGTATTTATCAAGTCTGTGAAGTTAATGTAAGTGATATGGCAGTGTAATTATGTCTTATATGTAGTAATATAGGAGAATTAATGTAGAAATTATACAGTATACTAGACATGATTAAAGCCAGACCTGTGCAATATAAGCCTAGCTGAGGACATGTGAAAAATCATCTTATCGTTCAATATACAAGCCATTCATGATAGGTGAAAACAGAGGAGGCCATTGAGATTAAGACAGGATAGCCCCAAACTCTCCTGTAGTCAATGACGTGATGCTGGATGTCACTGTGCTTCCCCAACTGACATCATGTACACAGTTTATGAAAGGAAGTCTTTCTCTGTGTTTACCTGTTTATACCGAGAAGACAGAGCAGATAAGGGCTTTGTGAAGCAGAACAAGTCAACCTGAAGATAATCACCATGTTGAAAGATTAAGATTAAGATTGAGATTGGGATAAATTACCCCGTTTTGAATCCATCAATATCCTTTCTTTAACCATGCCACTAAAACAAGGAAGCACTGTAATGGAATTAGTATAGCTTCAGTGTACCTTATGGAAATCCAGAAGTCAATAACATACAGGTACAGTATTATAGCTGACCAGTCAGACTAAATGTGATGCAACATGTAACCCAGCCATGTAGAGAGGCAGGAAGCAAGGTTTGCCCTGCGCCCACTGCAAGCTAAAAATGGCATCAGGAGCTGGTCCTGGACTGCTGCGAGTGGTTCTGGTTCTATATGTGTAGGCCTCCGACACCTCACTCTGGACCTGCAGAACACACAGAACACAGAAACGTGTTTTACAGAAACATCTGGCAGCTCCCTTGCCAATTAGTGTTTTTCATCACTTCAAAAACCTCACTCCTACACATTCCCATTCTGGCATGCAGAGCACATCACCTTCCTCTCTCTGTTCTGTTCTGTTCTCAACCTGCTCTCCCTCACTAGGCTGGACACACAGGGACACGAACATGAAAGGAAACCCATAAAAAGGGCTAATCTCACCGTTTTAAAACATGGAGAGTTTATTTTTACAGTCTCCAGCTGGACTTCCCCTTCAGTGTTTGGAAACAATCAGTAAACAGAGAGAGAGAGAGAGAGAGAGAGAGAGAGAGAGAGAGAGAGAGAGAGAGAGAGAGAGAGAAATAATTATTGCACGATCACAGACTTGTGCGTCACCAAGACCTTAGGATAACTTATGGAACTCATAAAGTGCTTGTTGAAATAAATCCTGGTGTGAGTGCTTGGGCAATTGTCTCAGCAATTGATGCAGCATTGTTGCCTTTTTGTCTGTGGAGGATGAAGGGTTGTTTTGTGAAAATTGAAACATTTGCTTTGTGTGTCTGGGCTACATGCCCATCATCAGCCCTGGAAAGCCACTTCAAAGCCCCTTAGTCACTCAACGGCTGGCCCAATGGAGTGGAATGTAAGAGAACACCAAACATTTCCACGTCTTTGTCTCATGTTGTTTCTATTGATGTACCCAGGAAGTCATTGTCAACCATATGACTGATATTATGTGACTGTGATGTGTGTGTGCATTGCATATGAGTGTGCCTCAGCATTTTTAATAACAGACAAACTGCCCATCCAATAATGGCTTTGTATTGTCTGTGTTCTCTACCATCCAGCATTGTATGAACAGTGTCCCAGTGGAGTACACTAGTAGAGATGTAGAACCATTAGCAGGAGGGGAAATCCCTCTTTGAACAGGGAAGAATTTCTTCCTCCATCCACCACATGGGGTGTGAGTGAATGTGCACATACAAGTACAAATATATACAGTAGTAAGTGTTTAACATGTGTTGCAGGCACAATTCAAGTGGGAATTTCCCTGTGTGAGCATATGTGGTATGTACCTCTGCTTATGTGGACTAGTATGTGGGCGTATGTCTGTGTGTAGCATCGGTGAGATAAAGCCTAATTGAATCTGGCCAGGAACCTTGGTGCTCCCAGGGGCAGAGTATGACTCTCCTGTGCCCCTGTTGGGCCTGTTGGTCTGACAGGCTGTGGGTCTGATGGATGTGCTCTGTCCATGTGGCCCTGTGCTTTCATCAGGCCCTCTCTGGGCAGACAGGCCAGGAGCGATGGAGGAGCATCACATGCTTCCTGCACAGGAGATAAAACGACCATCCCATGTCACCACGCGGTAGATAAAACAATTCTGCTCTTCACAGATCATACATCAACGTTATGCAGACTGACGCCAGGAAACTGCAAGGCATGCTGGGTAGGTGACACACCTCAGAGATGGATGTCTTTAATCTGAGGAGTAAACACATAAATTATCCTACAGCTCGGGAGACACTTAGCAATGGGAAGATGCTTTCAAGTCCGGAGATTAACAGATGTATGTTGAAGTCGAACAGAGAATACCAGCAAAAATGACTAATAACCATAAAACTGTTGATAATAGTAATTATTTGATCTTCCCTGATTATATTTCCTCACTTTTGAACCTGCCATGATTTACAATAGAAATCTGACATAAGGAGCCTCCTGAGTGGTGCAGCGGTCTAAGGCACTGCATCGCAGTGCTAGAGGCTTCACTACAGACCCGGATTTGATCCCAGGCTGTATCACAACCGGCCATGATCGGGAGTCCCATAGGGCGGCGTACAATTGGCCCAGCGTGGTCCGGGTTAGGGGAGGGTTTGGCCGGGGGGGCTTTACTTGGCTCATTGTGCTCTCTCTCTCCCAGCTCCGCCAGTGACACTTTTAATCTGAAAGTAAACACCTTTACTGACACCATAATGACACATCAACAACAGTAATCTTTTACTGCCTTTAAAGATATTCTATGAGATTGCAAATCAGCTGTCACTGTAACTTAAAGAGATCTTTTCAGCCCTCTTATCTGCGTGCGTGCAGGCGTGTGCGTTGCTGGAGATGGATAGAGTTGTGGACAATAATAATGCACTCTGGGTGGAAGGGGTCTGACAAACAGCTGACATCAGACTTTCATTTTATCGTTTGGCGGTTCCTCCTGTGTTCTCCACATTTCAAACACAATTACACTTGATTGTTCAGTTATCCTGAGTGCACTGAGCTCCAGCCACCCCGTCGTCCTCCTCCTTGCCACTTAACAAAATGTGGTTTTCATCTCCCTAACATGGTTTAGATTTCTCTTTCGAGGAGCAGGGCTGAGTTTTCCCCTTTCTGTGACCGTGAACTGGGCAACTGGGTGGATTACGGCATGGATGAGACGCCCTCTGCTCGCAGGGGACTGTTTATTTGGAGAGTTGGCCCTCAGTCCTGCTGCAACACTACCACCCAGATGAGAGCACTACATGCATTAATTATTGGAGTTTGGAATGAGGCACTATTAAAATGAATGACCTCCATTAAAGCAGTATTAGCTAGAGGACAGATGCCTTTGCTGGTGGGGTGAACATGGAGCGCAGGGGGGGAACACTTGACCAGACGCACAAGTGCCTGAATAAACAGCTTGGCAGCATTTTCTTTCTCTCAATCTCTTTTTTTTGAAGCTCCACTATGACTGCCTTCAAAATTACAACCACCTGGCAGTGCAGTCCAGCTCACCCCTTCACCAAACATTTTAATAATGTACAAATTCATTTATATGTTGCGATAATTGTCCCTAATTGTTTCTTTGAAGGGGAGTAAGGCCAGCAGCATCTGGCTGACATATGGTTAGCTGCCCGCCTGCCCCGCATGGCTGTTGGGAGAGTAACTTTGTGCCCAGTATGAAACTGCGGGCCCTATTCCTCTGCCTAATGCCATTTGAGCCAGAATGGACATGTGCCCTGAATGATACCTTTGAGCCGTAATGGAGTTGCATGTCTTGGTGTGGTCCTGCTGGCTGAGGAGGTTGTACCTTAGGTAGGTGAAATGTGCTAATCCTCTCCCCAAGTGTGTGAGCCCCAGTGGAACTGTTTCACCACAGGGACTGGCTGTCTGGTCTGGACCCGTTCTCATGCTCAGGAATTCAGCAGTCCTACTCTTTACTCCTCTATCTGGGGTTCCCCTGTCTGATTATACATTCCATTTGAGCCGCTTAGAGCAAGATATGCTACTCACAAACACACATTTACTATAGTGTATGTACACGAATTAACAGTATACACGTGCAAACAGACACACACTTTCTTAACAAGAACAGACATGTTCATAGGCATACAGAAAGGCACTGCCACTTACACGCACGCATAAACGGAAACATGCCCTTATGTCTATAGATACAGTGGCTTGCGAAAGTATTCACCCCCCTTGACATTTTTCCTATTTTGTTGCCTTACACAACATGCCTACCACTTTCAAGATGCAAAATATTTTTCGGGGTGAAACAAAAAAAAAAGAAGACAAAAAAACAGAAAACTTGAGCGTGCTTAACTATTCACCCCAAGTAAATACTTTGTAGAGCCACCTTTTGCAGCAATTACAGCTGCAAGTCTCTTGGGGTATGTCTCTATAAGCTTGGCACATCTATCCACTGGGATTTTAGCCCATTCTTCAAGGCAAAACTGCTCCAGCTCCTTCAAGTTGGATGGGTTCCGCTGGTGTACAGCAATCTTTAAGTCATACCACAGATTCAAATAAAATCAAATAAAATCAAATAAAATGTTATTGGCCACATGCGCCGAATACAACAGGTGCAGACATTACAGTGAAATGCTTACTTACAGCCCTTAACCAACAGTGCATTTATTTTTAACAAAAAAGTAAAAGTAAAACAACAACAAAAAAAGTGTTGAGAAAAAAAGAGCAGAAGTAAAATGAAATAACAGTAGGGAGGCTATATATACAGGGGGGTACCGGTGCAGAGTCAATGTGCGGGGGCACCGGCTAGTTGAGGTAGTTGAAGTAATATGTACATGTGGGTAGAGTTAAAGTGACTATGCATAAATAATTAACAGAGTAGCAGCAGCGTAAAAGGATGGGGTGGGGGGGCAGTGCAAATAGTCTGGGTAGCCATGATTAGCTGTTCAGGAGTCTTATGGCTTGGGGGTAGAAGCTGTTGAGAAGTCTTTTGGACCTAGACTTGGCACTCCGGTACCGCTTGCCGTGCGGTAGCAGAGAGAACAGTCTATGACTAGGGTGGCTGGAGTCTTTGACAATTTTGAGGGCCTTCCTCTGACACCGCCTGGTATAGAGGTCCTGGATGGCAGGAAGCTTGGCCCCAGTGATGTACTTGGCCGTACGCACTACCCTCTGTAGTGCCTTGCGGTCGGAGGCCAAGCAGTTGCCATACCAGGCGATGAGAATGGGGGCGTGCTCAGTCCTCTTTTTTTTCCTGTAGTCCACAATCATCTCCTTTGTCTTGGTCACGTTGAGGGAGAGGTTGTTATCCTGGCACCACACGGCCAGGTCTCTGACCTCCTCCCTATAGGCTGTCTCATCGTTGTCGGTGATCAGACCTACCACTGTTGTGTCGTCGGCAAACTTAATGATGGTGTTGGAGTCGTGCCTGGCCATGCAGTCATGGGTGAACAGGGAGTACAGGAGGGGACTGAGCACGCACCCCTGAGGGGCCCCCGTGTTGAGGATCAGTGTGGCAGATGTGTTGTTACCTACCCTTACCACCTGGGGGCGGCCCGTCAGGAAGTCCAGGATCCAGTTGCAGAGGGAGGTGTTTAGACCCAGAATCCTTAGCTTAGTGATGAGCTTTGAGGGCACTATGGTGTTGAATGCTGAGCTGTAGTCAATGAATAGCATTTTCACGTAGGTGTTCCTCTTGTCCAGGTGGGAAAGGGCAGTGTGGAGTGCAATAGAGATTGCATCATCTGTGGATCTGTTGGGGCGGTATGCAAATTGAAGTGGGTCTAGGGTTTCTGGGATAATGCTGTTGATGTGAGCCATGACCAGCCTTTCAAAGCACTTCATGGCTACAGACGTCAGTGCTACGGGTCGGTAGTCATTTAGGCAGGTTATCTTAGAGTCCTTGGGCACGGGGACTATGGTGGTCTGCTTGAAACATGTTAGTATTACAGACTCAGTCAGGGACATGTTGAAAATGTCAGTGAAGACACTTGCCAGTTGGTCAGCACATGCTCGGTGTACACGTCCTGGTAATCCGTCTGGCCCTGCGGCCTTGTGAATGTTGACCTGCTTAAAAGTCTTACTCACATCGGCTACGGAGAGCGTGATCACATAGTCATCCGGAACAGCTGGTGCTCTCATGCATTCTTCAGTGTTGCTTGCCTCGAAGCGAGCATAGAAGTGGTTTAGCTCGTCTGGTAGGCTTCTGTCACTGGGCAGCTCGCGGCTGTGCTTCCCTTTGTAGTCTGTAATAGTTTTCAAGCCCTGCCACATCCGACGAGCGTCAGAGCCAGTGTAGTACGATTCAATCTTAGTCCTGTATTGACTCTTTGCCTGTTTGATGGTTCGTCGGAGGGCATAGCGGGATTTCTTATAAGCGTCCGGGTTAGAGTCCCGCTCCTTGAAAGCGGCAGCTCTACCCTTTAGCTCAGTGCGGATGTTTCCTGTAATCCATGGCTTCTGGTTGGGGTATGTACGTACAGTCACTGTGGGGACGACATCATCGATGCACTTATTGATGAAGCCAGTGACTGATGTGGTGTACTCCTCAATGCTATCTGAAGAATCCCGGAACATGTTCCAGTCTGTGCTAGCAAAACAGTCCTGTAGCTTAGCATCTGCGTCATCTGACCACTTTTTTATTAACCGAGTCACTGGTGCTTCCTGCTTTAGTTTTTGCTTATAAGCAGGAATCAGGAGGATAGAGTTATGGTCAGATTTGCCAAATGGAGGGTGAGGGAGAGCTTTGTATGCGTCTCTGTGTATGGAGTAAAGGTGGTCTAGAGTTTTTTTTCCTCTGGTTGCACATTTAACATGCTGGTAGAAATGAGGTAGAACGGATTTAAGTTTCCCTACATTAACGTCCCCGGCCACTAGGAGCGCTGCATCTTGATGAGCGTTTTCCTGTTGATTTATGGCCTTATACAGCTCATTCAGTGCAATCTTAATGCCAGCATTGGTTTGTGGTGGTAAATAGACAGCTATGAAAAATATAGATGAAAACTCTCTTGGTAAATAGTGTGGTCTACAGCTTATCATAAGATACTCTACCTCAGGCGAGCAAAACCTCGAGACTTCCTTAGTATTTGATTTTGTGCACCAGCTGTTGTTTACAAATATACACAGACCGCCACCCCTTGTCTTACCGGAGTCAGCCAATGTAGCGTATAGCCCGCTAGCTGTATGTTATCCATGTCGTCGTTCAGCCACGACTCGGTGAAACATAAGATATTACAGTTTTTAATGTCCCGTTGGTAGGATAACCGTAATCTTAGGTCATCCAATTTGTTCTCCAATGATTGAAGATTGGCTAATAGGATTGATGGGAGCGGCAGTTTACTCGCTCGCCGTCGGATCCTTACAAGGCACCCCGACCTACGTCCACGATATCTCAGTCTCTTCCTCATGCGAATGACAGGGATTTGGGCCTTGTCAGGTGTCTGTATGATATCCTTCGCGGCCGCCTCGTTGAAGAAAAAAATCTTCGTCCAATACGAGGTGAGTAATCGCTGTCCTGATATCCAGAAGCTCTTTTTGGTTATAAGAGACGATGGCAGAAACATTATGTACAAAATAAATTACAAATAACGCGGAAAAACACACATAATAGTACAATTGGTTAGAGGGCTGTAAAACGGCAGCCATCTTCTCCGGCGCTGTTCTATTACTATCTCAATTGGATTGAGGTATGGGCTTTGACTAGGCCATTCCAAGACATTTAAATGTTTCCCCTTAAACCACTCAAGTGTTGCTTTAGCAGTATGCTTAGGGTCATTGTCCTGCTGGAAGGTGAACCTCCGTTCCTGTCTCAAATCTCTTGAAGACTGAAACAGGTTTCCCTCAAGAATTTCCCTGTATTTAGAGCCATCCATCATTCCTTCAATTCTGACCAGTTTCCCAGTCCCTGATGATGAAAAACATCCCCACAGCATGATGCTGCCACCACCATGCTTCACTGTGGGGATGGTGTTCTCGGGGTGATGAGAGGTGTTGGGTTTGCGCCAGACCTAGCGTTTTCCTTGATGGCCAAAAAGCTCAATTTTAGTCTCATCTGACCAGAGTACCTTCTTCCGTATGTTTGGGGAGTCTCCCACATTCCTTTTGGCGAACACCAAATATGTTTGCTTCTTTTTTTCTTTAAGCAATGGCTTTTTTCTGGCCACTCTTCCGTAAAGCCCAGCTCTGTGGAGTGTATGGCTTAAAGTGGTCCTATGGACAGATACTCCAATCTCTCCGCTGTGGAGCTTTGCAGCTCCTTCAGGGTTATCTTTGGTCTCTTTGTTACCTCTCTGATTAATGCCCTCCTTGCCTGGTCCGTGAGTTTTGGTGGGCGGCACTCTCTTGGCAGGTTTGTTGTGGTGCCATATTCTTTCCATTTTTTAATAATTGATTTAATGGTGCTCCGTGGGATGTTCAAAGTTTCAGATATTTTTTTATAACCCAACCCTGATCTGTACTTCTCCACAACTTTGTCCCTGACCTGTTTGGAGAGCTCCTTGGTCTTCATGGTGCCGCTTGCTTGGTGGTGCCCCTTGCTTAGTGGTGTTGCAGACTCAGGGGCCTTTCATAACAGGTCTATATATACTGAGATCATGTGACAATTAGATTGCACACAGGTGGACTTTATGTAACTAATTATTTGACTTCTGAAGGTAATTGGTTGCACCAGATCTTATTTAGGGGCTTCATAGCAAAGGGGCTGAATACATATGCATGCACCACTTTTCCGTTATTTTTTTTTATTTTATTTTTTAAACAAGTTATTTTTTTCATTGCACTTCACCAATTTGGACTATTTTGTGTATGTCCATTACATGAAATCCAAATAAAAATCCATTTAAATTCCAGGTTGTAATGCAACAAAATAGGAAAAACGCCAAGGGGGATGAATACTTTTGCAAGGCACACACAGGTTGCCATTGAAGAAGCGATTATTTTTCTCTCACTGCCTGAGTGATGTTTCAATCCACTTTGAGAGCCTGTCACTCATCCTCCCTTCATTGGGTGTCGTTGATAATCACATATCACATCTGGAAGCTCTTCTGTGTGTTTGATACATAGACATTCTCATAGACATTTCTCTGCTTTCCTGTAGGCTGGGACTGTGAAGCTCCTGCGATTATGTGTAGGGGCAAACCAAGACCTCATTGCATTGAAGTTTAAGTAGTTGGGACACATATAGTATACCAGCTCAAGGATTTAGTTGACCAATAAATAAGGATTCAAATAATTCCTAGTATGCCATTTGGGCTATTTGACTTTTCATGTAAGGATGCGTTCACACCTGGTTCATTCTAAGGGGATTTCCCAAAAAGGCATCTAAAACAAAATTTGTGTAGAAACAACCCTTTGATGCCATTTGCATTGTACAGGTATGGCAGCAACCTAAGTCAATGAAAATCTTTCCCACATACATCATAGCAATATCATTGGGTTCAGTGAGTATTGTACACTGTTGTCAGTGTCACCCTGGGCCAGTTAGTTCTGACAGTGACCGGTTTGGGCCCCTGGTTCCTGTGGAAAGTGGATGGTAATTGTGCTGCTATACTCTGTCACAGACCTGGGTGTTTCCTTGGCCAGAGGAGTGAGTGAAATAACCATTCATGTGTCTGAGGGGTGCAATGTGCTATGATTATGTCATGCACACTGAATAAATGTGTAGCCGCCAGGCCATGTAAGACTAGGATATTGTTACACAGGAGAAAGTGACACTTTGGTCTAGATTGACTCACAGGCACTGAGACACACACACACTCACACACGCATGCACACACACACGGACACACTCACACACACACAACACTGATGTAACAACGTCCATACATCCACTGAGATGAGACCAGTCTGCTTCCAGTTAGATTGCACACTGTTCCTCTTGGACTAGCCGGTGTACAAAGGGATGGATCCAATTTCAGGACATGCTTTTAATGAAACTCAAACTGGAACACATTTCAGATCACAGAACAAAGGGGGAGAATCAAAAGCGTTAGAGGTGACCTGGGGTAGAGTGTGCTCTCGGCTCTGAACACAGCGCCTCACCATGATGGTCCAACTGTAAACAAGACGTCTCTGAAGCAGCCAGTTCCCCTTCACTCTCCCAAACAGGTGGACAAATGAAAGCTGCATGTTTTAATGTTGGTGTCTAGAGTTACGTGTTGTTTTTAAAGCTCAATGGCATAATCATAAACTACAATTAAAGCTGTTTTGACTTCCAGAACAGTAGAGCCCGAGAGCAGAGGCTTCTGAAACTAACTGGCAAAGCTTTGAAGATGAGAAACGATTTAAAAAATCTGTTAAATGAACGGTAATCCTTAACAAATGTGCTCTTAGGACATTGAGTGTTGAGCTATCTTAGACGTAGCGAGGACACATGAAAAGTATTGAACGCAAATGGAACAATATGTATGTCCGCAGATAAGTTATGACTTTTCAGCAGCTTTAAAAAGCCTTACAACTGCATCCTACACAAACGTATGTTACTGTGAAAAAGGATGGAATGAGAGATTTATTGGAAATGAAAATGAATTTGTTGTTAAGCAGTGAGGCATTCCACCCAGAAGAACCAAAGGAAATTCCATGCAGCTTCAAACCTACTCTAGTACTGCCTCCGCCCAAGTAAAACATTCACATACGCCACTCAAGCTTTGTATCTTTTCAGTGCATCATAGAAGGTTTTTGATTAGATTATTGGATTGTTTACCTGAGCAGATTATTTTTCATTAGTGTAAGGATTCATAGATCTTCCCTTTAGATTACAGACTGGGTTTTGAATGACGTATGTTTGTTTACGAGAGTTACATGTGAGGTTACTAGAAAAGCGCCTCAAGCAAGTTAGATAGCGGGTGCTGATATGCTTTAATGTGCTTATCTATTGCATCTTGTATCATCCAGTTTACAGTATACATCTTCAGTGCAACTTCTCCACGTAGACTATAGGCCTTCAATCCTCGAGCCCTGAGGTCACAGTGAGGTCAGTGACCTGACCATTGGATCCTACAGTGTTGTGGGCCTACTGTACAGCCCTGCACCCATTACTTCTCCCCTCTGAGACCCCAGTGTTTGGTGGGACGCCCGGCCGCCCCTGGAGCCCTGGTCCGTAGGTCAGACTGCACCTGTGGCCGGCGATGTTCAGAACCGATAAATAACTCTGCTCCTGCTTAATGGAGCTTGGGAGGAGACGCTCGCTGCTCATTGGCCGTGAAGAACACGCTGTTTGAAATGACTCTGAGCACAATGGTTCTTACAGAGTGGTATAGCGCACCGCAGTGTGAGCGGTACACAGTTGTGCATGAGTAAACTGGTGATGGTATCAGTTTAAACTAACCGGCAGGATAAAGAGATGTGAGATGTGAGATCAACGATTGTAAAGGTTTGCTGCAGAGGTTAAATATGCGGGTTGCCCACATTCACGGAGAGAAACAAGTGGAAAGTCCTACACACACCATTGTGTGTTATTGAAGCAGATCGAGTGAGGTTTGGGGTTTAGACACAGAGCCCTGGTCTACCCCACGCATCAAAGACTATCTCAAGGACATAGAGGTAAACAGTCTCAGTCACACACAATGAAACCTGAGGATAGGATCAGGGTGTCTTTAATTTGTTTTCAGATTCAATGGTTGTTTAGATTCAATGTCCGGTTGTAGTCTATCTATCTGATGAAAACAAACAACAGTAGGGTATGTCATGTTTATGTGCCTGTTTTTAATCCCATCATTGTACTCCGTTGTGTGTGATCACTTTCTTCCTTGCAAACATGATGCACATGATTTTTATTTTTATTTTTTATGATGCTATCAGCTATTGACTGTGTCTTACAGTACACAGAAGCTTGATATATTTCCCCGTCTTCTTCCAGTTGCAGAGTGTGGACAGACAGGTTTTTATTTATAACAAGGGAATAATGGATGGTTGTGTGAAGGGCCCGGCCACTCTGTCCCCAGGTCAGCCTCTCTCTCTGTCTCTGTCCCATCCTTCAGGCTGACAGGACCGTCCAGGGCTGGGCTCTTGAGTTATGGGATCAAGGCTGATGGCTCCCAGACCACCGCTCGCTCCGGGAGCAGGTATCTACCACACTTCCTTATTTTAGCAGCTTTCCAACAAGTGAACATGAACACATGCCTCCGTAAATCACCGGGCAGTCAAGAGGCAGTGAGGGAGAGCACTATCTGATCTCATACAGATGCGCTATCTTAATATGATCACTCTGTTGTCGCAGATAATTTTCCTGTGCAGCAATTGTAGCGTATTCGAGGTTAAAAAGGCTTCTAAAATTGTAATTTCCACTTTAAAATGTCAGACCTGATTTATCCTAACTAAAACTGCATCAACCCCCACAAAAATGTGAATTAATATAATATAATCCACATAATAATTCACATTTCCTGTTGCTGCAGGATTAGTTTCCTGCTGTAAGAAACTGGGCAAATTAAGATAGGACGTCTGTACTGTACATGTGTGCTGCTTTTCTTTTTTACCGTGGCAACGTACTGTTACAGTGCCATCTTTTGTAGTACTGTTTTAGTCATCTTTAGTTGGAGTCCCAGGAGGTTGGTGGCACCTTAATTGGGGAGAACGGGCTCGTGGTAATGGCTGGAGCGGAATGGTGGAATGGTATCAAATACATCAAACATGATTTCCATGTGTTTGATGCCATTCTATTCGCTCCGTTCCAGCCATTATTGTGAGCTGTCCTCCCCTCAGCAGCCTCCACTGGTTGGAGTGTAATAGACAGGTGCCAGCCATTTACTGTTGAAAGTCTCTCAGTGGCTTTGGCATCTTGAGCTCATATCATTTGAATTATGTCCAGAGGCCACCATGGATATGGCCAAATTCAATATGGTGGCCAAAGTAGAATATTAGGTATAGGAAATGTACATCTGATGTGACAATACTAGCAATATTTTCTGCCATCATCATGTCATAATGTCACCCTTGATGTCCCCAGAATAAACACCACTGAGTAAATACATGTGAGAGTACGTATGTGTTTAGATAAGCTGCTCACAGTGCAACAGAGACAGTCTGTGTTTGCAAAGCACTGAAACCACAATGTGTATGTGAGTGAGGCATCTTTTATGAAACAGGACCTCGGCCTTGCTCTTCTGTCTCCACTCTACAGTAGCTGTGTGTGTATATAGGGAAAGGGGGATACCTAGTCAGTTGCACAACTGAATAAATTCAACTGTAATGTGTCTTCAGATTTTTCCACCTTGCCGGCTCGGGGATTCGAACCAGTTACGGTTACTGGCCCAACACTCTTAACCGCTAGGCTACCTGTGTGTATGTGTGAGTGTGAAAGTGTGTGTGTGTGAGTGTGTGTGTGTTTGAATCATGTGAACTGTGTTTGAGTGTGTGGACGGTGTGTATTAGAGTGTGTTAGAAAGTTGCAGTCACGGTTAAATGGCACTTGGTGAATTACATTTGTTTGACCAATGACTTCCTGTGAAAGATAGATGTGTTTTGGCCCAGGCAGCTGTTCATTCTGGCAGCAGAGTCCCTCCCCTTACATGATGTCCCTGTATGCCGGGGGAATTACCATTCAGTGCACGTATGTGTGTGTCTGCCTGTGTGTGTGGTCTGGGAGTAGCAGGTTCAGCATGCCTAATGTAAAGAGCTCAGACAGAGGCCCTGTCTCACCTCACATAGCCGTGCATAAAGGACAGAGACACTGGAGGCCATTCTCAGTGTCTAAGTCACAGCTCTGTGTGTGCGTCTGGGTGTGTGTGTTTTCAGTGCAGGCTAAGTCAGCACATGAAAGGTGTGTATCCCAGGGTCGCTCCTCTCCCTGCTCTGACAGAAAACAGACCTTCAGTCTGGTGTTTAGTTTCTCCATCTCTCCCACAAGTGGGAATCTGTACAACCAGCTCACTTTCAAACACAAAAACAAATCTAAAACAGAGCTTCATCCTGCAAGGGGACAACTACAGCCTTATGTCGGTGTTAACATACAACTCCCTGCTGTTTCATTACTGATATTACATATCGTTTACATGTATTTACTTGTCGTTCTGTGCTCCTGTATTGATAATGTATCAAGGCACAAATGGTGTGAGTCAGTCAATGGCTACATTTACCAGTGCTATTGTGCATGTCTGTGTGGGTGAGCCCATGGGCCTCAGTGTATGTCTCTGTGTGTGTTCTGGTGTTGAAACATTTGTTTGCGTGTCATTAACCTTGGTGTCTTGTCTTAACTGGTTCTCAACACCCAGTGTGCTCTTGGGAGATTTGTGTTGGGCGTTTCAATGTAGCCGAACCCTAAAAGACGTGTTTAGGAGGGCAGAGAAAAAGAAAGGAAAAGAGAGGGAAGAATGAAGGAGAGGGAGGAGGCAAGTAAAGGGACGAGTAACTGTCTGAAGAAATATGGTGGAGCTCTCATCACATTCTCACAAAAGTTTTGACTACACCAGTTAAGACTTCTCTGTCATCGTCAATCACTTAATTCCCAGAACAGCTATCAGTGAACATCGTAGGAAGGGAATGGGATTTCGTAAAGATGGCTCTGGTTTGGGGAGAGGAGAGGCAGCCATTACACAGCAACAGCCTTCCCAAATATTCCCAAACTAATACAAAATAATGTGTTGAATTCGATAATGCGGCGGCTCTTGAAATGTGTCTCTAGTTTCGTGAGCTACATCGAACCTTGGCAACTGCTCAGAATTTGATAGGGTTTTCTGTTCAAGTGCATTTGTTGTCAAGAACATTTGGGTTGGAGAAAACTTAAATCCTTTTAGGGGCGATTCCACGCCAGCTGAAAATATTTTGGGTATCTCAGATTGTTCTGCCAATTCTCACATAGAAACTTAATTGGGAGGAAGAATGTTTGACATGCTTTTTACATTGTATCACAAACCCAAAATTGTATTGACAACAAATGCCCTTGAACAGAAAACCCTATCAAGTGGCCATTATAGGCACTTTTTAAACCTATACATGCTACAGACAACATCTTGCTGTCAAAGCATTTCAAACACAATTTCTCCCAATGAAGTTTCTATGTGAGAATTGCCAGAATAATCTGAGATACCACAAATATTTTCCACTCCTGCTGCCATGGAATCGCCCTTAGGTGTTATGTGAGGTGTGAAGTTGAACCCTATTCATTTTATTTGTTCACTCAATAGGTTCTCTACACAAGGATCTCATCCTGAAGAACACACCTGATATCTTTGTCAGTTTAAAATGAATAGGGTAGAGGAGGCAGAGGAGATTCTCCTTTTCTTTAGGTATAATAATGTGCTTGACGGCATTCCACATGTTTCTCCCAGTCAGCAGCTTGTAAGGTGCAGACAGGGCTGTGGTCACTAATGACACTGCAGAGTGAAGGCACACGCAATGCACCTGATGACAGAACTGAAGACCACTGGGGCTATAGAGGTGGACTTACTGACTGATGCCTTTTACTTTAGACATTCATTATCAACATCCATGTTTTCTGTGGTCTTTACTTTCTCTCAGCCTACCTCTAGACCTCTGTCCAATTCTCTTCTTTCATCATCCCCCTCTCTCCGCTGTGAGAAAAAGAGGGGAAGAGTGTTTGTTGGATCAAGAGAAACCTCAACACATTCATCAGATATTGGTTAGAGCCTGGATATAACCCAGGCCTGAAATATAGTTACTGCTCAGAAGGAGCAGAGTATTTGACAGAACAGGAAAAGAAGCTGACATTCTTGAACTGAACATTCTGTTTTGGGACAATGCTTGTCCAGCTTTGTTCTCTGTACATTGCTACATTCATGGGGCGTTTCTCACGAGCTTCAGCCTCAGCCTGGAGTCTGAGGCAACTTCGAATCAAGTGCCACATCCTGGCAGATACAGGGTAAACAACAAGGACACAATGTCTGACCTCCAAATCTGCATCTTCTCAAAGAATGTGAGAACACCACTGTTCCTTTCTCACGGGTTTATATTCGCAGAAAGATACCTTTTGATGCCTTATAATCATCACTCAAACACTTTTTTCCTGACCAGTGGCGGCTCCTGAAAAAATTCTCAGGGGGGGGGCAATTTTTCTGATGATTTAGGTGACCTACACACATTTTAAAAAAGATATGTCCAGCAACAACATGAAGA